>NW_022111300.1:39114605-39169647 GCF_000313985.2 Echinops telfairi
AAGTGCTGAAATCCTGGTGGGGAATGAGCATGATAGTGGGACAGGAGGAGAATCAAGGGAAATAGAGGAAAGAGCTGGGAGGCAAAGGGCATTTATAAAGGTCTAGATAAAGACATGTACATATGCAAATATATTTATATGAGGGTGGGGAAATAGATCTAAGAGCCTATATTTTTATTTTTATATACAGACAAAGATGGAATGGTAAAGATACTGATCCTTTCTTTAAAGGAGACATACTAGGAGAACACTAGAGAATTCCACTCCCTGTGGATTTGAGAAGCTTAGTATCTTTGCAATGTGTCCTTTATTCATTGAATGAGCAAATCACTCCTCTGGTATTATAGGTGGCTACGACAATGATCATGCTTGGCAGTATAGAGCTTGCTGTCCTGCTCTGTTAAAAATGATGCTGATTGTGTGATTAGATGCAGATGTGAATATATTTGGAAAAAATCGTTGGGTGATGGCATTTTCATCTGTGAACAGATGTAGCATATTTTTATGGTTCAGGAACGGCTCAAAAATAGCAAAATATACATTATGTTAGCATATCATAGGGTACTCAGAAGTACACTTTGTTCCTGAGAGACAGCAAGCAGAGTAGACCAGAGTACACAGCTCCAGAATGTCTCTCTGAATGGATCAGTTAGCTTTTGCTGTCTGAAAACCATCTCAAAGCTCAGTGGTGGTTTAGAATAGCAACTGTTTATTTGACCCATAGTTTGGTGGATCAGCAAGGTGATTTTTGAGAACTGGGCCAGTGAGAATGATCTCACTTGCATACTGGTGAAATGTCATGGGTGGCTTATTGATGGTGGCTGTGATTGAAAAGACCAGAGATTTTCTCCAGGACGTGCTGTTCTCTAGTTTAAAGTTGAGGCTACATAGAGGCTGCAAGATTCTAAGAGTCAAAGGTAACGTGGGCAAGGTCTGTCCCTTGGTGCCTAAACCCCAACTCACCAGATACAGATTCTGCTACATTCTGTTAGCCAAAGCCCATCAGAAAGCCAGCCTAGATCTAAACAAGACAGAAAGATACTCTACCCAAGGAATAAAGAAAACACTCTGTCGCTGGACAGCATGCAGAAGAGGTTGTTACCATTTTTACAGTTTACCACAGCTAATATGGCAGTGTGCAAACCAGCCTCCTTAAGAAGTGGAGCTTTTAAATAACAACCATAACTAAGCACCAGTAACAACTAAGAAGTATGGAACATGGGTCACCCACTGCTATTGGGTCAATTTCACATAGAGCAAACCAATATAGGGTTTCCAGGGCTTTGCAAATATTTAGGAAGCAGGCAGCCTCATTTTGCACAGGTTTGAACCATCAACCTTGTGGTTGGTAGTCCCAAGACTCCCCCATAATGTCTCTAGAGATCCTTATAGCACAACCAGGTATTGTGCTAAATTCACTTTATAGACTCTCTATTTTTACAATATTTTGATCCTTCTCTCTTTTCAGAAAAGATAACCATTCCCTACTCTTCGTAAGTATGTCTCAGTGTGTGTGCTTGTGTGTGTGTGTGATATTTTACAAGATAAACATATTCCAAAATTGGAGTGCTCTGGTCAAAGGAATTTGGGAAACACAAGGTTAAACAATGCTGAAATGTGTATTTAGCTGCCTGTTTATCTTACCTTTAGGATCGCTTAGGGCTTTGGCTATAAGAATATGATTTTTAAATTTTATAGAGAGAAAGTTTCAAGGCCCATTTCTAAAACTTGGAACCTAGTATCCTTTTATAGAGCATCTAGAAACAACTAATACAACAATTGCATTTATAGAAGCCAGTTTGGAAAATGCTGTAGTATCTAGTAAGGCTTCTGAATGGAAACCAAGTCATTCTGATTTTACAACAGGTATAGCTTTACACTAGGAATAGAGAGATGTATGCGAACCACTTGTGACCTTCCTCTGCATTTGTTTAGCTGCACAACAATATATTAACCCTATTGATCCACTGCAACGCTGAAGTCAGGTACAGCTCTGAGTCACCTTCAGTGTTTTGCCTCAAGCTAAGTTTCATTGCAATGATTGGCTCATCTCTTCTTGAGCTTCGTCTCCTTTTCCTCTCCTCCCATCTTTTTGTAACAACATCACCCTAAGCAGGGACATGGTGGTAACTCTAGAGAGAGTTGGCAAATAGTACTATAACATGGCAATGAGATGCCAAGCAAAAATTATATCTGTGTCAAAATCACTTCTAAGTCATTTTTGTCAAGATTGTCAAATTAGAGAGCACCCCCACCCCACCCCCCCACCCACCCCCGCCCCAAGAGTAAGTTATCTCTGGTCCTTAAATGCTTATCATCTACTGTTTAGTCCTGCTATTGCCACCCTTGAGTGGGTGAGGAGCTGGAATTAAAATTTAGGCTGCATGTGGGAATTTTAAATATTAATGCAGATAAGGGTATGATCTTAGCATGCAGTTTCATTATATAGATTATGAGATAGCTGGATAGATTTGTGTATCTAATTCACCTTAGACACACAGCTCACAGTTGAACTCACATACTCATTGGCCTCTTGTGGACATATTGAACAATAGATTCGGATCCAATGTTAACTAGTAAATGTAAGCATCTTATTTAATCTTAAAATAATAAAACAATGAAGGAGGTGTTTTGGTCTCCATTTTTCTAGGCGAGTACTAGGAGACCCCGAGAGCCCAAATCAGTGAGCTATAGTCACAAGGGCAGTAAGTAGGAATTGGGATTTGAAACTAAGTCTGCTCTTATAAAGAACCTGGAATCTAATGACATGTTAAAATAGGCAGTGAATGTATTACGCACAGTGGGGAGCTATATCAGTAGATATGCCTGTGATGGAAAGCCAGGCTTGCAGACTGCATGAGTTAAGCTGTGGCATTTTAGTGCCCCCCCCTTTTTTTTTCCTTCAAATAGATCTGTGTACATTGTTTCTCTAGGCCAGGAGGCTCTTGGAAGGAAGAGTGAGCTGTGGGTGGATGGAGGAGGGTAGGTAACCAGGTTGTGTCGAATGGAGATGAGCCCTAGTACTTGAACCCAGTTACCCGAGGGGGAAACACTGGGTATAAAACCTAAAGGAATTTTTACAAACTCTGAAATTTTGGAGCTCAGCGGGAACATACCCCTGACTGAGTACAACCCTAAGAGGAAAAGCTGATACTTCTTACCTCTCAGGAAACTGCTGACTTCTCTGGACTCCACAGTGGAGGGAGGATAAAGCTAGAATTCAGAGGATTTTCAAATCAATCTTGAGCTCAACTGTAGCGGGGTGCAGTCAAGGTTAGCTAGTCCAGGCTTTGAGCTCAACTGTAGCGCGGTGCAGTCAAGGTTAGCTAGTCCAGGCTGTTTCTGATGACTTCCAGAAATAACAGAGAAGCAGCCTAAGAGTGCCTTGGAAGGCATCCAGGATCTCAAGTATCCACAATGGTGCCCTATACTCGGTGAAAAGCAGCATCCTCAGCACTTGTTGATGTTAAACAATATGCCATCCAGCTAGACAGCCAGATAGAGGTGTAGCATGCCCCTCTATTGTGTTGCCTCTAAACCTAACGATGTAATTTTTTTTTACTTACTGTACTTCAGTCATCTCACTATATCTTGTTAACATTAAGTCAATGTCAATACATTTCATTAATTGAATATATGAATAGATCAAATAGACCCATCAATTTTTATATGTTTATGCACATCAAGTTTAAGAGGTGCGCATTAGGTTGATTAAGCAGTCATTTGTAAAATTAGATTTTAAAGAATGTTAATACTTTTTATCACTTCCTGGGACTCAGAAAACCTCTTAGTGTCTTGAAGACAGAAAATTCGGCTTTGCAAAATATTCTGAAAAGTATCATAATATAATCTAAGGCGAATAGCTTTTTTTCATGACCTGAAGGAAATATTTCTTGTTGGCTATTCCAAGGAGGATAAACATGGTAATTTGATGAGCCAACTAATTGAATTTAGGAAGTCTATGTTTTCCTCCCAAAGATTCAGAGTGCATTAATTTAGGCTGACATCCTCCTCGGCACCATTGTGTACATCTTCCTAAACTTAATTCCAAAATGTTCATTTTCAAACACAGATACTGAACATTAGGATCTTCTTTTTTTTCAATTACTGGAAGAAAGGGGAAAAGAAACATAATTGGTTGTTTTAATTTGTTGTGCATGTCTATAAGCATTAACCATTCCTCAATTCCTAGATTTGTGGCCCAGGTAGAAGTTGGTGACATGGGATGACATGACACCACTCTGGTAGGCCATCTTGGCTCTTGAAGCAGTGCCCACGAGAAGTCTAGCAATTCACTGGAACCAGCCAATAAATAGGGTGAGAACTCAGGACAGCAAAGCAGTACTCAAAGTAGGACGTAGGGATAATGCTGTGAATTATGATATAGCATTGAATGCACTTCCATAGTTCTGGACAATGCTAAAGATAATTAAGGGAGAAATGACACTACTCATCTTTCTACATTATAGGCGGGTGGGGGAGGGGGCTTCACATTCTAGGAACGTAAGGTATTATAGCAAACTCTTCCCAACGAAAGCAGAGTAATTAATTGAATCTGTGAGAGATCAAGTTCCACCAGGTAGCAGAGCAGTACCAGAGGAAGATCCTATGGATGCTTCTCGCACTGGACATTTGGCAACACTTGGGACGGTAGGAGCGGACTATACAATTTACATGACTGGGTGATGTTTTAACTCAGTCTGCCTGCTAGAGTAAGCTTTACATTCAGATAATGTTAAGGTTTGGACTTAAGATGCGAGTTATTACAGCTACTGAGCCATCCAATAAGAGTTATTTCAGCTACTGAGCCATGCATACGCTCTTTTAAGTTGGTATTAGAAAAGATTCTGGTATAGATGAGGCCACCATATTGCACAACTACAGGAGATACAATTACATCGAAGACCATGTAAATGTCACTTAGGCACACCTTGAGTGATCATTCATGATGTCCTTCAAGAAGAGCCACAAATGACTGTCGAACAAAAACTTTCAACGTATAACAGCATAACCAATAGAGATTCTCATCCCTTGGCATTACCTGTTGAGTAGGTTTTTTCCTTCTCACATTGTTGATATGCAATTTAAGAGTGTAAGAGTTGCTGTGCTGTGATGTCATTGAGTTGGTTCCAATCTACAGTCACTCAACAAACAGCAGAACAAAACACTGTATGGCCCTGCTTCATCCGCGAAACTGTTTCGAGACTTGAACCCCCTGTTGCAGTCATGGTGTCAGTCCATCTCGTTGAAGACCTTCCTCTTTTGTGAAGACTGTCTTTTTGTACCAATCAAGATGTCCCTTTCTTGGTCTCTCCAAGAGATTGGTTGCTCCTGGCAACATAGCCAATGAACGTAAGACAAATTTTCACCATCCTTGCATCTCAGGACAATTCTGGCCATACTTCTTCCAAGACAGATCATTTGTACTTTGAGCAGTCCATGGTACTTTTCAATATTCTTCTCCAGCACTACAATACAGTGCATTGATTATTCTTAAGTCTTCCCTATTCAATGTTCAACTTTCACACGTATATAAGGCAATTGAAAATACCATGGTGTGGGTCAGGTGCTCCTTATGTTAGCATTCATTTTGTTAGTAGTCAGTACATTTAGCATATGAGGGCAATGAGGTATACAAAAGTGAATAACGAAGCCAAAGTCATGTTATTTATATCAATCTGAAGTTCTGTAATTTAAACCCAGGTAACCAATGGCCCAAATCTATGTTCTTCTTCATCATTGTGCTTAACTGTTTACAATTGTGTAAATTATCTCATTTAATTTTTACATCAACCAAGTTAGAGCAGAAGGGTCAGGAATTTATACGCAAGAAACATTAGAATGGGATACGTCTGTTAATTTCTCAGGGTATGTAGTGACATGTTTTATAGGCAAAGCCAAAAGCCATTCCTTTAAATAAAAGCCTGGTGTTTTTTCCAGTCATGCGTACCTCTTTCGTATGAAAACAGGTAAATGAGACATAATCTTATTTGTCTTGTATAAGATTGGTCAAATCTACTAAATGGATGGGTGATTTTAGGCATGTTACTTAACCTCTGAGGAGCCCTAGTTGGTAGGCACTGATCTGTTAACACAAGATGGACAATGTGAAACCCCTGCTTCACACAAGAGAGACCTGGGTTTCTTCTTCTGTAAATGGTGACAGTCTCAGAAACTCACCGGGGCACATCTACCCTGTCCTATAGTGTCACTATGACTCACCATCAACTCAATGTCAATGACCTTGGTTTCATTTAACCTCTGCTTTTCCATTTCTAAAGTAAGAGACAAGATCAGCTCGTTTACATTATTGCAAGGCTTACATTAAAATGTTGCACGAGAAATGTTTATTCAGGTGTCCAACATATTGTGGCTACTCATTGTGCATTCTCTTCTCTTCATTTTATCCTACCCTTGCACATCGAATGAGGTAGTTTTAGGACAAATAAGGCACAACTTATGTAATAAAGCAAAAGCTGTATTTTTTTTTACCAGCAGCCACCAAGGTTCTTCTTAGCCAAAGAACTTTGTTTGTCAAAAATATCTTACTAATCCACTGTGGATGGTATAACTCAGTACATAGGTGTCAGCTGGATGCTATCTATAAAAAGAGAAGGTCAGTTTGTTCTGGATAAGAAAATGATAGGATTTTATGTTTTACTCCAAAGAAGGGAGAGAGATGGCTGGAGAAGGTAGGGAGGAAAGAGGAGATGTGGAGAGCAAGGGTGAGTGAAGGACACATGTGCGGTGCCGTCACAAACTGCTCTCCCATGGATGATCACAGAGGGACATTTTCAACATGAGGAAGTCTCTTGTTCACTTTAAAATTGCTTGCATTATTTTGGCTTAAACGCTAGCTAAAAAAATTATTAAAGTCTACTATGCTCATAAATCACGGAGATAGACATGTTTCTATCTGTATGGCCAAGAAGAGACGTAGAAATGCACACTTGGAAGTAGAAGAGATTACAGGGGTGTAAGCCTCCCCGACATCCTCAGAAGCCTCGCGATCTCAAGACAAGTTTCAAGGGACCCCAACAAGAGACAGGCAGCCCCTGCTGACATGTGAACTAGCCAGGCTGATTTGAAGCTCTACTTAACTTCAAAGGACCAAGAGATGCTTCCTGTTTACCCATGATCCATAGGAATTTGAAGAAGACACAAGAAAGTTACAGGATATGAAGGGGATGCAAGCATACTTGATAGAATACTTCCCTTCCAAGCAGAATATCTGGGTTTGATTCCCAGCCCTGTACCTCATGCACAGCCACGCCCCATCTCTCATGGAGGGCTTGAGTGTTGCTATGATGCTGAACCTGTGTCAATGGTATATCCAGGTTAGGAGGAATGGCCTGGTGACTGGCTTACAGAAATCAACCCATGACTACTGTAGATCACAATGGCCCCACATGCAATCAGTCATGGGGATGGTTTAGAACTTTCCCTTGTACATGGAGTTGCCTTTTGTCAGATGCCAATTTCGTGGCAGCTAAGGACAACAGGCATACCTGAAGCACATACTTGACATTGACACGGGAAATGAGACATCTTTTATCAATAACTCTTAATCGTTATTGACTTTAATAGACCAGAAGCTTACTTTAGTTGGTCATTCCTGAATCTCTTTTGTCTTTTATCTATAACCTTCTATCCCATCACTAGGGATAGAAGGTTGTAGATAAGATGCTCTGTTTTTGCATGTCTGTGACTGGTTGATGACCAAGTGTAAAACAAGTACAGACCTGACTCCCTGTGATATGAATACAAGCATTCATATTATTCAATGTGTTCAAGAGAAAGCTATATATTTTAATACAACTGCACATACTTGATCGCTTTATAATAATGACAGCAATGTCTAAAGCACAGCTGTTAGTTTGGTAGCTGATCACCGAAAGAGGAGGCTGGAGGCTTTCAAGGAAGGAGAAACATTATTATAGTTGTGTCCTCAGGATCTGGCTTTTCATTAAATATCCGTCTGAGATAAATCAATTCCATCATATTCTTCTCCTTTGCCTCTGGACTGGTTTTTACAAGATCCATAATAATCTTATAACGCTTGGCATTTTTACCAACTCTACCATAAACAGGCGTTTATCTTCCTTCCACAGTGCTATTTTAACATAGGTACAGATTTAGAAGTTTAAGGTGATTTCTATGTCTTCCTATTATGAGAGGGGAATCATCTGATTACACATCTCCTCTCTCAATCTTCCCCGCAAATGTATGGGATATTTTCATTTTCAGGCAGTTTGGTTCAGGCCACCCACACCCATCCCAATCTCCTTCCATGCATTAATTCTGATTGATGCCCGAGTGAAATTGCCCAGGGGCCAGGGCTCTGTGGTTGCTATGACCACTAATGCTTTATGTTGCAAAAACCCACATGTACCTCCACTCCTGATGCCTTCATTTTGCCATTATTCCTGAGTAAGCTTTCCTTTACGTATGGGATTTCAGAAGCTTATGTCCCTGGATGCAAACTGACAGAAACACAAAGCACGTAGAGAGAAGCACGTTGGGTGTGTTGGTGCAGTGTCCTCCTGGATGCACTGATATGCCCGGAGACGTTTGTTTGCTTGTTTCAAATCAAAATATTAGTTCGATGTGCTTATATTTTCTTTTATGTACAGTGTTGCTAAATGAAGTCATGTGACATTTATTCCCACCATTAGGGAGCAATTTGAAGGTGACACTCTAGTGGACAACCTGTAATTCTGTCTCGGTGACAGACTCCGTTTAGGAGACTTGGCATTTCCAAAAGTTAAGTGAAAGGTATCTGATGGACCCAGATTAAACCATAAAGAGTATCACAAATAATCAGGATTTTAGACAGAAAATCATCTCATACATGTACAACATGATATTTTATATAAAAGAAAACTAGAATCCTTAGAACATAAATGTAATGTCCCTATTAGAAACAGATGAAAGTGGAGAGCAGGTTTGTATATTTATAAATTCAAGTAATTCCAAAGTAGGGTCTACTGCCACCTGCAGGTGGCAGTCAAAGTGGTGCCTTGTAGAAATCTCTGACTAACCATTCAGAGAAACAAAAGCTAGTGTGCTTATATTTGACTCTTGATAACTTCTGTTGCTTTTTGTCTTTCCCTCTAATTTTTATAAAATTTGATCTGGATCCATGAGATGTTCTACCCTCTGCTTCACTGCACTGAACAGCGATGCACCTCTTAGCTAAGCTGTGGGCTTGAGCATGTGGTCTTGTCTCAAAATGTTTCCCCATCTTTCAACTTCATGACTCTCGGTATGTGTCTGCAAAGTCTTAGGCCTAGTTGATCCTGGCTTCTAGAAGATAGAACATACAGACATCGGTCAGTCCACTGATATCAGCTACCATTTTAGGTAGTTAGCCCAAATGCTCACTGCCATTGAGTTGATGGCGACTTACAGCAACCTTATTGGATAGGGTAGAACTGCCCTTTTGGGTTTCTTAGACAGCAAATCTTAACAGGAGTAGAAAGCGTAGACTTTTGCCCATGGATCAGGTGGTGGGTTCAAACTGCTGACGTATGACTAGCAACACAACACATAACCACAACACTACCAGGGCTCTTAGTTAAAGACAGACCAAACTTTCTACTCAGTAGAGAGCTGTGGTCCCAGAAAGCAACAGGGGACGTTCTACCCTATCCTATAGGGTTGCTGTGAGTCAGCATCAACTCAATGGCATTGTGTGTGGTTTGGGGGTTTTATTACAGACATACCACAAATGGATGACTTAAATGAATCGATATTTATTTTCTCACAGTTTTGGAGGCTGGACATCCAAATTAAGGGCACTCTTTCCTAGGGAAACTCTTTCTTTCCATTAGTTCTGAGAGCCCATCTTTATCTCTTATCAGTTGCTCTCCATGAATGAAGGTCATGCAGCATGTTTCTTCCACTAATTCTGTTTCTGTTCTTAATGATGTTGCTCTTTTATATCTCAAAGCATATTGACATCAAACAGACCATATTCTGATTTAACAAAGGGAGTCTAATTGCATGTAAAGTATTAGAATTTTATAAACATTTCCGTGGGACGCAAATCAATCCAAAGTAGAATCATTGGCTAACTATTGTTTGGGTGTGGCAAGACCCAGAAGGAGCTTTCCAGGGTGACAGCCAAGACTTTGAGGACATCTTTGGAATATTCAACTTTGGGAATTTTATAGAACACTCATAGTCATAATAATCATAGTCATAAGAGCAATTGGAATTGTTGATACATCTGCCAATTTTAAAATGTACCAAGAAAATAGTCTAGAAACAATTAAAATGAACTATATTTTATCATTAGTTCATAAAACAAAAAGTACAAGGAGAAAATTCTCAGGGGAAAAAATGAAATACTTTAATGGAAATGTTGTTTTGGTTAGTGGTTCTGGTGTCAATGCTAACTCATGCCAACCCTGTGTGTGCAGAGTAGAGCTTGTCCATGGGATTTTCAAAGCTGTGACTTTTCAGAAGCAGACAGTCAGGCCATTTTTCCAAGACATATTTAGGTGAGATCAATTCACCCGTTTTTGGACTGTTAGTCAAATATTCAAATGTTTGCATTCTGTATGAACTCTCAATAGGCTGCATGTATTTAACTTGCAAAAAAAAAGGTCACTGAATTTGCTAAAGCTACAAGGAAAGCACTCGAAAAATGTCACCATGGGTTCCCCTGCACAGACAAAACGAGAAACAATGGATGTAGATGGTGAAGGTCAATTTCCCCAGTGGCACAAATGATCTTGGTGGCACTGTGGGCTAGGCACTTACCTTTGAATCACAATTGCAGTGGTTCCTAAGCATCAGCCAACCCAAGGGGAGAGAGATGAGGGACCAGGTCCCATAAAAACGTACACTCTCAGAAATGCAGCACAGACACTGTGTGAGTCAGCGTTGGATTGATGGCAGTGGGCTTGGTTTTCTGGTAAAGGAATCTAAATGTTGTTGGTTTGAACTCCCTAAGAGGGACCACAAAAGCAAGACCTGCCTAATTGCTTCCTTAAAGATTAGAGCCAAAAAATGCCTGAGGAATAATTCTTCTCTGTGACCCCTGTGGTCACTTTGAATCAGAGATAAACTGGATGGCCACTGGGTTTTAGAGTGCATATTGAAAAGGCGAAGCAAGAAGATTCAAATCAGCCTGTTGATAGGCAACTCTGCCCTGCAGTAGGTAGGTCCTAAGACAGATGAATCACCTTCACTTGTGAGTCAGTATCTGAAATAGAAGAGGGATGGACGACTATGGATCAAGAGCTTTAGCCCAAGAGGCCAGAACAGTGGCTGGTGCAGAAGTGACACACAAATTGTCCATACATGAACAAAGACAGGAAATCACAGAATTCAAGCTGTAGCCTTAATTTGGAAACAAACAAAAAAGGCATTGTTAAGCTTTATGACAAAAAATAATGAACTCTGAGAATTCTGGCAGAAGATTATTTCTGCATTTTATCTATTTCCAGATCTCTTTTGATTATTCTGAGTATAGAATGAAAACACCAGTTCCAAATGCAGCATTCATTAGTGAGCTGGATTAACTGCATGGATGAGTTAATTAATTGTAAGGGGCATTATCATGAAGTGGTTTGGGAGAAAATCCTCAACAACACTAGCTTGGTTACAAAGATTTAAATTGGGCAAATACCTTTTCTATAAATTGATATTGGAAAATAATCAGTTTATATTGAGATGACACCCATGACTTGCTCAGAATCATTAAGGAAAATGAATGACTTCATTTGGTCTGTGGATACATTTATTTTCATATACTAAATTGTGTACCTTGGAAGATTATTTTATTTTTATTTTTTTACTTTAAACAGAAATAAACAATTTTAACAAGACCAGTGCAATCACAATCATATAAACATTTGTTTAAATGTGTAGTAAATTACAAGAAGAGAACATGATTCTTTATAGCTTTTCATTATTTTTATCTAAGATCTAAATAGACAATTTTTCTTTTTAAAGGATGATTTTACTTCAACTCTAATTCTAGTTTGTCATGTAATTTACATCAATCACATGTTCAATTATCTTTATCTTTTCAACAAAAAAACATTTGGTGAATTTGAAGAGAGGAAAAACTGAAAGCCAACCAAAATTTCAAATTAAACTATTCCGAGTGTTCTTTTTGAAATCTTAATTTATGTTTTATGTTTTGAGAAGTAAGCAAAGTGAAGATTCTTTCCATTGGCAACTCTAAGACTCTGTAAGTCACAATAAGGTTAGAAACCCAGCAAGATCTATAGAACTGGTTTGAACAGAAAAATAAACTTAATAATCGGTTACTTCTAAGTAGGATAGTGTGTTAAATTGTAAGAATATTTTAGCGAATGATTTAACATAATAGACTTAAATCTAGAACAATATTTCTTTTTAATATTCAGAATTCAAAGATGAAGAGTTTATAACTCACTTCAGTTCCCTTCTAGATATTATTTTCATTATAAAATTTATGTTTTGGTCTCACATTTTTCATAATAGAATCTCTTTTATTGAAAAACTATTTGTCCTTCCTGTTAATCAATGTGTATATTATAGGCTTACATCTATAAATTAAAGTTGACAAGGTAATTGTTATTTCAGGCAAGAAGGAAGGCCAGTCCCTTCAGTAAAACGAAGAATTCACTGGTAGTGTTTGTCTTCCAGAAGAGCATAAGGAATACAGCAGAAAGGGAAAAATCCACATACTGTGTTAGCTTCAGGCCTTAAAAACTCAGACATTGGCATAACATTTACGATCCACGTTCAAATTATTTCATCTTAAAATAATAATTTGATTGGATGTCTAAAGTCACATAGACTAAACAGAGATTATGTTTAGTCTCAAGGCGTAAGAGCATATGTTTCTAGAAAACTGAGTGTCTTAAATCATGCCTAAAAGTTTACATTTAATTAAAAAGGATCAGGATCATCTAGGTCTAGGTCTGAACCTACTCTCACAGAGTACTTGCTACTCCTGCTGCCTGAAGGCAAAGTCCCATTAAAATTCAACAGATCTTAACAACCGCTGAACACTGCGGAGCTGAGAGTCTGATAGTATATCAGGCCAGGAACTTCAGCCTCTGGGTAAAGACAGACCAGAATTCAGTGGGTGTTAGCAATGATCACCACAAATCAGCAGGCGGTAGCTCTACTGTCCTGGAACTACACAGCATGGAATGCCTTCGCTTAGCTGTTCTACCCTGTATTTGCAGAGAAGCGAGAACAGAAGCTTATAGCTTATGAAATCCCATTGAAGGCAATGTATAGGCTTCAGACTGACTTATTTGCAGGCAAATGAGAATGTGTCTGCTCTCCTTGCTTCTTCGTTTCTGAAGTGTAGAGTGGAATCAAATGACCTCCCAGGGTCTTTCTCTAGCTAACCCGATGTCATTTCCAGCCACCACATGTTCTGGTGCAATTTCACACCTCGCCCTCCTCTTGCGAACAGTTGTGCTTCATCAGAAGTCAGGAATCAAGAAAGATTCAGAAGGTTTAATACCCACATACACGTGGCAGGCCGTTTCTGGAAGGCATGTCCTGGCATTTGGAGTTTCCTCAGCAGCAAAACTTGTCTAGTTCAGAAAGATCGATTTTAAAAATATGTGAGGAAATTTTGTTCACTCAGAGTGAGATACAAAAACAAACAGGAAAAAGTAATACTCAGACATTTAACGCTTTGCAATAATATAATTAATCAAGAAAAGAACAACAACAACAAAACAAAACACCACTGACATGCAGTAAATGCTGGATCACAGCAACCCTACAGGACAGGGTGGAATTACCCCTGTGGAGTTTGCAGACTGTAACTCTCTAGAGTAGAAAGCCGTGTCTTTCTCCTATGGAGCAACTGGGGTTTTGAACTGCCAAACTTCTAGTTAGAAGACGAATGCATAACCACTTCACTAACAGGGTTCCCTATTAAATAAGAAACAACATAAAAATCAATGAGTTAGGAAAGGTGACTGATTAAAAAGAGTAAAAATAAATAAATGAAATCAATATCATTGAGTAAATTGTGACTCCTAGTGATACTATAGGCCAGGATATTGTGTGTGTTTGTGTGTGTGTTTTGTGTTTTTGAGGCAATAAATCTTTAGGGGACCAGGAAGCCTCATCTTTCTCCCCTAGACTGGATGATAAGATTGAACTGCTGACACTGTGGTTAGCAGGCCAACATATAACCAACCCACTACACCACCAGGGTTCCATATAATTGCAGGGAATAGTACTCTTTACATCCTTTGTATTTCGCAGTTGATACAATTTAGTGTGAAAGAGTCTGGGTGAAACAGAACTTGATAAATTGATATCTTGTCAACAATGAAATAGTATACCAAGAGAATGTTTTTCTCATATTAATCATATAAACACTATGACCAGTAAATTACAAATTTTATCAAACATCCGCTGCCACACCAGAGGAGGGTCATGGAGACACTCTTTAAAAAGAAATAGGTCTAAAAATTTATGATAGAAGAAGCAAAATAAATATGGATGCTACATCAAAAATTACCAATTGGTTGTCATCAAATACATTCTGAGTCATGGTAGCCCCATGTGTATGAGATTAGATGTGTGTCCCACAGGGTTTTCAAAGTTAGATTGTTCTGAAGTACATCACTTGGCTATTCTTTCAAGGACACACTGGTGGGTGGGCTCAAACCATCAACCATTTTGTTAGTAGCCAAGCACATCCATTTTCTGCACTACCTAGCAATGCCAGAGTCGAATGCTGCTGTTATCGGGTGCCACCTGGTTGGCTTTCACCCATAGAAACCTGATGTACAATAGAGTGAAATGCATATTGTCCAGATCCAGGGACTGGTTTCTTCTGATGACTTGTCCACAGTGCATGAAACCAGAGATCTTCCTATTAGCAGCTGAGTGCTCAATCACAGTTAAGCACATGTGTCACCAGGGCTCCTTGAGCCAAAGATAGGGGGACATTTTTGTCATAAGTTATTTAGACACTCTTGCCAATTCTATGGAAATTCTGGCTTTATAGTTTAGAAGTAAACATTGTTCTTAAAAGGCATGTGATAATGAAAGAAGTATTGAATTTTTTCAGAAAGAAGTAGGTCAACAACTACTGTGAAACACTTCAGTGGCCGAGTAAATGTATTTGGATGAATGAGGGTCAAGGAGCTAATTGGCTCACAATGCCTACGGGCAATTTATAGTGATCATTTGAAGATGGAATGACTTCATTCCACATCATTATATGGCAAGGAATGCGCAGTCTAGGGTAAAGGGAACACTTACAAGTCAGGGGTCAGTACGACGGATTCTCTAGTACATTCTCCTAGAGGCATGATAGGGTTGATATATTTTAGTAAAGGAATCATACCTGTGAAACCCCACTTCATGCGTAAAAGGCAAGTGCGGGTCAATCTTACTCTTAAAGGGCCAAAAAGATTGGGATGTCAGCCAGTCTGGATTGACATAACCTCTAGATACAGAACTCGGGAGCGATGCTGAAATGGACTCAGGGGCACACAACTACAATAACAAGCCATTACCTGACCTCCGGAGCCTTTGTGGTCCATGGGAAGTTGCCATCCCCTCTACCATGAAGAAGAAGTCACCAGCAGTTGAACGTGGATGCAGCCCTGGTCCCCAGGAAAACAGATCTCTGGCCCACACTCATTTTTCTCGTAACCTAGAATGAATATCAGGGTGTTGATTTTTGGATCACACATGGCTTTACTAGACTAGATTCTCTTCTAGAACTGGCATGATGAGAAAAACAAGGACAAAGAGTCTTATTGGAGAAGCGCTGCATACAGAAAAGGTAAAAAGAGAAGGAGAGGGGGAAGGAATGAAGATTGTTAAATAATGTGAGCCTAAAGATATAGGAAGGTTCCTAACTATAGCAATCTACTTACATTCAGCTGGTAGCCCAAAGGTTGGTGGTTTGAACCCTCTCAATGGCACTCTGAGAGAAGATTTGGCCATCTGTGACCATGAAGATGACAGGCATGAAACTCCATGGAGCAATCCTCCTGTGTACCACATAGGGTTGTCATGGGTTGGACCCAACTTAACGGCAATGGGTTTGGGTTTTAAAGATATGGTCTTGAATATGTGCCGTCATACCTGTGAGTCTCAGAAATGCTATATTTTCTAGAAGATTTTCATTGAAATTTAGTTGGATATGCCAACTAAATAAAACCCAGAAACTTTGGAATATCCTGGAGACACTCAGACTCACTATGCTGGACCTTGGAAAACACAGAGGTTTTCCCTGACTAAAACGATGATAGGGTAATATTACAAAGAGCAATTGATTCTGCAGAATTCTCTGGCAGGAGAAGAATCGCGTGAAGATTAGATGGAATGCTGTTAATGTGATCCATCAAGTGATTAGGATTCTTCACTGAGGTGGTGACAGGGTTAATAAAATTGAAAGGCTAAAAGGGAGAGTTGATTCAAAGCATGGGTCAATCAAACGTGATGACTCACTGGAAATGGATGAGATGAGTTGAAGATTGCAGAACTGGGTGACTAGAAAAAAATTGTTTAAGTTAGAAGTTTCTGTTGCTGGTCAAATATGATGAGTGAGTTTGTTTGCATCAAAATAAGACTAAAAACAGGCTAATTGTTTATAGTGTACTGGTACATTTATGATGGATTGGTACAGTTGGTTAAGACTGAGTGGAAAGTTGAATTCGTGTTTTATGCCTAGAAAACAGAATCATGATCTTTTACTCGATTTTATTCATTGTAATTATGCACACACAAATATCATCAAAAGACTAAAATAGACGCTAGACTACAAAATGCATATGCATTGTTAGATAATAATGCATTGTCTGAAAATATGTAGGAGCAAATACTATAAATATCTTAAACAAGACATTGACAACCACAGTAGATGGGTTTGAGGATGCTATGGTGTTTTAGAATATGACACAAACATCCACTGATTGCCAATTCCTAACAGAGAATGGTTTCTGAATATTCTTGTAGTGACCTAGTGTAGCAAATAAAGGAGGATGTAGCAACCAATCAATGATAATAATAATTGTCCCCAAAACAACTACCATGGAATGGATTCTGACTAAAGCTTAAAGGAAAGGATAGAACTGATGAACAGGGTTTCTAACTGAGCTGTGATCTGCAAGGCCAGCGGTTCAAAACCACCAGTGGTCCCAAGGAAGAAAGACTGGACTTTCTCTTCCCATAAAGAGTTACTGTCTCAGAAACTCACTGGGGAAGTTCTACCTTGTGAGTCAGCATCGACTCCCGAGCAGTAAGTTTGGGTCTGTGTGGAAGGATGTAAGCAGGCTACCACATATTTCTCCAGGGAAACCATTGGTGGGTGTGACCCAAGCATTTAAACATTGCACGTGCACTCTACTATATTTATACTGTCTATTAAGTTGTTACTCAAATTATTTGTTATATTTAGTTATAAAGATGAAGTTTTAAATTAATCATTGCAACACTTTTCATTTCCATATAGGATTTGGTTTGGTTTACCAGCAATTTTATGCTGTGAACTTGGTTATTAATGATTTTATGATCAGCTACAACCACTAAATATTTTGAATAATCTTGTATTTTCCTTTAAAAATTTTTGGAAAATATACCTACAACAAATTAATTGCACCTTCCTTAGATAACCGTGCCATTTCATCACTCTCTTTCCTTTTCACATGTTGGGGTAGGCTTGGGGGGTGAGTGTGTATCTTTTTATTTGAAGCTCTTTTCAGGCACCAAAACTTCTGTGAAGCCCTCTTTTAATGAGTTAGGTACCACTCTTCAGCTTTTTCTTTTTGTCCTCATTGTTTAGACTCTTCTGTATACTTCAAGTTACATCATAACTAAAAACTAAAAGCAATTTGATTATCGTCATGGAGGCCCCATGTGTTACAGAGTAGAACTGCTCCGTTGAGTTTTCTTGGCTATAAACTTCCGGAAAACAGAAGATCAGACCTTTCTACTGGGGCATCTCTGGGTAGTTTTGAACTAACAACCTTTAGATGAGGAGGTAATCCAACCAGTGGTGCCATGCAGGGCTCCTGTGCTACAGTTAGGCATGCTTCTGTCCAGACCAGGGGCTGTTCAAGAACTGATCTCTCTCTCTGTAAAAGTGTGTCATGCGTTCTTCTCTCTAAACTCTAATACTCTCTCTTCCTCCCTCCTTCAATGTACTCACTTCTCAATGGTCATGAAAGGGATGCCCTCTGGAAGAACTTCTCTCCATCGTTTTGGTGCAAAATCCCAAGTACAAAAGGACACCTAAGTACAAAAGCAGGGTGCAAAACAAAACATAATGCAAATATATTTAAGAAAAAAAAAGCAAAAACAAATTAAACCTTCATGTGCTTGAAGCTCCAGTCTAAGAAATTGAGTCTGACAGGTAGACACTCTTATGGAAGAGATGGCAGAGGCTCAGCAAATCTGATAGAATAACCACAGTTTCTTGGATCATTACCATAAATCTCATCTTGAAGGAGGCAGGGCATTGACCTCAAAGCAGTGGAATGGAGATTAGGGTGCCCAAGGAGAAGCAGAGGAAGAATGAGGTGAAAGCCATGTGGCGATGTTCTTTGCATACCATTCTAAGTGAGTTGTGACATCATGGGTGCTCTAAGTGCCAAGATTAACTCGGAAATGCTGGAGGCCATTGTTGGGAGGAGATGATGGTGAGCCTTTCTCAGCTCAGGCCAATTTACATGTTTCTGGAGGAAGCAATACCATTAGAATTCTTATTTATAATTACAGAAAAGCAAAAAGGAAAGGGAGTGAAAATTATATGACTCAGGTAGGCAGGGCATTGACATCCAGAACTACGCAAACTATAAGCTAGTAATCTGACTTAGTTAATTGCGCCAGCCTGGCCGATAATCACATGTGGGGCTGGTTGAAAGGCGGAGGGATAAATGGGTGGTGAAGCCTCGCCTTTCTAGTTCTCCGGTCTCTTGTTTTGTGATGGTTGCACCGGGTGCAGCTGCCTTAGCAGTTCCCTGCTTCAGCTTGCAAGATTGACTTCCTACAAGACATCCCCAAGGAGAAGCTACATGGACCTATCCTGATGCAGCCCTGGGTGCTGGAGCAGCCGTGTGGAGACCCCTGCTAGTGCTGAGATGCTTGTTCGTTCACGGACTCAGCTTTCCTCCTGCAGTCGGCATCATTGCCTCTGTTTTGTGAGGTGGAGGACTTTGTGGACTGGTGTTGGGTATGGGTTAATGTTGGACTTGTGGGCTTGGGGAGCATTGGGTTGGGATGTTTTCGTGATGCACATTTTCTTTACATAAAACTCTCTCTTATACATGAGTTGCTGTGGATTTGTTTCTCCAAAGTACCCAGACTAATACATCATCAATGCCAATAATTCTCTTTGTGATGTTTACTGAGTTGAAGAATATTCATGGCTGCTCTGAAACACTGAAAGGTATAAAGCTGAATGAGATACCAAACCCCATTGCTATCAAGTTGATTCCAACTCACAGATCAAGGAACCCACCCAGGATTTTGTTTCTCTGGTATCAAAGATTGTATTATTTTTTACATATTATCTTAAGCTCGTTGTGAATTAACACTCTTCACAAACTCAGCACAAGCCCGAATGTCAGAATTTACAGACACACTACATCCCAGGAAATACAGAACACCTCTGACTACAAAGGGTTGTGGGAATGAAAACTTGAGGACTGATGAAAGCTGGCCACCTCCACAGCAGAAACTGTTTTGACAGCGAGACCTAAAAGGACAGCGATTGAATCAGCCCACCAGTAACATCTCAAGTTCACTTGATTCATTTTTTTATATTCCAGATAGGCCTTGGATGGGCTCATGTGATTCAATACCTTCCAAATTAAGTAAATAAGCATCTCTATATAGATGCAAACATGGTAGTGATTACAAATGGGAGGAGCTATAATCCTACTCCGGAGATGTTTGTCATCTTTATGCTGGTTATCTTGCAGGTAGGCAGTATCTAAATTAATATCGGACAACCAAGAATTGTGTTATGGGCTTTAAAATCACTGTGAGTGATAGTATTGAACTAGAAGAGACGAAACAAAAAGGATGAGAGCAACACAACAACTCTACTCCTTGCCAAGTTATTTCCTTCTAGATTCCCAAAGACTTCTGACTAGTAAAACACACCAGCCGATCATTTTCAGAATTGGTAAGGAAAAATAAGTTTTTACCATTTTCTCAATTTTGAATTCTTTCTCATGTTTTATTCCATTTAATATCTCCAACTTCTTATCTAAATTAGATTTAAATGTAAGATATATGAGAGGTAATGAAACATTATAGATCCAGTTATTTTATATATTTGTATCCCATTATGTCTATAAAGACCATAATGAATCATGGGATCTTGAACCTAAATCTGCTTAAAATTGCCCACATTTGAAAGTATAATTAACCTAAGCTGACCGTGTTCCGTTTTATCTGTTGCTTATTCACTTTTATGCAGATGCCAATTATTAGTAAGGTACATAGTCTCCTGTCCGGTATTTCTAACTACCCTAATTTTCCCCTTTTCAGAGGAAGTTTAACTCGTGAACTTCAGTATACTGCCAGTGTGGAAGTAATTATGAATAATATGCCCTGCTTGACATAAAGATAGCATTTTCTTCCATTAATAAAATTACGAAATGAGGAAGGTGTTATGGTAATTGTAGTTCCCAAGGTTCAAGGTTGCATAAGCCAGGGGTCCTTAATGCAGGATGATGATGATGAAGCTGATGATGATGGCTATGATGATCACACATTGCCACAGACCAGGAGAAAAAGGATCGAACCATGCTTGCCAAACATGTATGGACATGCATGCATGCATACATATGCCCACATATACTTTTATGGCATGTTTAGAAAATTTCAACAAATGTTTGTCTTCAAATCGATCCCAAAACAAAAATGTATTGTTTAAAGAAAAGTTTTCATAAAAAATCCACCGTAGTATTTTCCTCACAAAAATTCTAAAGCCCTGTAGGTCCTTTCAAAATTATCCAAAATTCTATAGTAATTCAACCTGTTCGATGGGCTGCAAAATCTCAGGAGACATGAGTCAACCACAGGATATGCCTAACTTGGGGCTGGGGTGAAGTTCCCATGTGTCCAGATGCAATGTTAAGTTCAGATAGGATCAGCAGCCACATCAGGAGAGTCAACAAGTGCAGAAGAAGAAAGGCGACAGAGCCCCCAAGTCCATCTTGAACTGATGGAGGTGGAACCTCTCTGCCTTCTCTGGGCTGGCACTGGGACAGCTGACCTCATCCGGAGAAACTATAACACCTGAGAGGTGCATGTCAAAGGAGCCCTGGACAGGCGCTCTGCTTCGTTTCCCTGGAGACTTGGCTCTCTCGCTGTACGGTTATGTCATCGTGGTGTCTCTCTTTCTAAACACGAAGGCCATCTCTTCCTTCCTCCCTCATCGTACTTACTTCCAAAATGTCAAAAAAAAAAAAAAAAGTGGGGGGGATAACATCGGGAAGGAACACATTCATTCTCTCAGCACCAAACCTACCCGTCCCATGGGACTGCCCCTTAAAGAGCGTGGGTTTGTTTTTTTCCCAAATAATCATTTTATTGGGGGCTCTTACAACTATTGTTACAATCCAAACATCAATTGTATCTGACGTATTCGTACATATATTTCATCTTTCTTTTTTAGACATTTACTTTCCATTGAGCCCTTGGGATCAGCTCCTCTTTTTTTCCCCTCCCTCCTCCCTCCCCTCCGCCCTCTCCAACCCTCGTGGCCCCTTAACAGATTGTAGATTGTTAGTTATTTTCAAATCTCACTCCGAATGCTGTCTCCCTTACCCTCTGGTTTCTGTTGCTCTTCCCCCTGGCTGAGGGTGTGGGTGGTGTGGTTATGTGCCAGTCATTGAGATCATCGGTGCCCTCCTCCCTTCCCACCTCTCCCCCACTTCCCCTACCCTTTTGTTATCTCGATCCCCATTTCTGTTCCTGGCTCCCATGTGTTCGGAGCTTTATCTCTTGCCTATTCCTATGTACATGCTCCTGTCTAATCCAGAGTGGGAAGTGGCACTGGGGTCATGATGGGGGTGGTGGTGAGGAGGCTTTAAGGGATCAGAGATATATTGCGTGACCCATTCATGCTCTATTGCACCCTGATTGACTCAACCTCTCCCTGCAACCCCTCTGGTTTATAATATCTGTGGTATTTTTGAGCTCTTTGAATTTGTACTGGTGGTTTTTCTTCTTTTAGTTAATATTTTATTTGGACCATATTTTGTCTTTGTAATTTTAATTGTACTTAAAACACACTGCCCAAATTGTTTAAAATCTCTATTCTCTCACCCTACCTATACCCAGGGCACTGGCATGATCTGAGTCTCTTTTAGGCCAATGGTCTTTCTTTGTTTTCTTTAATCCTACTGTGTTTATCTGATTAGAATCACAGAATTAGTAATTACCCATTGGTTTGCTGTGTGTTTCCCTTCTCACATGTTTTACAAGTTGCTTGAGGGCAAAGTACGAGTCTCGCATTTCCAAACCTGCCGTCATTCTCTGCTCAGACTCAATGTATGTAGAATGTTGGTTCCTGGACAGCACAGATAGCAACTTGATTATTTGTTTTTAGGTTTACAGCTCTGTTAAGGAAAGGTCATACTTAACATTGCAGCGGAAACTTCACATGCATTAAAAAATTTTTTTTTGAATCTAAGAATTTTTATTCTGGAAACTTCACAGGCATTTAAAAGCTAAACTAATTTGAATCTAAGAATTTTCATTTTGGAGTGAATGGAAAAAATGCATATGGCATCAGTGTTTGGTTTTCCCTAAGAGCCTTCCACTTCCAATCACTCCAAAAAGAGTGTTTTATATACTCATTTGCTTCTTGATTGTATTTCTCCACCATTAGACTATAAAAGTCACCAGGGTCCTTTGTGAACTCATGTCTCAGATGTCTAGAACAGTACCTGAACTATAGAACGAGATCCCAAATTCATTGGCTGGATCATTTACACATGGACAAGTTTGAATAACAGGCAAAGGAAGTCCAGCACCAAGTTGGTGAATAAGAAAGTTTGAGAGTCAAGAAGGTTTTATCCCTCCCCTGGGCAGGAGGACCCCTGAGGGTGGTGTGGGGTACACTGTGGACTGCTCACTGCAAGGTCAGTGGTTGGAAACCACCAGCCCCCTAGCAGAAGAAAGAAGACTTCTTCCTCCCAGAAGTCCGGTCTTAGGAGCCCACAGGGGCAGTTCGTTAGGTCTTCTGTGAGTCAGAGAAGACTCCATAGCATTGAGGTTATAATGGCCCCATCCAAAGCCTTCATTCTCTGTTTGTACTGGCAAGTGGTATCTGAAACCTCTTCGCTTCTACTGAAGAAGGGGCATCCATCCAGCAGACCAAGTTTAGAGCTTCTCTAGTGGACAAGGAAAAGTAAACGGATTCGTAGAAGCCATTAAGCTGGGGTTGGAGCTGATAAAAACACAATTTAAGTCTCAAATAATGGTGAGCCCGATTTTCCTATGGCCATCCATGAGGAAAAGAATCTGCAGGGTGCTATGGAACACATGACGATGCTATGGTCTTTCTCCATGCTATCCCGGAGACAAGGAGTGTAAAGTATAACATGCCCCACTACCCTTCCGATTTTCTTCTACTCTGGCAACATTCTCAAGTTTCTGTCAAGCCGCTGACCTACATAATCCACCTAGGTCTGGGCTGCAGCCAAAAAGTCCATTTATAGCTCAGACGGTGTGTGTTTGTGGTTCTGTTTCAAAATCTAGCTCCGTTTAAAAAAATAACCATTCAATCCACATTTCTTGAAAGCCTATACATTGTTCTGAATTATGAGTGAGTTTAAACATGAATACAGCAGTTCTCAATGTAGAAGTTGCTTTACTTCATGTAGAGAAATATATATACATACATACATGTATATATATGCATGAATATTTGCATCACTGTGTTTATATATACATATATTTACATTTCACTAACTGTGGAGTTATCTTTGAAAAGTTCAACTTTTCCAGGGTTGGAAGATCATTTAACTATGTATGGATGCCTATACTTTGTCCTTGGTGCTGCTTAAATTTTGTTACTGTGAGAAATGCAGTGGATACATTCATTTCGCAATAATTATTTTAAATGGTATATAAGAAATTTCTCATTACGGACATCACCCCAAACATCCCAGGATCAAACAATGATTTTTTTTTATTATACTTTATAGCCCCGACATGTTTTCCACATATGGTAACTGTGTTTGTTGATAATGAGGCTAACAAGTATCAGAACACGCTGTGAGCATCTTCAGGAGGTTTCTCAGGCTTCCATGAAGAGGACTTAATAGGAGGGGCGAGGCAACATAAAAGTATACACCCAAAGAGGGAAGATGTTTGGCACCGCAAAGAGAATCAGAGACTGCAGAAGTTGTCCCTGTGGCCTGTCCTAGCTGATCAGTGTCTGACCTTGGAGCAAATAAGAGGAGGAGTCAATTTTACTAAAATTGAAATTGGAAATGAGAGAAAGGTGTGAGATAATATTCTCCAAAATGACATCTGGAAAATCATTGGCGCCATATACCTTTCCATGTAAATGAGTCTCTTTGGATGACTTGATTTTCCTTTTCAAAGGTTTTGACACTCAAAAGGGGGATCTCTTTCTCATATAGTCCACATCTTGGTGAAAATACAACATTTTACAGAATAGGGAAAAGTCACAAAATCCTTTCTAAACTGTGGTTTCAGTCTAAAAGGACGTGCAAGTTATATTTTTTCTTTTCTTTTCCTCATGTCTTGTGAGTGATGGAAAATTTATTTCAAAATTGTGAAGGATAAACCTAGGTTGGAAAACAGGAAGTGGTCTGTTTATTCTTTCCATTCATGAGAAATGTTCCGTTAAGAGCTGTCTGAGCTGTGGATTCTGGCTGTACATCATGGAATGCCAGCAGGGTTCATTGGTAGGGAGTTATGGGAGATGCTCTTTTGATGGCTTTGAAGCCGAATTCAAAGATTTGTTATTATGTGTGTTTGTACTTCAACATCATTAGTCTTAAAGCAAACACACACACACACATATTTAAGATTTTCTTTTAATACTTGAGCATTAAAATAGAGGAAAACACTAATTTTCCAAAGGTAGCATGATCTAGTAATTAGATTGGATTTTTGTTCTCAAATCAACCTAGGAGCACACTTTCCCTGCGGCTGCCTAAGCTGCGTGTCGCTGGCCCATTGACCCTGCTTTCCTTCATAGGCAATTCATTTTGATAAATGGAATGGAGGCTACTTAGTCCTTAAGGTATTTGTAAAGATTAAGGTAGAATACATACATAATATATCAGAATGAACTAAAGGGAAGCTACATTATCTCTTATTAATGATACAATTAAGCAGCTCATAATCTTACAATTTATATTTCATATAGAACTGGGATCTCCCCCCGCCCTTTTTTTTGTTTTCTTAAATTGGTCCCACCAGCATGCAGAACACCTGCATTCTGACACGTAGAAATTGAGAAGAGCAGTTTTGGTGTATTGGACTTTTTTGTTCCATGATCTCTTTTATGCAATTATAATGTGTATTGAAAATTATGTAGTCTTTCTTCTGAAAATTAGTCAAAATAACTGCATAGCAACATCTTTCCTTTGTCAGCCTTAAAATTTCTTCTAAAGTTTCAATCACTGAATGATAATATGATCATGACAATTTGGATTTGTTTTTAAGACTTATTTATGGAAAATTTTGATCAAACGCATCCAACCTAAATCTGAGTTTTGTCACCCAACATAAATCTGAGTGGAAAAAAAAATCATTATTCCTTCCGCAGATTTTCATACACATCTGAGACAAAAGAGAAACTTTCGTTTCCCTGCTCGTAGATGACCCTTAAACCTAGAACTGCCTCCTTCTTAGCATTTGAAAAACAAAATCCGTTATTTCCTTACCCAGAAGTGCAAACAGTCATGCCATGTTGGACTGCTGGCCTTGTGGGAGGTCATAAGTTCAAAACCCAACAGTTGCTCCACTGAGGAAAGACCAGGCTTTCTACTCCTGTAAAGAGTTCAGGGGCAGCTCTACCCTGTGCTGCAGTCACTGTGAGGCAGTATCAACTGTACAGCAGGAAGCTGTTGTTAGATACTATCTAGTCAGTGCTGACTCATAGGACCCCACTAACCCTCTCAATGGTTTTCTAGGCTGCAATCCTTCACGGAGCAGCCCCCCAGGTCTTTTTCATGGAACAGTTAGATGAGCGTAAACCATCGGCCTTTCGGTTAGCAGCCCCATGCTTAACCACTGCATCACCAAAGTACAGCATCCTTAAATCCAAATGTATGCCAATATCTTCCCTTGGTGATTTTAATTAGGAGAAGGGTCTTAGGCATGACCTTTCCTATGTCTTCAATACACATACTAGGAAATAAGAACAGCAGACAACTTGGCAAGTAAACCAAACTAGTCCATCAGTGGTAACAATTGATTAACTTCACATCTCTGGGAAGGGAAAAGGAATACTGCTACTTTCTTTGTACATCACACTGATTTTAAAAACGAAAAGAACCAGGAGCTCGAAGTCCAAGACAATGTTGCCACTAGGGCTGATGTCATTCAGTGCAGTAGTAACTCATGGTATCAGCCCTCTCCGAGGTCCTCTTCCTGTACTGGACCATATATAATCCTTGGAACTGTTTAGGTAGTTGGTAGTCAGTTTTTCCAATTCTTTGAAGAAAGATGTTGGTATTTGCACCAGAAAAAGTTAAACATACATAGTGCCTTGGGTAGGACTGACATCTTTGCTATATTAAGTCTTACGATCCTTAAGCATGGGATATTCTTCTATCTATGGAGGTAACTTTTGGTTTCGTGTAGTAGTGTTCTGTACTTTCCTCACACAACTCATTTGAGGTTTTTTGACTAGTTGTATCCCTAGATATTTCCATTTGTGTTTGACTATTGAGAAATGTATTACCTTTTTTTAAAATCTCCTCTTCCATGGTTTAGTCCAATATATATAGCAATCTGATAGACTTGCATTTGATGATCTTGTATCCTGTCACTGTCCCGGAGTCTTCTATTGCTTCTAGCATTCCTCTTATGGAGCTTTGGGGGTTTTCCATATATAAAATCATACCAACTGCAAATAATGACAATTTAACTTCTTCTTCCCCCAGACAATACCTTTGATGTCTTTCTTTTACCTTATGTTGTTAGGTAAGACCTCCAGTGCGATGTTAGTAAAAGTGGGGACAAGGGACAACCTTGTATGGTTCCCTTTTTTAGTGTTTTTTTTTTTTTTTTAGTTCTTTCTCCATTGACTACCACCTTGCCTGTTGGTTATTCATATACAGCTTGTTTTGAGGAAATTTCTTTCCATTCCTATCTTCTTGAGTGTCTTAAATAGGAATGGGTGTTGGATGTTGTTGAATGCTTTTTCTGCATCCTTCAATAGTATCATGTGTTTCTGATCCTTTTTCTTGTCAATATGCTGAGTCATGTTGATGGACTTTTGGATGTTGAATCATCCCTGCCTCCCTGGAATGAATCTCACTTGGTCATCTTGAATTATTAATTTTATATATTTCTGTATTCTGTTGGCCAATAATTTCTTAAGGATTTTTGCTCAATGTTCATTAGAGGTATAGGTGTGTAGTTCTCAATTCTTGTGGGATCCTTCCCTGTTTTATGTATAAGTGTTATACTAACTTCATAGAAAAAGTTTGGGAGTTTGCCATCCTTTTCTATGCTGTCGAGGAATTTGTATAGCATTGGTGTCAGTTCTTCCCTGAATTCTCCTGCAAAGCCACCTGACCCAGGGGCTTTTAAAGTTGGTGTTCCCATGATAACCTTGTCTATTTCTTCTAGTGTTATGGGTATGTTGAGGTTCTTGAAGTCCATCTGGGATAATCTAGGGAGGGATTTTTTTCCCCAAGCATTTGTCCATTTCTTCCACGTTGTTGAATTCATTGCAGTACAGGCTTTTATACTACTATATCCTCAGTTTCATCCCTCATACCGGCTATTGATATCTGTTCCTTGTTTATTTGGTTAGGTTAGAATCTATCAATTCTGTTAAACCATTCAATGAACCAGCTTTTTGCTGCATTGATTTTTTTGCATTATTTTCTTGTTTTCCCTCTAAAATCCCTCTAAAAATCAGCTCTGATTTTTATTACTTTTTTTTTACTATTAGTAGGACTGTTTTGCTGACTGCTGTAATTGCTAAAGATCTTCTGCCATCATATCAATCATAACTCTCTCTTCCTTTTTCATGTGTGCATATATTGCTATCAAACTTCCTCTGATAACTGCTTTTGCTGTGTCCCAAAGGTTTTGGTTTATCATATTCTCATTCTCATTGGTTTCTAAAAGCTTCCTAATTTTATCTTGATGGGCCAACGCTCACTCATTTTGCAGTAGAGGGTTACGCATTCTCCAATTGTTTATCCTTATTTTCTTAGTCATTCTTTTGTTGATTTCCAGCCTTATGGCATAGTAGTCTGAGAGGGAAGTCTGAGTGACTTCTATGTGCTTAAATTTATACAATCTGGACTTGCGTCCCAGCATGTGGTCTATTTTTAAGTATGTGGGCTTGGAAATCATGTCATTATTTTTGCATTTGGATGGAGAGCTACCAGGTCAATTCTCCTAATTATAGAGTTAAGTTCTGTAGCTCCCTTCTTAAACTTCTTTCACAGTGATCAATCTTTCTCAGAGAGCTGTGTATTGGTCACCTACTATGATTGGTGAGTCTGTGATTTCTTTTTTCATCTTTTGAAGCATTTGACTGATGAATATTGCAGGTCTCTTGTTGGGCACATATATATTTATTATGCTCACTTGTTCTGATCCCTTGAGCATTATGTATTGCCCCTCCTTAGCTCTTATTATGGCTTGCACCTTGAGCTAAGTTTTGTCAGAGATTAGACTTGCAACCCATACTTTTTTTTTGACTTGCCATGTGCTTGCTATATTTTTCTCCATCTTTGATTTTTCAGCTTTGTTTTGTCGGCAAGCTTAAGATGTGTCTCTTGCCGGCAGCAGATTGATGGGTTGTGTTCTCCAAGCCACTCTGCTAGTCTCTTTCTTTTAATGGGTGAATTCATTCTATTGATATTGAGTTGTATCATTGATCTGTGAACTCTGTGATGTCATCTCATACCTTTTGTGTTGGGTGTTTTCCTATTCCTACCTCCCTTCTTATCAGTGTGTGTGTGGACACGTTTATGTGTGATTCATTCTACCGTTGAACCAATGTTAGCTTGGGGATTATTTAGATGTGTTGACCTCTGTATGGAGTTGCTCTTTGTGGTTGTCTCCTGTTTGTGTTTGGTGAGTGTTGTTTTTCTGACCACACTGCATCGGTAAGGATATTTTTGTAGAGCTGGGTTTCTTTTAACATATACTTTGAGATTTTCCTTGTTTGGGAAAACTCTTCTCCATCTATCTTGAGAGGAAATTTGGCTGGGTAGAGGATTCATGAGTTTACAATGTTTTTGTTCAACTTTCAGAAGATGTGACTCTACTCCTCTTCTTCATGGTGTCTGCTGATAGGTCTAAGTGTATTCTTCTTTGGGTACCTTTATAGGTGATTGCCTTTTTTTCCCCCCTAGATGCTTTTATGATTTTCTCCTTTTCCTTAAATTTGGATAGTTTAACTATTATATGCCTTGACAAATTATTCCTGGGTTTCAGTCTAGCTCATGTCCTCTCGGTTTCCTGAATGGTTGCCTGATTCACATTAATTAAGCTGGGGAATTTATCATCTAGGAATTCTCTTGATTTTTTTTGCCATTGACTCCATGTGTCTTGTTTTGGTAATCCAATTATTCTAATGTTGTTTCCTCTTCATGGAATCAGACATTGTTCTCAGGCTTTCTTTAGCTCTCTGATTATCTTGTTTGACTGTGTTTTCCATTTGTTGAAATCTGCCTGATTATCCTCGGGGTCACTGGTATGGTACTCTGCTTTTTCTAGACTGTTGGTGATGTCTATTAATTTGTCATTTGCTTTTGTTATCTCATCCTTAACTCTTGTATTTCTTTTTGGTGTGTGACCTTTATCTCATCTATCATCTCATCTTTTTTTTCTTTATTGCTTCCCTCAGATCCTGTATGACTCTAAGCATATTTCTGAAGATATCTTCCTGTGCAACAGAAAATTCTGTTTCTTCTATGCATCTAACTATGTTCTAGACTACCTCTGACATTGCATTTTGTTTCTCGTTTTTTTTCATTGAGGTTGTTTTTTAAGTTGCTATCTGTGTGTCCTTTTGGCAGAGCTCTGTGCCATTTTCTAGGGAGTCTGGGAGTCCTTGGCTCTACCTTTAAGAGGCTGGTAGTAATGCTTCTTGGGACCTGCAATCACTTTATTCCACTGGGGTTTCCCTCCTACCCTAGAAAACAATATTCCATTGTTTGGAGGGCAGGTTAGATGGCCTCTCATTGGATGCCGGATGGATGGTTGTGGGCTGTGAGGGTGGTGCTACATAGGATGATCAGGTATGGAGCCACAGCAGTTTGATGGATAGCGTTGTAGGGATGCTGCAGAGGGTGGATTAAGTCTGGCAGTGTTCAGCAGAGTGCAGTTTCAGTCCAGGGAGGGCTGATGTTGTAACCGTGGGTTCAGGATTGGCCTGGTGGAGGGGATCACAAGAGGCATGGGGTAGCCTGGTATGGAATCTGAGGAGCTCAGGTGGTTCCATGGAGGATCCAAGGCATTGAGGACCACCCAGTGGGGGTGGGGTGGGTATAAAGCTGGGGTGGGCCTGCGGAGGAGTCACAGGTCCAGGTGTGGCCCAGTTGGTGGGGTGGGGCACAGAGAATAGGTCCAGGTTGACATAGTGATGATGTTTCTGGACTCAGAGGGACACTTGGAGGAGCTCCAGGGCAGGGTGCAGCCCAGCAGGAGATCCAGAGAACCATGGGTGGCCTGGCAGAGCAGCCACAGGATGAGGACAGTTCCAAGAGGGAGCCACAGATCTGGGGTGTTCTCTGGGTAGCCCAACAGGAGAGTCTTGAAACTGGGCCAGTCTCTCCCTGGGAGTCACAGAGCTGGGGTGGGCCTGAGGGAGAGCCAGGAGATTGTGGGTGCTCCAGTGGGGGAGAGGGGGGCTGCTTTCAAGGCCGGTGTGATTCTGGAGTGGGGTTGCAGAGCCGGTTGCAGCCCTACTGCAATGGCTGTGCGCTGGAAACAACACTGGTTTTGGACACTATTAACAGTCTTTCAAAGATGCTGTCAAGCCCTAAACTGATAGAACCAGTTATGGCTTTGTCTTAGGCTTTCACTTCCTGTTAGCTTTTCCTGTTTTGTTATGTTAAAGCTATTTTAATGGACCAGGTTTCTGGTGGCTTACATTTAAAGTTACACAGCTTAAAATTGAAAGCATTTTTAAAAAAAAATAATGGACTTGTAGGGTGCCCTGGTATCAGGGCTGTGCTGTGTTATCTCCCAGAGAAGGGTGACCACATTAGCCAAATGGGCTTGGGGCACACTGGATCTGAATTCTCCCATCTGCCTTCCTGTGTCACCCCTGGCTCTCTCCTGCACAGCTCTGCAGGCTGTGCTTCAGGGATCTACGTTCTGAAACAGGAAAATATCTCAGAGGCTCTCCAGTTGCAGCAAATCTGTGTCTAATTATCTATCATTACCCATGATGGCAGATGTGGAGTTTGGCAGAGGGGAAAGGGTTGGCCAATGTAGTCTGCTCCTGACCAGTGAGGAGAGATGCAAAGGCCAAGAATGCAGGATCAGGGAGGGTAACAGAGAAACAAACTCCAATGTGAGGTGTGAGCTCTTGTGGCTAGTTCTCAGGGGCTTTCCACCAGCCTGGGATTAATACCACATTTAGGCATCAGTCTAGGAAAATCACTGCATGCTTCGGGTTTCGGATTTTGGGCACAGCAAGGGGTGGCGGATGCCCTCTCCCTGGACCTGGCGAGAGATTGGTGGAGATCTAGGGCAGATGCATTGAACTTAGAGCATTTCAGTGAGCCCTCAAATTGTTTTGTGGGATAAAATTGCAGGGTGAGGTGTGGACCATAGACCCTAGTACACTTGTATTCTATTTCTAGCACTAGGCCTCCCAAAATTGGCCTCCTTACCTCCTAATTTTCCAATCTGGATGCTATCTTGACCACCTGCTGCTTCCTTTTATGGTTTGCAATCTCCACAGCCCTTTTCCCACTTCTTCCCTGTTTTTATGTTTCCACACTTTATTCTTTCTTAGCCTTCAGAACTTTGCCCTTTGGGAAATTCTTTTTTTGAGCATCTCAAATTGTTGATTATTCTGAGGTATGTACCTATTTAGTGTTGCTGTTCCTCTTATTGATTCATTGTTTGACTGAAATTGAGACATGGGAGTGAATTCATGTCCAGATTTGAGGATGACTAAAGTTCATAGCCTCAGGCATTACACTAGTTTCTATCTGACCAGTCAATTTGATCTTTTTACAAAGATTGCTTTTTGTTCCACATATTTCAGTCACTCTCCAGAACCTTCTTATATAATCCTTTTCAGAGCAGTTTTTTGGGTCTCAGGGTTATGGAGACTGATGTTCACATGGTCCATTGGTCCATAATTAAAGACATGTATACAAAATCGGTGGCCAATAATGGTCCCAACAGAGAGAAACTGAAAGTATTTCCTTTGCAAAAGAGAGCCAGAGAAGTATGTCTTTTATCACCACTTCTATTTGGTATTGTATTCTAAGTCTTAAATAGAGTTATAAGGCAAGAAAGGGAAATTAATGATATCTAGACTGACAAAGAAGTATTAAAATGCTCTCTATTTGCAGTTAAGGTAATCCTGTATAAGAATTCCTGGTAGCAAAGTGGGTTACATGTTGAGCTGCTAACTGTAGGTCAGTAGTTTAAATTCACCAACTGTTTTGAGGCACAAAGATGAGATTTTCTGTGACTGTCAAGATTTACAGCTTTGGAAACCCACAGGGAAAAGTTCTTCTCTGGCTTTTAGAACCACTTTGATTCCATTTTGACTCTATGGCAGTGTGTTATGATATTATACACAGAAATTTCCAGACTGAATGAAATTACTAAAAATAATCAAAAGATCCAGCCAAATGGCAGGGTATATAAGATCAACATGCAAAATCATTCTGAATCCTTTACCCTAACAAAGAGAACCATGAGAAGGAAATGAGGAAAACAATGCCATTTATAATAGCCACCCAAAAGATGAAATACTTAGGAATAAATCTTACCAGCTATGCAAAAGTGCTATATAAGGAATACTACAAAGCACTACTACAAAAGACCAAAAAAGACCTACATAAATAAGACCATAGCATGCTTATGGATAGGAAGCTTAACATTGTGAAAATGTAATACTATCCACAGAAATATACAGATACAACACAATCTCAATTTTGATTCTAACATCATTCATTAAGGAGATGTGAAAAAAAATATGACTCATTAACTTTATATGGAGAGACCCTAGATAATCAAAGCACTACTAAAGAAGAAAAAAGTAGGACACATCACACTTTCCGATCTCAAAGTCCATACTACTTGAAATAGGCTAAATTGCAACAGCATTGCCAATATTGAATGAAAATATAGATCTCTACCCCATTGGTGTTAGTCAATGAACTGAGGCCATGAAGATTACATGGAATTTATAATCCACTCAGTTAATTTTTCAATGTTGGGAAGTACTATTAGGTATCCCCCTGTTAGTTATTTCAATTCTATAAAGCATTCCTAAATCCTTCAATTTTCCTTTTAAGTTGCTTGGCTTTAATGTCCCATCTTCTCCTTGCTCTTTGTTTAACTTTACATCTGACGGTTTTTCACAAAGCATTGTAATTGACTGGGTTCATAGACCCTAACACAAGTCCATAGGGCCAGCTTAATTAACATTTGATGTGTGCAACTGAATAGGTCCCCATACTTTGAAGGGTCCAGTGCTTACAAGAATCTAACTTTCAGGAAATGCTCTGTTGTTACTAACTTGAAATTCTTAGGTATTTGTTAAACAAGGTGGGGGTACTTTACATTCATTTTACACTTGACTCGACACATACTATAACTAGTCCTGTGTCCCTATTGTGATTTATGTAGTTTTGCAAACAATACAACAATCCATTGCTCTGTGATAATGTAGTCTGGGTTTATGTAAGCTTTATTTATTTATTTATTATAGTTACATAAGTCTTCTGCTATATTTTCCTTACCATAAACTCCATGATTTTTTTTTTCTTTTTGAGTAACACACCTGTCTCTTTTATGCTGGGCTTTTAGAAAATTTTATTGGAAACAAGTACAAGATGCTTTATTGATTCCAGTTAAGCATAATCTTTAAAGATTTAGTCTATGGTTCCAGGCAATTGAGATCTTAGTAGTTTTTTATTATGTCATCCAATATTTTTGTTGTCCCTCTTAACCACATGCCACCCACACTTTTGAAAAGACACTTATAGCTCATTCTTTTAAAGAAATGGAGAATAATAGAGTGGATAGCATTTAAAGACATAGCATGAATAATAGTTTCACTAAATGTGATTTAATTGTTATGATTGGCAAGAGGTTATTTAATATTTCTAATGCTAGTAGCCAGGGCATACTCTTTCTTCTTAAACAAGAATGCTTTGATAATCTGTGTTGTCATTATGAATTGGGCTGTTACTATTCCATTTGTAATGGTGACTTCTGATGAAAGACGATCATACTGATGAAACTGTTGCATTAACTATCCTGAATGGGTTATACATATTTAAGTTGAATTTTGAAAATTTGATGTTTTTCTCTACATTGATAATGAAATCCATTTGGCTTGGATGCTACTAACCACTGATACAGTATTGTGGGAAAGAATATACCCACAAGTGAGGAAGGTACCTTAGCTGAATAGGCGCATAATCACTTATAATTTGTAATTTCCACATAAAATAATAACTTATTTTATTCCAAGGTTGCCAAGTTTTCAATTAAGTAAAGTTGCCCAAGTATGATAATGTAAGTTAGGATAAGCGTTCTTTATTTCTGGTATATGTTCAAAAAGTATAATTAAAAAAATAGAAAACTCTAGTCAATACTAAAGCAAACCATTCAAAAAGTATAATTAAAAAAATAGAAAACTCTAGTCAATACTAAAGCAAACCATTGTTTGCTTAAAAATTGTTTCAATTTTTAAAAATTATTTTAAATTACTGTGAATTTCAAATTAGTAACAAAAAAATTGCATGATCTTCAGTTCCTTGTAAGCACTGGAGGAATATCAGTAGTTTCTCTTTGAGAAGAGTAATTTTGAGCATCCAAGTGGAGCAAGGTGAGAAGGCAGTGACTAAAAATCAAGAGTTTTGGAGAAGGGTTTTAACTGGAGATAAAAATTAGGAAGTACCCATTTACAGTGGATTTAGAAATAGGAGATGCTTGGGTGGTACAAATGGATCCTACGTAAGGATGATTGTTCAAATCCACCCAGCAGAACCATGGCAGAAAGCATTCATAATCTGCTTGCATAAAGATGGCAGCCAAGAAACCCTGTGGAGGAGCTGTCTGTGTAAGAGTGGGGTTGCCATGAGTTTAAATCAATTCCATAGCAACCGGGGGATTTCGCTGCTGCTGCTGCTGTTGCTTCTGCGTCTTTTAAGTTGTAAGGAGAATGAAGTCCCCAGAGCAGTGTCTGAGTGTCCTAGAACAAGGACTAAGGACTGTCCTCTGTCCTCTCAGATATCAATCAATCAAAGAAAACCCAGAAGTCCCTCAAAATGCATCTAGGTAACTTGTCCTGGCATGTCTAATCTAATTAAACACCTCCAGACGAATCGGATATTTTGTAAAAAGGCTTCATGGAAATACTTTGAACTCTTTGTAGAAGGCAGATGCATTCGTTTTCTGAGGGTGGCAGAATAAAGTAACATAGAAATGTACTCTCTTACAATTCTGCAATCTAGGAAGTAAAAGGTCAGGTTGTTGTCAGGGACATGCTCTGTCTGGAGGCTGTAGTGGTTTGTTCTTTGTCTTTTGCTAGCTTTGAGCAGTTCTTGACACTCTTTGGCAGCCCTTGACTTGAAAACCTATATCTCAAATCTGTGCCTTCACCCTTCCATAACAGGACCTTCTTGCGTCTCTGTATTTCTGTGTGTTCAATTCTCCCTCTCTTTACTCTTTGAAAGACACAAGTCACTGCTTTAGGACCCACCTTACTCCAGCAGTGTCTTACCTTACCTTGATTATGTGCGCAAATCTCTATTTATAAATAAGATCATGTGCATAGGTGCAGGGGTTTGAACTTACATTTTGCGGTGACAAAATTTAATGCATCCCAAGCTGAGTTCGTTACTCTTCTGGAATAATCTCTGTGGATATATTGAAATCACAAACTTCCTTGAAAAACAACAAAAAGGTGTGCAGATTTCACCTCACATGCCAACTCTAGTCACTTGGTAGCGACTGCTTTGAATGCTGTGCCAGAGAAGATGAATTTAATGGAGAAAGGGCCCCAGGGTTGATTAGTAATGCCTTTCAAGGAAGTGATGCAGATGGGTCCAGGCCCATGTGTTTGCTTACCTCAGTCTACACAAAGCACAGAGATGAAAATTCTATTTTGAGGACTCTTACTTTTGGAAGGCCATTTCTTTCAAGTATTTGATAGCCTACAAGGACTTTTTCCCAAGAACTTTACATTTACTGAAGCATCACAATTTAAAATACAAAATTAATACCCCTAAATTTATGTATGCAGTTTTAGTTGTCCTTTTAAAAGTTGTCCATGAATTTCTTTCAAAAAAAGAATACCCATTCTACTACCTAAAAATATTCTTAATAGTTTATCAAAATTTCTTTCAAAACTTTGTCAGCTTCAATATTAATTTGTGGTTTGGCATTCTCTGCCTAGCATGAATAACAAACAAGATATAATTATTCTAGTATTATTGGTATGAACACTTGGTGGAGAAGTTTGCCAAGAATAATTGAAAGTAATTTGCAACTTCATAGCCCTTTTATTGGCCATTGACTTTACAAACAGCAACTAGTTATGGGCCACGTTTTTCATGTTTTATATAGTTTCTTGGGTTTTGTTATGCTTATAAAATCTTTTCATTATCAGTGTTGTATGCATGGCTAACTTAACTGGTCCCCCGTAAGACAGATGGCCATCCCAAACATTCTGAAAAACAGCATTATTCCCCACCCCCAAATTTGAATTTATGTATTAATGATTTGAAACAACTGGAAGATTAGTCACATGCAGAGCACTATGCCATAGCAAAAAGATAAACTGTTCAATAGATGATAATGTTTTCTTCATAAACAGACTCCAGAGAGTTTAACTAGGTGACACACTCTGGAATCTAAGGACTGCCAGGAAATGTGACTCAATTTTAACTTAATTCTTGTCATTTGCCGTAGAGTAACAGCATAACAAAACATTTCCTGTCCCTGCACCATCTTCCTGATCATTGGTACGCCTGAGTCCATTATCAGTGCAATTGTGTAGGTTTTCAAAGAGGAGACATCTCTTCCAACCTTATATTGAACAAACTTCTGTTGTCATTCATAAGGTTTTCATTGGCTAATATTTTGAACTAGATTCCCAGGCCCATTTTTCTTAGTCTGGAAACTTCACTCAAGCCTACCTATCACGTGTAACCTTGCATATATCCATGAAATACTAATGATAATATTTTCAACATTATAATAATAGACACACTGTATGACCAACTAATTGAAAGGAGGTATCGTTCACACTGATCCCCTCCATGTGTCAACTTGACTTCTCTGAATACTTGTGGCCCATTTTAAAACAAATCCTTCCTTGTTATGACATTGGCAAACCATAATCCTCAAACCCAGAATCCATTGGCGGGTTAATGGGTGTCTTTTGGAGCCTTGGAGGATGCTTGAGGCCATCTGTTTTGAATGACTGCAAATAAAAAAATTGCTGTCATACTTTGTGCAGTGAGTCTAAAAGCCAAAGCATACGGAGTTAAGGCAATCGTAAGAACTGTGATGACTGATGACCCACGTAACCCCAGGAACCGGTAGACATTTTTACTTCTGAGACGAACATACCAGTCATAGAGTCATATCTGCTTTCTTCCCTGCCATTGCCATCGAACCAATTCTTACTCATAGCGATCCTGTAAGATTTCAGGAATGACTGCTTTGTGGGAATAGAAAGCCTCCTCTTTCTCTCACATGGGGGCCTTAAAGACTGACCTCATGGTGTGCAGTAACATGGCACAAGCCACTCTCCCAGCAGCATTCCTACAAACCAAATCCCCTGTTATGGAGTACCCTCTGACTCATCGGGACCTCGCACATTGGAATAGAACTCTTAGGGCTAAATTAACTGAGGAGAAACAAAGCCATTTCTAGAGGAAGCATGTCTCTCACCTGTTACTTACCACTCTGAGGGTAGCACTTCTACACTAGTGGTAACACCAAATGTCCTGTAGCTTTCGCAACGGGACAATAGCCCTCCTGCCTTCTTTTCATAGCATATAGGTTAAACTTCAATTAGCATCTTAAATCATGAACATCTTAAATATTAGATTCCTTCTCAGAAAGCAAATTTTATTAACAGTTTCCAGTTCAATTCACCTAAAATCCAAAGTGGAAATATTTAAGAAAGATTGCAGCAATGGTTCTCAAAAGGTGGTTCCCAGACCGGAAGTCAGAAACAGCAGCATCCTCTGTGAACTTGCTTTTATATAAATGCAGATTCTCACTTCAGAGCTATTGAATCAGAAACCCTAGAGATGGACCCTGGACTCGGCATTTACGAGTTCTCTGTATGTCTTTAAGGCTCACTGAGGTTTGCTAACATCAGGCGAAGCCTCAACCTTCCCAATACTGTGACCCTTTCATACAGTTCCTCATGTTGTGGTGACCCCCAACCATAAAATGATTTTCATTACTACTTCATCACTGTCATTTTGCTACTGTTAGGAATCAGGTGACCCCTGTGAAAAGGTCATTTGACCCCAAAGGGGTCGCGACCCACAGGTTGAGAACCACTGCTCTAAATGTTCAGCAAGCACGAGTTACCTTACCTGACGCTGGTGTGACATGACTTGCAATGCTCTCTGAAGAGAGACGGATGCTCTCCCTCCCACACGAAACCTCTGAGAAAGGCCGTTTGGCGTGATGTTTGGATAATTTCATTTTCTTTTGCAAAACCACTTAGTACTTTGAATCAATGTTTACCAAGACCGAGCTGAAAAATGAAAAAGGAAATGTGTCCTCAAATTGATCTCATTTCCTCTCTCTTTCTTATAACTATATTGTTTTCCTATGGTTAGATAAGATTAATTCATAATTTTCCAGTAAACTTTATGAATTTGGTAAACTTTGTAAGATCAAAAGAATAAAGTGCTTATTTATTTGGAAAACACTGATTCATGAAGTACATAATGTATGTATGGAGTACACACATGCATATGGTTATTTATAAGCATATTATGTATGTTTGCATAAGGATCCCTGGTGGCTCTGTTGAGTCAGTCTTGGATGGTTCACCACAAAGGTCAGTGGCAGTTCAAACCTACCAGTTGGTCAGCAAGAGAGAGATGAAGCTCTGTGCTTCTGGTAAGATTTACAGCCACTGAAGTTCGATGTAGGGTCCCAATGAGTCAGGATTGACTGAAGGGCAGTGGGTTTATACATTTACTTTATCATTCATACTGTATATACACAACACATACAGACACATGATATATCTTCTATGTCATTTCCCAGTAGTCTTTATTTCACGGAATCCTACCAAGCTGAAGAATTGGCATCTTTTTTCTTAAATCACCTAGATTATGGTTTCTCAACAGCAAATAGTTTTAATTAAAAAAAATTATTTGAGGTTTCTTATAGCTCTTATCACAATCCATACATATATCCATTGGTCAAACACATCTGTCCATATGTTGTCATCATCTTTTATAAAACATTTTCTTTCTACTTGATCCCTTGGTATCAGCTTCTCATTTTTTTTCTCTCCTTCCCCCACCCTCCCTCCCTTCTGTCCCCTTGATAATTTATAAATTCTTCTTGTTTTGTTTTTCATGTCTTATACCGACCACTGTCTCCTTTCACTTTTCTGCTGTCCACCCCCCTCCCCCGGGAGGGGGGCCATATATTGATTATTGTGATTCATTCTCCCTTACTCCTGCCCACCCCCTTTCCCTGACCCTCCCAGCATCACCCCTGTTCCCCTGAGGGGTTTATCTGTTCTGGGTTCCCTGTGTTGCGAGCTCTAATCTGTACCAGTATACATGTTCTGGTCTAGCCAGATTAAGCAAGTAGCTTTTAAAGGCCACTTGCATTGGTAATTTATTCACCGACATGTGTCCCCATTTAGAATTGTGTTTTATAGTTGACTTGAAAAGTGAATATGTAATCCAGTGCCATATCAGGTGAGGGAAGAACTAGTCATTTCCATGAATCCTGCAAAAAACTTCTGGGAGAAGCACCATTTATATGACAGGCTTCTTTGTTTCCCAAACAAAAGAATAACTCATTTTTACAGCACGACGGAGAACACCAGGCCATTTCAAAGTGGTTCACCTTCTATTTTTCCACTTCTGCTTTTTAAACTTGCTTTCTTTTAATTCCAAAATCTCGATTTTAAATGGGGGACACAGTATTGATAGGTTTCATCCCACTCAGCAGTTAAGCTACTACACTGGAAATACACAGGGTGCTGTCACCTGGCTGAATGTTTTCATGGGCAGATTCTTCCAACTTTGAGTTGGCACTTCTGAGTCAGTGACTGAATTGACCGCTTCACAGAGAAGCTTCACTTTGGTAGCAATATTTTCAGAGTACATTTATTCTAAAGATTAAACACTCATGTATACATATGTGTCTACTTTTAACATAAAAAATGATCAAAACTTATTTTTGTACTTTTAAAATTTAGCCACATTGGCATCTCAAAGTTAGCATCTTTAGTGTATGTTTTTCGTGGTTGAAATAAGTACCTTTAATCTTGGTATCGCATTGACAGTTTTTCCATGTGCATTCAGATAGATACCATGGGAAAGAATTCACTCTCTATTTCTTTGTCTTATCAGCTTGTACTCTATTTGTCCTTGTACTGGAAACTCCCAAAAGTTTTCATTAGAGGTTTTAGGAGATACTGTATTTTTAAGTGGAAAAATTGTTCCTGGTCCACAAAGATCATTTTGTTTTGAGACTCTTACTGAAGTAACTTTAAAATGTGGTCTGAGAAAGTCCCGATTGCTCAGTGTTCAAAGAGTCACTCATGACCATCCTTGAAGGTAGTCCTTGATCTGAGCCCAAAGGCCGAGAAGCCATTAGGATGTTGTACTGATAATAGTAAGGATAAAGACACGACAGTGTTGATATTGTCAGGAATTATGCTGGCTATGTCTTTCCCTGAAAGGCTCCTTTAAAAATAATGACTTCTAAGCTCTCATGGTGAGTAATGCACTTTTAATATTCTGTCAGTTAGCTTACAACTTCAACATTTTAACCAATATTCATTCAATTCTCTCATTATGAACCAGATAGTCTTTTGGGGTCACAAGAAGGAGGCAGACAAATGTAGTCCATAAACTAAAGAATCTTAATTTTTTTTAGAAATTTGATCAGATGGTGACATTACATAATAATGCAAAGCACTGATGTTGAGAAATGACAGATGAACCGGGAGAACAATAAATTATGTAAGACTTCAGAATCCAAAAGAGAAACTGAAAATAGTTCATCAACATTTTGGAAGACCAAGGGATTTGGGAGTTAGTATTGGAAGACATTTTTAGAAAGGAAGTGGTATTTGGAGAAATAGCGAGAATAGGTCAGAACAGGCCAATATTTGGACACACGGCAATCCCACATGCATGAGAGGAGAGCAGCCGAAAGAAAACCCAGCACAACTAACGTTGGCATGAATTGCATCTAGTTAGTAGAAATGGCATTGTGACCTCAACGGAAGCAGAGGATAGAGGCATCACAGAAAAATAAATATTGGCTGCGTAGCCTTAGTCCACTCGGGAGAGCTGGAAAGTAGGAAAGCTTGGAAACCTGCTGTTCGGTGTTACTTGCCATTGGGGTACACTGGCTCAAGTGACACTACGTAGACTAGAACAAAGCATTGCCCCATTCGACACCATTTCCGCAGAATTGGCATGTGTAAATCATTGTGGTAGCCACTGTGTATTTTGAATACCTTCTCACTTTGAGGGTCAACCTCCAGCATTACCTGACAATATTCTCTTGTAATCAGTGGGCTTTTCACTAACTGAATCTCAGAAGTAGACCACCTGACCATCTTTTCTAGTCAGTATTACCCTGGAAACGTCATTGAAACCTATCCACCATAGGTACCAATGCTGTTATTTGAAACACTGTTGGCGTAGGTTCCAGTTTTAAAACAATACACAATTCACCACAGTGCAACAGACTGACAGAGATGAAGCCACAAGCTAGTTCTATTGCCAGTCAATTCTGACTCAGAGAAGCCCCAGGAGTATCAGATTAGAACTGTGCTCCACAGAGTTCTCAATGGTTGCTATCTCAGAAAGTGATTATTTTCTCTTCAGGCATCTCTGGGTAGAATAGAATGTTCAGTCTTTTGGTTAACAGATTGGCATGCTAACCATTTGCACTTCCCAGGGCTTCCCTGATCGAAACCAATTGCCAGTGAATTAATTTCAAACCATCACTGTCCTATGGAGAGAGTAGAACTGCCCATAGCTTTTCCATAGTTGTCAATCTTTATAGCAGCTGGCCTGACTGCAATATCTTTTTCTGGGGGAGCAGCTGGTGAATTGGAAACACTGACCTTCAGTTAGCTACCAAGTGCTTAAGCATGTGGCCACTGGGACCCTTAGAGGACCTCTCTAGCAACCAAGAAATGATTACCCCCTGCCATCTGGATTGCAACGTACAGTGACCAACCATTGATAGGGTTCCAGAGACCACAAATCTTAACAGTCACCTCTTATTTCTCTTGCGGAGTGGCTGATGGGTCAGAACCACTGACTCTGAGTCGGTGCCTGACCCACGGCACCACCAGGACTCCTTAGGGACACTGTGCTCCCTATAAAATAGTTTATTTAGTGGCAAATACACGTGGATACCTCTGTCCAATAACATATGAATATAAAATATTGTTTAGATGGATGAAAAATTCTTCATTAAGGTGAATAGGAGTGAATGTGTGTGCATGCATATGCAAACTCATGTGCACATAATTACAATGTTGGAGTCATCATTGATTGCAATAAAATGTTGCAGTGACCGAACCAATCAGGCTCAAGAGGATGAAGGACTTTGCATACCTTGTAACACAAGCTCTGCCTCTCTTTGACCCTGTACGAATCCACAGTGATGTGCCAAGTTTAGAGAGTGGCAATGATAGACCCCTCTGTGGGGGGAAATGATTATACAACTAGGCCAATCAATGAGCCAGCTGGTGTTTCTGGGAAAACATCTTTCCACTGGCTCCCTTCAGATGACGTTACCGAATATTGTCCAATAGGTATTGAAGGCAACGCAGCTCACGCGTGTTCACTTGGTAAAATAAGTAGGCTTCCTTGGGAATTGATGCTGAGATCAACATCTCACATGACTCTTGGAGTTGTGATGACAGCCATCGTCAGGAGCACTGCACTTTGCTAGCCGGTTGCGTTGCCTTTGCTTTCAATCACTTCGTGTGATGTTGAAGGCCTGACTTTCTTCACTATCTATATCTGGAGAAGACAATTAGGTGGACCAAGTACCTTGCTGAAGATGAGTTGGTTAATGAAACACTCAATATCAAACACTAACTTTCTTGAAAAGCTTGAACTTTCGGTGCAGCTACTTTTCACAGAAATGTATTTAATCTCCCAACAGCAGCCAGTTTGCCAGCTCTCGCCCTGGAACTCACTGGTGTTCTGAGACCTTCACCGGCATCAGAGTCCCATGTCAGCCCTGTGCCATTGCAGAAGGTTGAGCGCTGGTCTCAGTACGTCTGCGCTGGCTTTGCCATTTCTATTTTGAGAAGTTCCCAGATGACCTTCACGTTCTGCAGAGGAGCTACTGTTCTGGAGGAAAGCCTGCCAAGGAACAACTTTTATTCATACCATTTCGTCACCCAGATCGTCAGCTTCTAGGTGTCCCCCAGCTGCTCAACAATTTGGGGACCTCCCTGGGCAGAGTTTACTCTTGGATTTAAATAATTTATTTTTGCCATTCTTTGACGTTCCTAAGCAAACCAGACATTTTCCAACTAGAGAAATGTTTCTATCTTGTTTGCTTAGCCCTATAATGCTGATTGTGACATTTTGTAACATTTAATTAAATGTATATATTAATATATATTAATAACTATGAATTAAAGAATAAACATATTTTTTCCTGAAATTAAAAATTCAGGCATTATAGGGTTAAATTGGTTTTCTTATTAGTAGCCAGCCATGGATATAATCACATCATGTCTAGATTCTCAGTGGCACCGATATCCATAAGATAATTCTCAATGTAACATTGGTCAAACTAATCAGCACGGTCTATCTGTTTGATGGATAGCCCAATGTTAAGTATGTAGAGATATTTGTTGCCCTAATGAAACTCCCTTAACTGTGAACTATATTGACTAGTCATGGTCAAAATTAATCTTGAGGTCTTTCTAATCCAAACTGTGTGCATTCTCAACCAAAGTAACTAAAACTGGAATAACACTGGTAGAGCGGATGGATGCTAAGAGCTACACCATTCTCCTTCACCCAATGATGACTTATCTATTGATTGAAATGTGTGTCCTCAATGCCCGTGACAAGGGTCATTTTCTTAATATGTTTTCAATTTCGTTTTTGAAGCCTGCCTACTCATATGTGTCCAACACTCTCCCAAGTGTTGGGGACACAGAGGGACTGAAAAGCAGTCCTTTGATCAAGAAACATACATTCTTAGGAGAGAAATGATACATTAGGAAATAACTAAGCCAGAGAATTTCTAATAGTTTAAATAAAAAACCAACTCACTGTTGAGTCAATTCTAACCCTAAAGAACAGTGTAGAACTGCCCATGTGGTTTAATCCAAGACTCTTTATGGGAGTAGAAAGCCTGTTTTCTCCTCAGCAGTGACTGGTGGTTTCGAATGACTGATGTTCTGCTTAGGAGCCTGCCACAGTTTAGATGCCACGAAGGAAACAAAGCAGTACCATATGGTGCAGTGACGACTGTGTATGTTAGGTAGAATGGCCTATGAAGGCATATTGTAAGAGGTAGCAATTAGGCTGTGACCTGAATGGTGAAAAAGAGCTGTTCCTCTATATCTCCCCGTGGTGAAAGAAATGGAGTGATGGGGGAGAGAGGGCTTTAAGGAAGAGGAGCAAGGTATGCACATACCTTGAGCTAGAAAACTCTGGGGCTGTAAAGGCACTAGAAAGGCATTTGATATCATTTTTAAGAACATTAGAGAGTCATGGAAGAATGGCATTATCATGCTTTACCCTTTTCCAAAACAAGTATTCTGATTAATGCAGTTAATTATAAGAGATTAACTAAACCAGTTAGGATTCGATGTTCTTGTTTCAGACAAGAAGCCCTGGTGACTCAGGTGGTTAAGCACTGGGCTGCCAACTGAAGAATCAATGGTTCAAGCTCATAAGCCTCTCTACCAAAGACAGATGTGGCAGTCTGCTTCAGTAAGAAGTTACCACCTTGAACATCTTAGGAAACAATTTTACTTTGTCCTATTGGGTCACTACAAGTCAGAAATGACTCCAGAGTAGTGGGTGGGAGTTTGTCTTAGACATCGTCTTTGAACTTACAGTTCAAACTCCAAAACCAAACTAACGGCCATCGAGCCAGTTCTGACTCCTAGCCACCCTGTAGGATGGGAAGAATTGTTGCGCTGGGTTTCCAAGACGGTAACTCTTTAGAAGAGTACAAAACCTGTTCTTTCTCCCACTGAGTGAGTGGTTTATAGTTTTGAACTGTTGATCTGTGCTTAGTAGCCCCACACTTAGCCACTACACCATTAGGGCTCCTTGAACCTAGAGCTACTGCATCCTTAGTAGGTAACAAAGTTACTTCCACCCTCAGATCCTAAGTTGGCCATTCCAGGTGTTCGACTCCTGCCTCTGTGGGCTGAAAAAGGAATTGCCTTGAACTGAGAAATAACCGTAAAATGGAGTGGTAGATGTCGAAATATTGAGAAGTGGTCAGATTATGCCCCGTTTGGAAACGCACCTGAAAGGATGGCTGAACATATGTATTTGAACAATGCAGTGGCTGCTGGTAATGGCCTGTCCAGATTTGCTTTTGGGGAGTGTTGGCTTTGAAGATGTTACAGCAGCCTCTTCACGAGTCATTCAATTACATCTGAGGCTATCTCTTTAATTAGTCCTGCTAGTCTCCTTTTTAAAATTCCCTTTTCTTCTTCATTCAGCCATTATTCTCCGAGTGTGGTGCTGGGAAGAGTAGCACCAATACCAACTGAAACATTGTGAGAAATCTAACTTCTCAGACCCCAACCCAGACCACTGAATCCGAAAATCTGGAAGTGGTGTCCAGCAGTCTATGATTTATCCCAGCCTCTCAGGTGATGCTGAATCATGCTAAATTCTAAGTCCCAGTGCCTGAGAACAGGCCCACAATAAATCATTTAACCAGATTTGCTACATTAGGTCTACTGCCAGGAAATTACACGAAGATAGTGAAAGTAGGAGAAAGAAGAATTGGAGAGAAGCCTATCCCAGGATTCTTGTATTTTGCAGGTGAGCAGCTGATGTGCAAGAGATTTAGAGAAAGAACAATTGGCGTGATTTCCTATTACATTTTCAATTAGGTTAATATTGAGGTGCTTGTTAGATACTAGATAGTGTGTATAGAACAGAATCAATAATAATCATACGTATTGAGAAAATGACTATTTGTACTGTGTCTATGCAAAGGGTAAAAAAGATTTTGCTAAGTACTAATTAAAGAATTCAAGATTGATTGAGCTTTTAGGATGAATAAAGCAGTTTCTCACCTTTTATCTATTAGGTAGAGAGGTATGTTTATGCAAGATGACATCTTTACATATATGTATATATTTGCATGTCAGAAAACAGAATTTGGTAAGATGCCAAGAAGACAGATCTGATTCATGCAAAGAGATGCAAAGGTTGAAGCGGCAGGATTCCCTGGGAAGGACAAGGCTTGCACAAACACACATAAACAATAAAGCTATTTTTATTGGTCATATGAACATACTGTATTGTGAAGAAAAAAATTAAAGCTCAGTATGCTATCTAATTATGAAAGCTTAAATTTGAATGTGTAACATACCTCTAAATGCCTGGAACACATTAGCTTCCTTCTTAAACACGATTTCCTGGTTTATTTGAGGTAGTCATGAGCATATTACCAGAAAGCAAATATCATGTGATTTTAAAAGAAAACACACAAAGCATCCCCATGCATTGGAGCTTTCCATCCCTCAGTACCTAGTAGCACCACACCCACGTGGCACACATGCTGGCCTCAATTGGGCTGATCGTCTATGATGCCAATTTAACCCAGCTGCTAGATGTAAGTTGTGGAAACATATCTGAAATATTTTTCAAAGATTTAAAGCTTTGCCCAGGTGAGAGAGAACAAGGCAATATGTGGCAAAGAGTTATCGGGACTGACTCTTCTTCTGGTGGTGACGGTTCTGTAGCAAGTGGCATGTTTTAACTGGACAACACTGAAAAATCGATAGCGTGGAGCTTGAAGAGGTTTGGGAGTCAGACATATTGAATTAAACTCAGCAGTACCATTTGTGGGACCTTAGACCAGGGAATTTCTCTCTCTCTGCCCAGTCTTACGATCAGTAAAGTGGCTGCCCAGCTGCTTATTATGAAGATTATATGACATACCACATGGAGAGTGCTTAGAACATGGCAAGAGGCATATTGAAGAGAACCCTCAAAATTACCCCTGGTCCTACCTCCACTGGCTCCAGTCTCTGAGCGACAGGAATGGCCTCTTTGGTAAATGTAACTTCAGCTGAACCGATGTCTGTCTGTCTGTCTTTCTGATACAAAGGGCACTCTGCTCCCAAGACTTAGTAAAACATGAGCTGATATGGAGCAGCATGGTATTTTTTTTCCCTGTAAAAAGGGAAGTTTTCCTTATTTAATCTCGTTTCTCATCAAGTGTTCTGGACGTGTATATCTGATCTTTCCTTCTATATTTAGAATACTATAATTTGTACTGGTGAAGAGAAGGGAGTGAATAAACCACATCCTTATTAATCTGGTCAGAGTAGAACTGGATCTCATCATTTATTCGAGATTCATGGCCAAATTATGCTTTATAAAGCATAAAATGCTCAATGTGGCCAACCTTCCTTGTAGCAAGTTAATGTGCGATCGTGAGATGAGCTCTGGAATTTCAATGAGGAGATGTATAGTTTAAGTTTCATATTCCTTTGTTCATCCATCTTCTTAACTAACAAGTATTCATTAGTACTGTGTTCTACAGTAAGAGCCCTCATAGCATAGTTGGTTATGCATGGGCTTAGCTAAGCCAAAGGTCAGCAGTTCAACTCCCGCAGTTGCTCTGTAGGAGAAAGAAGATGCTTGCTTCTCCCACAAGAATGTCTAGCCTTGGAAACCTGAAGGGACTGCCTCGACACAGCCTACAAGGTCACTGGTAGTTGGAATTGGCACAACGACAGTAGTTTTACTCTATATGGTAGCTATTTTCCTATTTCTATTTTTCTATTTTACTAATGGTACTAAACAAAATGAAAAGTATCATTAAGTCAATTCTGATTCATACCAAATCTATGGGGTAGAATAGAAGTGCCCATAAGGATTTCTGCTGTTGTAAATCTTAACCAGAGCAGAAAAGTTCATTTTTCAGAGCAGTTGGTATGTTCAAGCTGCTGCCCTTTCAGTTTACAGACCAACGCCTAAACTGATATGCTTCCAAGGTTCCCGGGTTCCCTGCCTGCTTTAATCCTCACAGCATATTTAATCTCCGTGAAAATAATCCAAGAAACTGGAATATATGAAAGAGAAGGTAGCATCAACATTTGAGGAAGCCTTACTAACAACTTCAACATGTGGATGACATCTCTTTGCTTGCTGTAAATTAGAACTGGAGTCAACTATTGCCAATATTGAAAACTGTAGGCTTCAATATGTGTAACCACTGCATATAAAGAAAACCCAAATCCTCATAACTGGACCAAGAGGGAACATCATGATAAGCAGGGTAACTAGTGTATCACATTGTATAAATTTGCTCATAAGGCCTTTTTCCTGAGCCAACCTATGGTATCTTCCATTGCCTTGTATGCATGTGAAAGAATGAATAAGGAAGACCCAAGAAGAAGAACTGATATATGTGTCATGTTACATAGCATAGACTCTCAAAAGTAACATGGACTGCTAGAAAAACAAACAAATCTGTCTTGGAGAAAGCACACCCAAATGTTCCTTCATAGATGTGGGCAGGATGTCAAATCTTTTTCTCACGTACTTGAACATGTCATCCAAGAGACCAGTTCCTGGAAAGGACATCTTGCAGGGCAAAGTAGAGGGTCATCTACTTCCTTTGTTAGAAAGACCCTAACAAGCTGATTGATGTCCCCCCAGGCAATAGTCATTGCGAGGATGGTACAGGACCAGGCAGTGTTGCTCTCTGTCATACACTGTGTCACTACGAGTTGGAACTGACTCCATGATCCCCTAACCACCACCACCGCAACCACAAAAGAGCCTTTGAACAAAAAGATCTGAATCAATGGCTCATGATATGTGATTTATAGGCACAGTATTCCATGCAATAACTAAGAAAGATATTCTTTGACCAAAGAAAGAGAAGACTTAAACAAAGGCACTTTTCTGCTTAAAACGACGAAAAGACCCGTCCAAGAAGTATTCATCTGTGCTAACATCTGACCTCCTTCTTGACAACGTGTCAGTGAAAAACGAACTCATGGAGATGCCTCTCAGTTCCCTTGGGAATGAAAGTGGGAAAGAGGACAAGTTAAGGTTTAAAAGTAGCCCATAAGAGAGGTCTGAGATCAAGTTCCAAGAATATTTCTATATGTTACCAGGAAAAGATAACTGATTTTCAAAAAGGCTTATCTGCCTAGTATAGTCTTACAATCATCACTGAACCCTTCCCTGCAACCTGTATGTACTTTGAAAGAATGCTTTATGTTATTTTTATGTAAAAGATACGAAGAGTAAATGTAACTATAAATAAGGATAATCTCAGCAATTCTCTTTAAGGAGATAAAACAACCAAACAAGCAAAAATCATAGTATACCATAGCTATGACCCACTTAAACCCACCTGTCTTGTTTTGGCTTGTCTGGAAAAGCAAAAGCCGTGAGGCTCATTCATAGGTATAGATGCAGACAGAGTTAGATCAAGAAAATGATTCACACAGTTGTAAACTTTCCAAGTCCCTGAGACAGATGTTTGGTTGGAAGCTTCTTCTGACTTACGTACATGAGGGGGCTGATGACCCCCGAGATCAGCAGGAAGATAACAAACTTATAGATGAATAAGTGAGTGAATTCAGATTGGCAGGTAATATGGCAGGCTGTTGACAACACCCAGAATCAGCGGGCAATTAGGGAAGCCCTGGGCTCGAGCCCAAATAACTGGAGGTCATTGAGCCAAATGCAGGATAGAATCCATACCCAGCCAAAAGCAAGCAAGCTTTCCCACATCACCTACTTTTATATGAAGCAGGTCACATCAAGAGGATATTTCATCATGGAAAATTACTAGGTCTTTACTGCTAGACCAATGGACTCCTGGCCCAACCAAGTTGACACAAAACCTTAACTATCATGCCACCCTTGGTCCTTTAAACGAAAGACCTTAAAAAAATTACAGAGTAACATTTAGAAACCACAAGAATCCTGACACCAGCAGTAGGTAAGGCAGATCTTCTGAAAACACAAAGGCATATTATTTATTGTACCCAGACTGCATTTGAATGCTGCTCTTCCCCCAGAGCATGTAGGATGCTGTTATTAGATGTCTCAATTTAATTTCAATGCATAGTGATCTTATTTAACAGAGTAGATTTGTCCCATGGACTTTTGTACGTTGCAATTTCTATAGAAGCATATATCCAGGTCTTTCCCTGGAGGAGATACTGTGTGGGTTCAAACCTCTGATCTCTCAGCTAAAGGACAACTGATGAACTATTGCACTATCATGGTTTCTAGTATATAAGGCAGTGTCACCAAAATAGGCCCCATAACTTGAAGCAATGACAAATGACGTAACTGATACCATTCGTTTCAATTGCCTCACATAGGGGATTTCATCTATTTCCATTAAGTGATCAATCCCACCCTATCATTCACTTGTTTCTTGGGCAGCATGTATTGAAGTCTTCTGTATAATGTTAGGCTCCATGATGTCCCTTTGAACATGACAGTGTGCCTGATCTAAGCTAGGGTATTTTCCCTGTCCTCATTTGCATTCACAAGCTGGGCAACGCATATGACAGGCTGAAGGATAATGCTTTTCGAGTATGGAGTTGGCACAGGATATCAGATAGAAGTGCCACGGACTGCCCGAAGAGTGAACAAATCTGTCTTGGAAGAATTGCAGCCAAAAGACGCCTTCACAGGGAGGATGCCAGGACTTTGTTTTACGTATTTTGGATTGGTGTTCAAGAGGGACCATTACGTAGAGAAGGACATCATGGTTGGTAAAGTTGAGTGGCAGTGAAAAAGAGAAAAACACTCAATGAGCCCTATTGACACTGTAGCTATAATATTAGGCTCAAAAAACAACAACTTGAAGGATGTTGCCGGATCGGGCGGTGCTTTGTTCTCTTGACCATGGGCAGTGAAGAATTGGAAATGAGGGCACAGCACCTAACAAGAGACACAGACTGGCCGTGGTGATCTCCAGTGCTGGCCAAGGGCAGTTGTATGGAGAGATTGCAGGCCTCAGAAAGAGAAGCTTGAGCCTCCATTCCCTCTGCCCTGAGGGTCCCAGCACACCAAGGGATACTTCTCTGTTCCACTTGAAGAGTTTGGGAACTTGCAGAATTTGTGTGCCAGGTTTGACAGTATTCCTTAGTGTGGAGAATTTTAAGTAGGAGACGCCATGCCTGAGATCCAACTGCAATAATAATAGGCAAGGTAGACCTCCGAAATGAGAAGAGTCATCAGTGAGGTTGAAAAGGTGCGGGGCAGAGATCTGTAAAGGGAATGGCTCGGGTGGTGGGCATGTCGATATGTTGGGGGACCAGAGAATGGAAATTATGGCCATAAATGGGGGCCCATCATGCAATGGGAAATCGTCTTGCCCACATGAGTGTTATCTTGTGGAGTCCTGACCCAGCAGGTAAAAGTTATCCACTTTATTATGGCACTGTTTTTACAGAGATGAGTTTTTACCTTGGAGTTCTCATTATTTTTACTTTTATTTACATCTATCCCTTACGTGAAATTCACTCCTCTAATATACACACAGAAACATGTTTATGCTTTCAATTTCGACTTGGTTGGAAAGTTTTGCTCTTTATATATTCTCAGTCCTTATTGATCTCTGGGATTCAAACATATCTTTGATTATGTATACTCACAGGTGATAAATCTTAGTTCAGAGTGGCCAAATGGTTGAACAATCTGTAAGGGACAGCAGAAATGAATCCAGATATTGTGCTGACGTTTATTTTGGAAGCTCCCTGCCCACTAAGCTTTGGCACCTTGGACCCTAGAAAAACTCGAGTTCTTTGATCCCTACCACTCTAGCGGCCTCAGAATATTTGAGTAGCAGAATATAAATATTTCAGTATTTTAGCAACCGATATTACTACATTCAATGAAATTTTCTCAGTGAGAAATTATAAAGCCATCAAATGACTGACTAACCGAAAGTTCTATGACTCCTTAAATACCCTGCTATCAGTTTATCTGTGACCAACCTGCCCCTTACACAAACATATTCAACTGGCAGATTCTCCAAGCAAGATTAAACAGATATAAGAAAAGATTATCTTATATTGAGCAGGCAGAAGATTGAACATATATAAGATATATTAAACAGTTATAAGAAATATTAAACAGTTATAAATATATCCACAGTGGTAAGTGAAACCTCATTACAGTGAACCCTCGTTTATCGTGGTTAATCGATTCTAGACCCTACCGTGATAAATGAAATTCCGCGAAGTAGGATTCCTTATTTGTAAATCAAATATTTTCGTAGTTAGAGCATAGAGGACATGAAAAAACACCCTTTAGTCACATTACACTCGTATTACCCAATTTATTAAACGAAAAAGGGGAAATACAGTAAAACATTTTGGACATTACAATTATCATTTATTATCTATTATCTTATTTATGGCATCAAGCATGTACAGTATGAGCCAATCAGTGGCAGTAATGACAGAGCATGCGCTGTTATGCAAAAAACGCGATAGAGTGAAGCCGCGGAAGTCGAAGCGCGAAGTGGCGAGGGTTCACTGTATGTCTATTACTTTAATCTTTAAAAAAGGGTAAAAATCAAAGAGCAGAGACACAAGAGAAACAAGAAAAGAGGCTATCTGTGAATTAATTTATGGTTTGCTTTATAGTAATTAAGCTTATTAGGTTCCTTTAAGTTAGTTCCATTTCATACAGCTCTGTAAGCAATGCCCTCCTCCCTACCAAGCCTATGTGTGAGATCACTGTTCCAGCCACCAGAAAAGGGCTGAACCATGTTTTCTTGTCATGACTTTTCATCATCTAGGATAAGGTATGTCAGCTGGAGAGCAAAGGTAGAATTGGCCAAGGCACAGAGTGAATCCCTCCTGTCATCCCAAGTTTCTTTTGTAGAAAAGACAAGTAATATCTATATGGAAAGTATAGGGTTAGAGGTCATCAAGCAACCAGTCAGGGCCTGCGAGTTTACTGGAGAATTAGAACTGGTAATGGCCAACAGACTGGAGAGGTGTGTAGTCTTGTGCTCCAGAATGCCTACGTCAGAAGAAGGGAAGACTAGAGGTCTGGGAACACCCCTACTTTAGGAGTCAGGATACAACCTAGAAGATACTCATATTTCTCTCAAGGCCCAAGCTACACTATAGAAGATGGGCTGCTTTACTTGGGGTCCACTGGTTGAGTCACATATTACTACTTCCTGTGGACTCGAAGCACTTGCTGATCACGATCATGGCCTTCAGTGCGTAGGACAACTCCAGATAAAGAAGATCAAACTCTTCAAACTGGGCACAGGAGGTAGCATCATGATAAATGGACAAACGTTTTACGCGATCAGTGAGATTTATCCCAATGAGATCTGCAATTAACTCTCAATAAAGCAGCATTCAAGAGATTAAAAGACATGCTGCATGAGGTAAATCTACTGCACAAGATCTGTTTCGAATCCTGAAAAGCAAGGATGTCACTTTGAGAACTTTGGTGTACCTGACCCAACCGTGGTATCCATGAAAGTTGCATGTTAAGTAATGAGGACACAAGAAGAATCAATGCCTTTGATTGTGGTGCTAGAGAAGAACATTGAAAGTGAAATGGATGGATAAAAGGACAAGCCAATCGATCTGGGATGAAATAGAGCCAGAGTGCTCCTTAGAGACAAGGGTGGCAGCACTCTGTCTTACATACTTTGGATATGTTGTCAGGAGAGGTCAGGCTCTGGAGCAGGACTTCATGCTTGGCCAAGCAGAGGGGCAGCCAGAGAGAAAGGCCCTCAGGGAGATGGAGGGACACAGTCGCTGTCACAGTGGACTCTAGCTGAGGAACAAGTGTGAGGGGGACAGAGGGGTCAGAGGGAAGAGATGAGCCGGTCAGGGTGCAGTATAGCACCGATGAAACACGCAACTTTCCTCTAGCTCTTTGTTGCTTCCTTCCCCGCACTATCATGACCTCAATTCTACCTGACAAATCAGATTAGACCAGAGCATGCACACTGCTACAGATAAGCCCAGGGGTCCTCAAACTTTTAAAACAGGGGCCAGTTCACTGTCCCTCAGACCCGTTGGAGGGCTGAACCATAGTTTTAAAAAAAAAAACTGTGAACAAATCCCTATTCACACTGCACATCTCTTATTTTGAAGTAAAAAAACAAATAGGGCAAAAACACCCGGTGGGCTGGATAAGTGTCCTCGGCGGGCCACATGTGTCCTCAAACTTTCTAAACAGGGGGCCAGTTCACTGTCCCTCAGACC
>NW_022111300.1:39169747-39241780 GCF_000313985.2 Echinops telfairi
AGGACCCCTGGATAAGAGCCTGCAACACAGGGAATCCAGGATAGATAAACTCCTCAGGGCCAACAAGGCGAGTAGAGATACCAGTAGCATTAGGGGATGATGCTGGGAGAAAGGAGGAATCGATCAAAAGGATCAGTCTAGAACCCTCTCCCAGGGAGAGGAATAATAGAAAAGTTGGTGAGGGGTGACAGAGGACGATGTAAGATATGAAAATAATAATCTATAAATTATCAAGGGTTCGTGAGGGAGGGCAGGCGGGGGAGGGAGGGGGAAGTAATGGGTAGCTGATATCAGGGGCTCAAGTGGGAAGAGAATGCTTTGAAAATGATGATGGCGGCATATGAATGTATGGATTGTGATAAGAGATGTAAGAGCCCCCAATAAAAGCCTTAAAAAAAAAAACTATTGTGAGGGGGATACAAGATCAGGTAGTAGTTTGCTCTGTTGTGAATAAAGTCATTGTGGGGCAGAACCGGGCTTGATGGCACCTAACGATAATGAGAATAACGACTTCAAACAGGATCTAGAAGAGCGTGAGCAACAACTGGACCTCATAGCCCCACTGAGTCGATGCATACAGGTCATCACCCTAACAGGTAGTTCTCGCTTGGTACTCTGCGAGGAATACAGGTTGTGTAAGGAATTCTCTTTGTTTCCAATTACCTGCCAGGTTATTTCGGTGAAATAAAACACATACACATGAAATCATGTCACAGAAAAGTCAGATGTCTGCATAAAAAAGAGGTAAATTCATGCTATGCCCCTCACTTTTGAGGGGCAAGAACAGGATCCCTGAGGACCAGACTCAGCCAGACCAAAGCTATGTTCAGAAGATTCTGATTAAAACTGGGCTCTGAAAGTGGTGAAGTTCGGAATAGACAGACATCCAACTTTTTATCTTGAGGATACTGTAGGATTCATTCTGGGTGCCTGGGAAGTGTGAGGAATGGGCCCTGACATAACCCTGGCCTCATTTAGCTCTTACTCAACAAGTTACCTTTCTCATGCTTGTTTTAAGAGGCAACGTTTGAAGGACAGCTGTTTCAATTTAAGTCAACCTGCTTAAATTGAACAAGTGCCTCCCTTTAGACATGGTGATCATAACGGTGCTTCATTTAATAGTTTGATCAATATGAAAATGCCTAATAAGGATCTGGTTGGTAGGAGTTAAAAAACAACAGCACCTGGTGCATGCTGTTATTAATTACTGTTATCCTCGTTAGACACTTGGATCGAGGTTCATTTCCTCCACTGAAAAGGGGTTACTTCTGTTTGCCAGTGTGCCGCGTTCTGCAATATGAGCAGTACCCTAGTGGACGATGTGAACGTTAATTATCTTTGTGACACAGAATAGGTCAGCTTACACTTCTCAACAATAAAATAAATGGGGGCCAACAAGCCCAGGACTATATAAATTATGTTGCTTGGTTAATCCAACTATGGGAAATTGGCCTGAGCCAATGCTTACTGATGATCTTGTCCCATGATCCACCTGGGTGTGGAAATGAAGATGATAATAGCTCTTGGTTTTCCTGTATTTGGGAGAAGAAACTATGGAAGGTTTGTTGTGCTTAGCTGATCATGGGTTGCTTGGCAGTCACAGGTACGCGAATGCTGAACTGTTGTGATACATGGGATTTTAATTGACCACATTTTGTAAAGGATGCTGCCAGGCCTTTCTTCCTAATCTGTCTTAATCTGGAAGATGCACTGCAACTTGCTCAACATCATAGCCCTGTGTAAGTCTTACTTGACAGATGGTTGGTGACTATACTGAGTCCCTGGCTGGGCCCAGGACTGATATCTCCTGAACGGAGGGTGAGGATTCCCTGAACCTCATTGCTCCTAAAGGAAGGCATCCTGATTTGAATTTTAAGGATTTCGTTTTTTACTTTTCATGACCAAAATCGGTTTAGTTCATAATTAGTTATGTTTGGGCAGAAGGACACACAGTTTGGTGGTTTAGAGCAAAAGCATTTTGGAATAATAGGAATCTTTTTCAGTTTTCATCATATAAATATTTTAATTTTCTGTTTTAGTTTATTTTCACGTTTTCTTTATTGGCTTCTGAGTGGTGCATAATCATTGGAGTGAACTTTCTTACTTCCAAATTACCCAAGAAATAGGAGGCAGGTGAAAGGAAATATAGGAAAGAAATAGGCAAAGCTATTACTAAAGGTACAGCTATCGGCATGTATATATGTCAATATATTAATTTATAATGAAAGGGATAGAGGCCAATGTACATATATTTATATGTTAGGTATTAAGATAGCAGGTGGACTTTGGGCCTCTACTCAAGGCCTCCCTTAACAGAAGAACTTTTTTTTTCTTTCTGATAACCTGGCACTCTTTGATACTCACCTTCCTGATAAAATGGGTACATAAGCAAATGTGGTGAAGAGAATGGATGGTACCCAGTTATCAAAAGATATATCATCTGGGGTCTTAAAGGTTTGAAGTTAAACAAGCCGCCATCAAGCAGGGAGCAAAGACGCCCACATGAAAGAAGCACACCAGCCTGTGCGATCATGAGGTGTCCACAGGATCGGTATCAGGTACCAAAAGATTCAAACAAACAACTATGTGGATTTGAACGAGGGGGGTTGGCGTGGAGACCCAAAGCTCATCTATAGACAATTGGATATCCCCCAACAGAAGGGTTATAAGGAAGGGATGATTCAACCATGGTGTAGTATAGCACTGTTGAATCATACATCATTCCTCTAGCTCCTGAATGCTTCCTTCCCGCCTCCCACCCCCACACCCCCACCCCCGCCCTACCAGGACCCAGTTCTACCTTACAGATCTGGCTGGACCAGAGAACTTCTTCTAAACATTATGCCATTCTATGCTTTGAACATCTCTGAGGCACCTTTTCCAAGATAAGGAAATTGAATCTTAAAGAAGCTGTGGAGTGTGGCAGAGATTACACTGTAAATTGCTATGCAGGGTATTGAAGTGTGAATATAAAAAACAAAAAAAGTGAATTGAAGGTCCACCTGCATATGTAGGAAGTAGAGCTTGGTACAGATAAGAGCTCTTGACTCATGAAATTCAGGACAGATATGCTTGATACAATTGATGCATGGAATGTTATAAGAGCTGTAAGAGCCCCCAATAAAATGATTAAAAAATAAAGAAAAATAAAATCTATACATAAATTACCCAAGAATTCTTGGTTTATTCTGGTAGTTTCATATATTTATTCATAACTGCATTTATTTTTTGTATGTGCCATTGGAATTTATCGTATTTCATTGGATGTGGTAGACTGGCGCTTTGTCAACATGACTATGTGGCGAAAGGTTGGTGGCTCAGAGGCCCGGCCACTTGCTGCTAGTCTAAAAACCCAGTGCAGCTGCTCTACTGGGCACCCACGAGGCTGCCACGGGTCAGAGTCAACTTGCCAGCAACTGACATCAAACCCAGTCACACCAACTCCACTTCCAGAAACACAGAATTGTCCATCTCCTCCCAAAGATTTGATTTGAGCTGGCCACTACATCTTACACATGCAGGTGGACTTTCAATTCACTTTCCTTGTTTTTTATATTCACACTTCAATACCCTGTGTAGCAATTTACAGTATAATCCCTGCCACATTCCATCGCTTCTTTAAGATTTGATTTCTTCATCTTGGAAAAGGTGCCTCCGTGATGTTGAAAGCACAGAGTGGTATAACGTGTAGAAGAAGTTGCCATCATAACTGACTCATTCTAAGCCCTCAGAAAGTAAGAGTTATGATCACTGGATCATAAGCATTATCATGTTTTCTTCCCGCTGCTGTATTTCATTTATAGTTTGTAATCTCTTCCAATATATATTGGTGTGTGTGTGTGTGTGTGTGTGTGTGTGTGTGTGTGTTTTCCAGGTAGCTTTTTGTCAAATTCAGGTAACTTAAACTCATACAATTGTTGAGAAAGTTTTCTCCGTTTACTCTAATTCTGAGGTTTAGTTATGCCCAGCAGGGATGGAGTGTTGCCCACGGGCCGCGGTTGCCATCTGCCCTAGGTCATGGCTGCCCCAGCTCACTAGGTGTTGCTGTTCCCTCTGCACAATGAGTTCGAGCATCTCTCCTGCTTAAAGCAAAGGCTGGTTTCCTGCTGGTTCCATTTTCACCAACTCTGCCAACCGTGGATGGAATTGGCCAGTTTGGTTTCTTTTTCTCTAACTCTACCAGGAAAACCCTGCTCATCATCTAGGAGAATAGTGCCCCGAGCTGAACAGCTGAAATCCAATCCAGTAACTGCTAACCTGGTGCAGGGCGTGACCAGTGGGGTAGAGAGATCAAGACACACATTTTGTACCTGCTCCCCAAACAGTCTCAGTACCTTTTTATTTTATTTTTTTAATAAAGCATCATTGGCAGCTGAATATGCCCCTGAGCAACAAAGCTCATAAAAGTAGCTTTTATATCTTGATTATTTATTAGAATGCTTTTCCTTTCCATTTATTTATTTATTTATTTATCTCAGTGCAGAAACTCCTGGGTAATGTTTTATCACAGAAGAACAGAAGCCAAAGGGATATAAATTTTCTTATGCGCCAGCCAGTGAACCGAACTTTGGATGGCTGCGTTCACCTTTAGGGAAGTTTAGTAGGGAGAGTGCAATGCATGGACTTTTCAACTTTATTTATTTGATTTGGGAAAGCAAAATAATCTTTTTTTTAAATCTAACTTTAGAAAGGAAGTCATCAAAAAGATGGCACCGTGCCCCAGGTGGTGGGAGAACACCGTCACCACTGGACAAAATACAACCGGAAACCAACAGAACTAGAGGGGACAGCCCTTAGCGAGTATCGGAGCATGCTGATTGCTTTGGAATCGCGATGTCCATTTGGGAAGGCCCGGTTTCACGATCCAGCCTGGCGTGCAGAGGACCAGTTGCTAAATCAGAGATTTCCATCATAGTTCCACCGTATCCTCTGAAAATATCCCTACCCCGTTTACCCAAGGGCAGGGCTCTAAGGAATGTTTTCTGTGGAAGTTGAGTAATCAAAAAGTCAAAATTTGGACTCACTCCCAATTCCTCTTCGGAAGTAAAGTTAATTAATCTGGAAGCACATCATTTGTGTGCAAGAAATTTGAGAGAAGTATAATTAGTTCAGTAATGAGCTTTAACTTTTCAGAAACATTACTCAAAAATAGGCATTAAAATCTCTCCCCCTTTCCTTAGAACCATATTTTTATCAGTTTTATTACAACTGGTTGTTAACCATGCTGTCTCATTGGTTGATCTTATCATGGGGGGCGGGGGCAGTGTGGGCGGGTTGGTCTTATCATGGGGGGTGGGGGCAGTGTGGGCGATGGTGGGGTCCATTATAGATTCTCCCTCTACTGTCAAGTTGTGCTGGAGTCACATTCTCATGTGACTTAGTGCTGTGGCTCTTGGGTTTTTGGTTTTCTTGGTGTGTGTGTTTCTCCCTCTCTTTCACTGTGTTAGCAAAACATTTGGCATTGTAACCATTTTTTTAACATACAGTTTTGTGCCCTTAATGACCTTCACCCTATTGTACAACTTGACCTTCACCCTATTGTACAACTTTCATCACTATTCACATCGACTTTTCATTTCTGTAAAAAAACTCCTAGGACCTCCTGGTGGCATAGTACCAGATACATTCATGATTGCCAGGCATGCATTTGCCTCTTTCTCTTTCTCCAGTAACATTATGACTTTTCATAGCTTCACTATTGCTTTTCCATTGGATGCTTTTTCTTCTAGAAATAGGATAATGAATTAAACCGTATTCGCATGTCTACTATTAAGGAGAAGAAAAGTGCACAGTGAGACTCTGCTGCGTTCCAGGATTGATTCAGAGTCTCAGAACCCAATGGAGCAGTTCTGCTGTTAGCTAGAGCGTGGCTATGAATGGAATCAACTCCATGGTAGTGGATTCATTTGATTTCTTTTTAATTAAAGGAGATGTTCACAAGCAGATTTTTATAATTAATGATGTCTTTATAATATACCAGTAATTGAATATCTAAAAATAAAAATCCAAAAACATAAACACAATGCCATTGAGTCAATTCTGACTCATGTGGAACTTTAATGACAGGCTAGAGCTGCCACTGTGGATTTCTGAGATGACAATTCTTTGATTCAAACTAACGTGTCAAAGAAATGCCTTTCACAGTGGGTTACGAACATGGTTTTTGACTTAGTACAATCTATCCAACCCCGTTAAGATGCTGCTGCTGCATTGTTCCTATGTTGATGTGTCTTGTATAATGGACAATCATAGTCAACCGCAGCTTCTTGCATTGCCACATCAATTAGCTGCAGTCTGCTTCACGCTCTGTTTCCCTCTACTGAACTTATAATCCTTGACCTTCAGGGAAAAAAAAAATTTGGTCATGAATCGAGCCACACATTTTTTACCTGGCTTTTGTCACTTGGAGTTGTCCCCTCACCGTTTCCTATGACTGACCATCCCCTTGGGTGTCTTCGGCAGATCGCCTTTCCTAACTGCCAATTGCACTGACTTAAGAGGAAAACTAAAGATGGACAATGTTAGTGGTGCAAAGAAACCCAACCTCCATGTCGATGTTAGGGAATAAGCAGCAGTTCAACAGTAACTCATAGCAAGTTCTTGGGGAGCACATCCTTTGGGCTAAGTCATACTCAAGGCACTGACTATTGAAAGACATGTAGACCGAAACGGATGAGCAATGACTAGAGAACTGACATAGTTGAGTACCAGAGAACTGACAACCCACCTGACATAGTTGTAATTTTACAATTAGGCCTTAAACAAATATCACGTGACCGTCGAATAAGCATGCATAGGTCATACTTCACTCATGTGTCAGGGAGAATGGATTCTATCTCTATATGTTCAAAATAGACACATCACAAAATGAAAGCACGAACCTACGTGGCTTTACACTCAAAATAATGGATTGATTTCTTAATACTTCAGTAATAGTGATGGTGGTATCATTGTAAAACACTTTAACTGACAATTGACTCTCAGATATCTTTTTTAAAACCACCCTCCTCTCTTTAAAGACAACAAAAAAAGAGGTGGCATTTAGAAAACAAATAGCTAAACTATCTGTTTTTACCAGGATTAAAATGTAACAAGAGAAGAAACCATTATATGTTTATATCTAAGTATATGATGCTATTATTTAAATAATTATATTGCCCCAATATACTCTCTAGCAATGCTTTTCCTTTCCTTATTCTTTTTTACAGATTTACTCTACAAGTGTGAAATGATTCTTATTTATCTTCTGTCTGTTTGGTTTTAAAAGTTTAATTTGCTCAATAATCCAAGAGAATGTGAGTTCGAAAGCTTAAAAATCAAATCAACACGGAACACAATCTCTGGGGACCCAAGATGCTTGATGTTGGCTGACTGTCTAATGTGCTATGAAAAGAGGCAGAGCCATACAAGGTGGACACACTTCCCTTATTTCTAGGGATCTTGATTTTGTATCAAACTCAAGTGGTTTACACAGGTTAAAGAGAGCCATGGGATACATGTACATTCATATTAAACAAATAACTCAAGAGATGACAAGTGTTTCGTTTTGTGTGTATTTTTACAGGATATAGATCAGTATTTCTTGAACGTTTTGTTCAAAGTGTTTTCTTTTTTTTTAAGAGCACCCGGTAAAAGCCACATACATAAGGAGCATATATAAACTTAAATAAACCAAAGCAAACCAAACTCACTGCCATCAAGTCAATTCTGGGAGTTTCCAAGACCGTCACTCTGTAAACAAATAGAAAGCCCGGCCTCCTTCCTACTGAAAGACTGGTGAGGGCTTTCGGTTAACAGCCCAGCTCCTAACCACAGTGTCACCAGAGCTCCTGTAAATTGAGATCATCACTATTAAAGATAATATGGATTATTAAAAGTATTTTCATTCGGTAGGGTCAACTCGGCACTGACTCATACTCACCCTGTGTTGACATGAAGGAGACACCACCTGTCTTCTGCTACCCTTGCCATTGTGGTGCTGTTTGAGCCCATTGGTGCAGCCCTGTGCCAATCCACTTCATTGAGGCTATTCCTGGCTTTTACCGACCTTCCACTTTACAAAACATGATGTTCTTTTTCAGGGCCTGGTTTCTCTAGATCACACATAGGTATTTTGTGTTCATTATTTACTGTGTTCCTTACAGTCACCCGATGAATCCGATACTGTTATTACCTCTGGGTAATAAATAAAATAAATCATCACAGCAGCCAAGCCGGTCATGGTGGTGGCTATTCCACACTTAACAACCCCACCCCTGCAAGCACTCTCCTTGTTTCTTTCTTTCTAATGTTTCTGACTTTTCACTTCTAACTTTATGATAATCTTAATGTGCCCTCGATCTTATTTCAGTTTCTCCGCTAGGATCACAAGGCAGCGCTGGTGCAGTGACATCTAGAGACGGGGAGCTTGATCATAGACAAAAGTAGAGGCAAAGGCCGCAAGGAAGGGGCATCTGGAGTTGAACTCAATCAGCTCTGCTGGTTTGTCTGATACGATGGGATCTCAGGGAGTTTTCCCAGGCCAGGCAGCTCACTGCCGAGCTCAGAAATCTATTGCCTGTCCCAGAACCAGGAACAGAGTGAATGCTTTGTGCATAGTTCTAAGTGAATAAATCAGCAAAAGAAGGAAAGGAAGTCATCTAAGGCCACCATCTGCTCTCGATACACAAGGAAATTGAGTTAAAAGAGGCAGCATTTGATTCTGAATATTAACTACACTGAACTGAACATTGTTTCATGTTTTATCACACTGATTTCCACAACCAGGTTATGAAACAGAACACCTTGCAGATGTGTAGCCAGCAGAGACTTGACCTGGGAAGCCAGAGAGGTGAACTTTACACATGGTAGATGTAAACAGGGAGGTCACGAGAGGATGCTGTGACTCTTCTTAACTTGGAGAGAGAGTCAAGGTAGGGAATGATAGTCAACTGTATACTTTCTGTGGTTTGGGTGTAGTGCCTGCAGTATCCCTCTGGGTCAGGATTCAACTGTCTTGGGGTGAGAAGCCAATGTCACAAGTATTAGAAGGAGAAAGTGGGCTGGGGCTGACCTGTGGAAAATATATAGATGAATACTTCCCTGGAGGAGCAGGTCAGAAAGACATGGAAAGGGAGGTTGGAGTTTAGCTCCTCCTACATCAGTTAGTGACCATTTGGGTTTTACAAATAGTTTTGCTTTCTCTGCCCTCCGTTGACTGGTTTATTCATCTGTAAAGCAGAAGGGATGAAAGCTGGGTCGCATTATGGGAAGGAATTTTAATAGAAGATTAAAGTAGAGAGGGAGGTGTTTTATGTATTGAGGTCCCCCAGTTCCCTTAATACCACATACTTCCTTGCCCAAGAAAAAACTCAGTGAATGCAATGAGTAGACAGGACAGTTTTTCTTTGCATGCTGTTTGCATCTTGATGGAAAATCATAATCATTCCTTCCTTCCATGCTCATATATTTATATTCAATATTTGGTGAATTTAGACATTTTGTGAAATATTTCTCTAAAATTTAGGATAATTAGTATGAAAGTTGGGAGGATGGTAGAGCAATGGACATTTCTGAGCATTAAGAAATCTTTCAAATCGACTACACATTCCCGAATCCATTGTAAGGGTTCATGGAATTCTCTTTCCTCATGTGTTACTCTTAATTGAAAAAACAACAAAAACATGATTTCTGTTGAAAGTCCAAAGAGGAACTTAGACTCCCATTGCTTCTTGCAATAAGGCCGAATGCAGGGAGATCACAGCACGGTGGGTGAAAAGGCTTGTGGATCCCATGGCAGTGGATGCATCACAGGGCTGTGTCTGCAGGTCTCTGCCACAGGACTTGTCAACAGGAGGCTGAAAGCAGAGAGAGAGAGGAAGCTCCCAGAACCCCCAAGAAAAGGCCACACCCACAAGGAGGCATCATCAGCTTGTGACCTGTTGACAGGCTAGGCTCTACCACTATAATGACTGATCAAGTTGACATGAAATTATGTAACTACCACAACTTAGAAAATATGTAGGATTAGAATCAAGTAGTATCCCTTAGTCATGAATCAGCTGTCCTACATCTGAAAAAGTTGATCGGCTTGTTAGGCTCACATGTGTCCTGGAAATGCTGCAAGCAACTAGTAGTAATTTTTCTATGCCTAATGATATATTTGGGCATGCAGAATTGCCTTTGATAGAAGTTGTTTATTAGTTACCTGTCACATGAAGCCCACCAGCAGGGTTTGGGCCTGTGTGCTATCCTAGAGAGAAAACCACTGCTGTTTCCATTTCCAAGGGTGATTCCACTGACCCAGTGTGTGTGCGTGTGTCTTCAAAGAAGCCTCTCAGGTCCAAGTGTGGTTCTGTTTGTCAGAGCAGAGAGAATTGGACCTCCTAGGAATGAAAACATTTCCTCAGTGCAGCTCTAAGAAATGGCTTCCAGGAGCAGTGTAGGTCACCTGCACTTGCTCAAATCAAGAGGTATTTAGCACAGGGCCATGATGCACCCCCCACAGATTCAGGCTAGCAACATAGGGCCAGGCTTGAAGCAGCTGCTTCTGTTAACTCTCATGGGAGCTCACTTGCATGAAGGTGCCTTACCATTCTCTTCTGCTCTCAACCCTCTGGTCTTCCAGCCTCACTGAGCCTCAGTTGTCTTATCTATAAAATAGAAGTCATCAAATGTACCTCCCAGAGTAGTTATTACAATTAGAGAATATATCCCTAAGTCCTCTGTATTAACTATTATTAACCCGGATAAGGGGACGCATACATAACCCCACCAGAATGGACATGAAGATAGTGACTGAAAATGCCAACTGTGTCTTATTTTTGGCTTTTTACGGTTTCATTGATATGTAATTAACATTTAGTTCAATCACATTATAACGGTTCTACATCCTTCATCACAGTCAACTTTGGAGCAATGTCTTCCTTCCTGGCTCCCCACCCCTCCCACACTTGCACTTTTGTGGCCCTAGCTATTGATCTGGCCGGTTGCAGGCTTCATAGAGCTACTGATCCTGATTGCCCTGTACAGCAAAAGATACAAACCAAAGGTGCAAAGCCAAAACAGGAACTCGGCAGCCATGACCACATACAACAGAGACAAACCTCAATTAAAAGGAAGGCAGAAAAGATTCATATAAACCAGAAAAAATTCAACATGGTTCAAAAGGGAAATCTATTAACAAGGTTTTGCAGTCTAGCTTGACTACAGCTGCCAAATTCACTTTAAAATTGGTGCTTTGCCTGATATGAAAGCTATTTACATTTTTAAAAATCATTTTATTTGGGCTTGTACAATTCTTATCACAATCCATACATACATCCATTGTGTCAAGCACATTTGTACATTTGTTGCCATTGTCATTCTCAAAATATTTGCTTTCTACTTGAACCCTTAATATCAGCTCCTCATTTTTCCTCCTCCCTCCCCGTTGGTTTGGGATGGTCTTGGGAACACTTCCGTATGCCAGGAAAGATGTGATGTTTTCTCTCCCCACAAGATGGGAGACTGACCCCATCTGGAAGGAGGCTACCTCTCTTGAGGGAGTTTTTCAGGTATTCAAATAGATATGTACAGTTGTGTAAAGTGATGTGCAGTTCTACAACAATCCACATCCTAGCTTGCTGAGCCCTTTTAGACGTTTACATGACCTGAGCACAAAGCCTCCCTTTGCCCAAGTTCCTTCCTTAAAAAAGTGGACTCAGAATCTTTGTCCTTATGTGATGGACTGACTTCACTCAGCACAAAGGTTTCAAGGTCTCATCACTGTTGACACTCACAGAAGAGCCTTGTAGCCTCTCAAGCCTATAGTATCGAGGGTGGCATATCGAGTTGCTAACCATCGGGTCCGCAGCCCCACAGCAACTCCACAGCAGAGAGATGAGCCTGTCTGCTCCCCTCAGGATTTAGGCTTGGACATTGAAAAGGGAAGTCTTCATCTGTCCCACAGGGCTTCTCTTAGAATGAACTCTATAGCTGTGGGTACACACACATCTATACACATACACATACACACACGATATATCTCTAAATGTGTGAATACACACACAAATACATATGCCCATTGCCATAATGTATATTTGTATCATATACACATGAGACTAGACATTGCCAGAATGTACACATATACATTCTGGCAATGTCTTACACTTGCACATATACATTCTGGCAAGGTCTAACCTCATGGAAGTCTCTGGTTCCATAGGGTCCTAATGTGGTTGTTGTTGTTACCATTAGGTGACATGGAGTCAGCCCTGATGTAGAGCTGCCGGCTGTCCAGCAAAACAAAACAGAACACTGCCCAGCCAGACACCAACAAATAAGTGTTGTTAAGCTCGAGAACTTTGTTACGACCACTGTGTCGATCAATCTATTTAAAGGTCTTTCTCCAAGCTGTGGTGGTGAGAGGAGCCGAAAGCCAGGAAAGAGAGGAGACAGCGGATAGAGGCCGGTGGGGGGGTAGACCAGAAAGACCAGGCAGGTGTGCAGAAGGCAGAGCACTGCTGGGAACAGGCTAGGAGGGGGCTGGCTGGCACACAGAGTGAGGTCAGAAGGTGACTATGCAAGATTGCCATTTGGGCCAAAGTTTTCAGTCCCTGGCCTTGGCTGTAGTGGCTTGGTCCTGAGTCTGACTGCCAAGTGTCCTTTAATTATCTCTGCTGCTGTTAATATAGAGTTTGCACAACCCTCACATCACCTCTGGCTCTTTCCCACAGACCCTAACCTGGACCATACGAGACACATACCTTTATATTTGATCTTGATCTTTCTGCATATGAAGACTTTCCCCCACCCTGGGTTCTTGATTTGGGTTTTGTTTTTGTTTTAAAATCATTTTATTGGGGGATCTTATAGCTCTTCTCACAAGTCATACTCCCGTCCATGTGTCAAGCACATCTGTACATATGTATGTTTCCATCATCATTTTCAAAACTTTTCTTTTTACTTAGCCCTTAGTCTTGACTCATTCTGAAGACCGTTTTCAGACTTCCATGTAATTTAAGATGATAGGGCTGTTCTTTTGGTAGTCATAATTTTAAAAAACAAAACAAAAAGTAACAATGTCTGTTATGAATTTTATAAAACTTTTTATGCAATTATATTGATAACAGTATTTTCAAAATCTTAAAAATTATTAAACGCACTTCAAAAGGAAACTGAATAGTCTTCAGACAATGACTGAATTATCATTGACACATTTTAGTTCAATAGATATACTTGAATTCAAATAGGCCCTTGCATAAGTAAAACATATCTTTTCTATGCCCAGAGTTTCTTGGCTCTCCATTTAGAAGGGATGGTACATTAGGAAATTAGGAATAAATAAAATGGTCTTATGGCATTGTGGTGTTAACTAGTGCTTCTTCAGCTTCTGGAAAGCCAAGTTCATGCCTGGGTCCTAGCCTTTTAAATCAGTGGGTTCTCTTTCCCAGGTTTAGGCTGGTTTATATCTCCGTTACACTTTCTAGCTATGTAAAAGGTTCATGATCGTTATATATGAGCTTTATCTTCATTCTGGCAAAACAAGTTAAAAAATAATGTCATTCACATTCTTTCTTAAAATAAATTGTATGCTGTGGTACGAAAATAAACACTAAGTAAACGCTTAATGGGATGGGGTTTCAGCGGAGAGTGCTGTCAGTAATTTCAGGCTGAGGCATGTTTCAGTAACATTTGCCGTCTTTGCTCTAAAGACACATGCTAATGGGCAGGCTGGAGTCGTATTAATGAGCTCACTCCATTATGTTATTTTTTTTTTTCATGTTAACTATCCAAAAGAGAAAGATGCTTCACTTAAGTGGGTGGGGAAAAAAGTTTTCATTTTAGTGCAATAGAAGCATGATGCATAATTCTTTACTAATTTAATTTCTAACCATTAAGACTCAATTCTGTAAATAACCCACTGAAGCACTTGGAGAGATTAAAGAAGTATAAACGGAATCCCATTTGAATTTGGTCAACTCTACACCATGATGTTAGATAGCGTAATTCTAATTCAGTTCCATGTTTATATGAAGCCACCAAGGTGAAGCTCAGTCACTTCCATGAACAACTATGAAGAAGGCCCTCCATTGAATTGGAGAACTGATTCCTCCCCTGGTTCTTGTTCACATTGGCTAGCTCTTTCTGTCATTGAGCGTTGAACTTCTGTTGAAATCAGCAATTTTGTTTTCTTTTTCTTTTTTTTTAATATTTTACAAAAACTTTTCATTGAGAATTCGGTAAAGATTGGCAGAGCATATATTCATTTTCATCGTTAACACCTTATCCAACATCTCGATGCCTTGTCCTGCTTCTATCATTTTTGCCCCTCCTCCTCTTGTTGGATATTGTCTTCTTCACCCCAGTTAATATCGGTCTACTTTCTAGCCTAGGACATCCTCGTTCCTCCCTTCTTCTGCCACCCCTTGTGTGAAAATCTTCTCTTGACGTTTTTATTACTGTCATGACGTGGATGAGCCCGGAGGACATTGTGAAATTTGTCAATCACAAGGATTGCATGTGAACACAATGCAATACTTTCTTTTTAAAAAAAATCATTTTATTGGGGGCTCGTACAACTCTTCTCGCAATCCATCCATCCATCCATCCATCCATCCATCGTGTCAAGCACATTTGTACACTTGTAGCCATCATCATTCTCAAAGCATTTGCTTTCTACTTGAGCCCTTGGTATCAGTTCTTCATGTTCCCTCTCCTTTCCCCACCCTCCCTCCCTCATGAATCCTTGATAATTTATAAAGTATTATTATTTTTTCATGTCTTACACTGACCGATGTCTCCCTTGACCCACTAGCAATCTTGTTTTCAAACTCAGTTGCTTTCTATCTATGGACTGAGAGATGTGGACCACAGTTTTTAAAAGCCGACCCTGTGCCAAAGAGAAAACAGCCATCGCTTTATAATTAGAGCGAGCTCTATTTGACTGGGTGTTGGCTATGAGGTTTGAAAAAGAAGAAAAATCATCGCATTGTTTGGTTAAAAGACTAGAGGTAAATTAATGCCAAAGAGCTAACTGGAATGGCGCCATTAAAATGACATTGGCTTGGTTTCACAAATGTCTACATGGTTGGAACCTCATTCTGATTTTCTAGTCAAAATAATGATTGTTCTTTGGGGAGTAACAAGTTATCCATTAAAGTCATACTTGATGGTTTCTGCCCGAAATCATCACTTTGTCTTTCTAAAGACTGCACTGTGGGAAGACAGGGCAAGCATGCTTGTTTCATAGATCGAGAAATAAAAGATAAGGAGACTTTAAACGGAGTTCATAGAGAGTTGGAACTAAAAGATAATGACATTTCTTTCCATGGACTTTTTTATTTCCGCTGCTATGGTTTGCTGAGTGTTCTTAAATTGAAATTTAAGTAACGGGGTGCTCTCTGTGGCTGTGTTCAATAGGCAGGTAGTCATAAACAGCACTATCAGGTGTAGTAGTTAGGACAAAACAAGAAGGAAGAAAGCATTTAAAAAATTATTGGGGGCTCTTATACCTCTTATCACAATCCATCCATATATCCATTTTGTCAAACAAATCTGTACATATGTTGTCATCATCGTTTTGGAAACATTTTATTTCTACTTGAGCCCCTGGCATCAGCTCCTCATTCCCCCCACCCAGCCACCCACTCCACTCTCCCTCTCTCATACCCCCTTGATAATATATAAATTCTTCTTCTTTTTTTTTCATGTCTTACACTGACTGCTCTCTCATTCCACTCACTTTTCTGCTGTTCATCCCTCTGGCGTGGGGTCATACATCAATCATTGTGATGATTGCTCCCCCCTTACTTCCCCCACCCCCTACCCTAACCCTCCTAGTATCGCTGCTCCCCTATTCATCCTGAGGGGGTTATCTGTTCTGGATTCCCTGTGTTGTGAGCTCTTATCTGTACTAGTATACATGTTCTGGTCTACCCAGATTTGTAAGATAGAATTGGGGTCATGGTAGTGAGGGGGGAGGAGAGCTTTAAAGAACCAGAGGAAGGTTGTGTGTTTCATCGGTGCTATACTGCACCCTGACTGGCTCTTCTCTTCCTTGTGGCTGTTTTGACAGGGGGTGTCCAATTAACTACTGATGGACTTTGGGTCCCCACTCTTCCCTTCCCCTCATTCCCATTGATATGCTTTATGTTTGTTTTGTTTTGGGTCTTTGATGCCTGATACCTGATTCCATCCACACCTCATGATCTTATAGACTGGTGTGCTTCTTCCATGTGGGCTTTGTTGCTTCTCAGCTTGATGAAGAATAAAGCATTGTAACGACACTGACAATGCTCAGGTTCTGAGCATGTTTGGATCTCAGAACACATCCGGACAAGAATGCACTGGGTTTGGTTGAAGATGGATGATAATGTGGAGATGTGTTACTAAGAGAAACAAACCCTTCCAGAGTTCCTGGACTCTGTTTCTTAGGTCCGCATGGCCTTTCCTGGTCTCCTGAGCTTCCTGCCCCTCCCTCTGAGGCCTGTCTACTGAAGAGAGTGGCGAGGTACACTGGGGAATCAGGTAATGTGGGGAGCTCCACTGGAGAGGACAGTCCTGGGAGGCATTTTGGAGCGGAAAGGGAGGGCGGTGAAGACAAGAGTGGCTAGTCCTCCGGCATGTGCTCTGTCACACGAAAAAGGCAGCACTGATGGCGAGAACCCTGGGACAGCAGCAATGTCGCTCCTACCTGAAGGATTATTGGAAAGTATAGTGCAGGACACAGGACCTGTCCCTAATTTAAGTACCTTCCTTTCCCTCATTCAGAAGGGGCTTTCCTAAGTGTTACCTTGATGAGTCACCAGGACAAACTAGTAAGGCACACTGGGCAAATACAATTCCATTTCCTCATTTTACATAGTTTCTCACTTTATTAAATGACCCATCATGGTGAGGTGGCCCTAAATGGACAAAACCCGTTGAAGTGACAGCTTGACTTGAAACCATGGCCATTTGACTCTTTGTTGAGGATTCTCTAGCTGTGAATGGGTCTGGGCTGAGGCGCTTCCTAAAGGAAAAACAGACCTATTTCTGTCCTGGCTGTTACACCAGGATGGACATGATTTATAAAATTCAACGTGTCCAAGAAATGCAATAAAGTTAAAAACCCTCAAGGCAAAGACTCCAGTCATGCTGACAGTTGTTTCTAAATTGGATAAAACACTCTGAATGTCCCGATCTGCTGACTGGATTGTATCTGATGGGAGTTGCCGCTCCTCAAGATAGGACTTTGATCAGTTGTCAGAGCTCAGTGATTATGGGACACACGCAAAATACCATTTCGTTCTTTGTTGTTGTACAGCCTCCTCTGGTCACTCCAAGTCTGAAATGTAAATGATAAAAGGAAATATTGTGTATCTTCAAACAAACAATGTCTATGGACAACATCGAAATGATCCCAGATGAGTTGTGTCAAGATGAGTTAGTGTATTTGTAACACTTTGATCTAGTGCTTCTTGTGACACTCGGAGTTCCCGTGTGGTGAAAATGGTCAAGCTCTTGGTCACTAACTGAAAGATCAGCAGTTCACACTCACCCAGAAGTGCCACGGAATAAAGGCCTGATGATTTGCACCAAAAAAAATCACAGTCATGAAAACCGGATGGAGCGCGTCTATGCTTTCCCATCTGGGGGTTGCCATCACTTAAACTGCCAAAGAAATCAAGAGTTCACCGAGTCTTCAATCTCCCCCAAATATCTCCAAATCCCCATGTCTCATGTAAGCCAACCTCACAAAAGAGCACACCATCTTAATCTCAACGGAAATCCATGAGTTCATTTGCTTAGTCTCCCAGCAGCAAACCTCCAAGGAGGCTTCCTTCGATCTCAGTGCTTCTCCTTCTCACCATAAATGTGTGAGCCAGTGACACGCAGGCATCTCACTCACTCAACTTATAGCTTGCTGTTGAGGAGCCACTGAATTCAGAGTGGCCATCACAGGTTTGGAACTAGGGCCGAGCCGTAGGAAATATAGAAACCTTAGTCAGTCGACATAGATGAGCTTGCCATGGAGGAGACGAGGATAGAATCCCTTAAGTTAGTCACCCCAACTTTCCCAATGGACCTGTACTAAAGCTGCAGTGTAGAAGCCCCCTGGACTCTGCCAAGAGGAGCAGTGCAGCCCTGACTTGGTACATCCATCTCCTGTGGCCACGAAGGGGTCTCTTGTTTGCAGAGTATTAACCAAAATGAAGGGACACCATATCTATAGGCACATTTGGATTCACCAAGGTGAAACGATAATGAATTGAGTTAATTTGGCATGGCCCGTCCTTCCTGGACGACATGGCTCTCTGATGGGTACTGTGGCAAGGAAAGTTAATAACATAGTGGGTGACACGAGTAGACCACTGCTTGCCAGATGCATAATGTTGATGTGAGCGATAAGGGCTTCCGGGAGAGGGAAGGGGATATTTTTGTTTGTTTGTTTCTGAGTAGAATATAAACATCTGCCAATGAGTGATTGTCCATTCAGTTCAAAATGCTGAGAAAACAACTTATTGAGAAGCAGCATGTTCCTAATGAGCGTGTTTTAGAAATGAATGTCTGTGTCTGGATTTGATGGAAGTTTTCTTGTATTTCTCTTTTTATACCCTGACTTATTCTACTTTCTCTAGGTTCCTATGTTCACAATTAACAAGGTTGATAGTTGTATTTTCTTTGGCACAAAAACACCTCATAATTCATCGTTTGAGAGATGGAAACTTGCTTCTCTCAGACTACAGACTACATGTATTATAACTCAGACTACAACATACATGTATTATAACTCAATTAAGCCAATCATAATTATACCAGTGAACCGGGTTGGAAATACCCTGATAAAAAAAGACATAAAGTACAATTAAGAATTAACCAAAAAATCAAAGATTTAAGTGAAATCTTATCCTACAAACTGATTACTGTTGATAGGCTATGAATTCTGCATTTGTGGATTATAAAAATTATGAAAAGTTCAATTAATTTATTTATGATGGTTTGCAGATTGACCAAGTTTTGGGTCCACAGAATAATTAAGATCTCACAGGGAATTCCTTATTGACAAAATTTACCTTTATCAATGTTGTCATAATATAAAGGATTTTTAAGTCCCCAATTAAATTCACTTGAGCTGATCGTCAATTTTGTTTTTGTAGTTATTCTTTGTTCTCAGGGATGTATGCTCTGAAAATAATGGAGTTGTTTAGCCTCTCCACACAGCAAGAGGGCTGCAAAAAGTTCACAGGGAAATGGAATAAAAAAACAAAAGAATTTTTCCTCACATTTTTGAATCCTCCTTGTGTATTTAGGCTTATTCTTGACTTTTAGCTCCCTAACCTGCCCACCTCACCTTTTCTGTGGGTTTTTATAGCTGCCACCCATCTGTCATTTAATTTTTACACGTAAACATAGTGACTATTTTTGGTTGGGGTTTTGATTTTCTTTTCCATCCTCAGGAAAGTCACTTGCTGTTTCTTTCTGCCAAAATCAGCAAACAAACAAACAAACAAAACAAAACAACTCCCTACACATTTAGAATGTCCCTTCTTTTCAAATGTGCTACTTCAGTCTGCCTATCAAGGTAGCACTGAACGTAAACTGTGTTAGCTTTGACTGGTGGAAATTTGGAAGCATGACAATCTGTCCGACTTCCTCTGTTGTACAGAAATGTGGAATGCAGACATTGAACACAAGGTCATGCATGCAGAAGATCCAATAGGGAGGAATCAAAGAGACCTGTGGTCTCAAGCACCCTCGCTAGCTATTGATGAATACAGAACTCGTAGTTGGCGATGCTACAGTATAAAATATTCACGCTGTTATCGGTGTGGATTTTCTTGGAATCAGTGGTAAAGCATCCCTGACAATGCTATGGTGCTCAGCCCTTCAAGCTCCAGGCGGCGTTTGTACTTCTCAGGCTGGTGGTTCTGTTGCCACTGATACCATTTCATCTGGGGGAAATCAGAGCTAACCCTTGGCAATTGGTGGCGATGTCTTTTCAAGGCCTTTCCTGCTAAATTGAAGGGAAAAGCAAGGGGAAGCTGATGACTCCGGAAAGCTTGGTGCTTCCCAGGCCTGCAGGGTAATCCTTTAAGAAGCATCTCTCATTCCCATTACTTCATTTTTAATCTGGGAGCACTTGTCCAGGGATGAAGAGAGCATAGCATCTAATGGCTTGTTTGAAATACCTGAGTCCATGTGCCTGAGAGGGAGCACACATTAAGATGAATGGAATATCTTTTAACCCTTACCTATTGTTTCTGTTTACTAAGTATGTATCCTGTTCAACATTGCTATCTGCTATGTATGGATCTGCTGTTCTTGTACAAGCCAGAGTGGAGCTGCCCCTTTTTGGGTTTCCAATGGGGTAAATCTTTAAGGAAGCAGAAATCCTCTCCTTTCTCCCATGGAGCCGCTGGCCGTTTGGAGCAGTTTGTGATTTCAAACTGCTGACCCTGTGGTTAGCCCCACACATGACCCCCTATGCCATGAGGACTCTGCGGTAGTTTTTAAGTGAAGTCAAATGTGCAGGACATTAAATGTCAAATAAGAAGTTGTCTGGAAGTGGCTGTGGTAAACAGTATGGTGGAATCGTGGTCACATGTTGGGCTGCTAACTGCAAGGTCAGCCATTCCAATCCACCAAGAGTTACAGTCTCAAGAACCCCTGTCTTCTATTTATTGGCAGGAAGAGAACGGATAGATATATGTATGTATAAAGTTGTCAGAAATAGTGCCTGGTCATCGTTATCCGAACCATTTATTCATCATTGATTTGAAATTCAAATTTACCTGGCAACTTTACCCCAGAGACGAGTGCATTCACGTGCTTGCTCGCCATGAGATTTTTGTTGTAGTTGCAGGGACTGTCCTCTGCAGTGTAGGATGATTAGTAACAGCCTTGGCCTCTGCCCACAAGGTGTCTATCGCACTCCACTGTTGATTGTGAAAACACGAGCTATCTCCAGACATTGCCAAATGGCCCCTGGAGAAAAAATCACCCCCAGTTGAGAACCTCTCTTCAGGATTCTGGGTTTGGCTTGTGTCATCTTTCTTCTACCCTGCATTGGAATCATTAAAAAAAAATTCTCCATCTCTTCCCAAATGCCGTTTTCAATTTCCAGATCCAGAAAGAACCTCTCCTTTCTGACAGTTTATTGCTTTTCTAGTGGTGTCTCATGGCGCAAGTCCATTACCCCGTGGATTAGAAGTCCATATTGGCATGCTTTCTATCTCTCCTACTCCCTGGGAAAACATTTGGGATGGATTCCCTGTTTCATCCTTGATAACATCATCTACCAGCAGTTCCTCAAAGCACTTCCAACTCAGGGCCTTTGCCCATATGCTCCCCTTGGCCTGGTGTGTTGTACCCTCTGGCCTCCCCCCTCACCTCTTTATCATTTCTCAGGAAGACTTGTCTTGTCCACCCTTTTCAAGATCACAACAGTTCTCAGCCGTCACACACCTCAGCACCCTTTCTTGCTTACTTACTCTTTTATCATGACAGTTATTTCCTGCTCTAATACTTTGCTTACTTATTTGTCTATGATATGATTTTCCATATATAATTTTGATCAGGGGAGAGATGTTTTCTCTCATTTCCCACCACTTTCTTAGTGCCGGGAATAGTCCTTAGCACCTAGTAGGTGCCCAACATGCATGTGTTGAATAAATCAATTAATGTGATGGAACATTGGAAGGCAATTGAAAGGGAGGTCGCTTCAAAATAAATTTGATTAGTAGAAAAATTTGGAAGGGGCACATTTTATTAGCTATAGAACTTCTGTCATTTGCCCAGACACAAAGTCATCACTTTTAAATCCTATCTTTAGTTTATTTCACACAGAAGGCTTAAGAAGAAAAGCTGAAAAATTGCCTTGATTGCAATTTTTGGGGGGCAGAGGGGGATACTGAAAAAATCTCCTTGTTTCCACTTCTCTCATATGAGGTCATGAAAATTCCACAATTGCTGAGATCGCAAATGCTATATTGCTTACTAGGGGCTGGGTAGCTTCAGAAATCAAGTTGGACGGGAAAGAAAATGGAAGAAAGTTGTTTTATAAACCTCACTTTTTTTTCCCCTTTTGCCTCTTTTACTCTCTTCATAAAAGTTGCATTTGAGGGAAGCAAGTGACCTCTAAGGCTGTATCTACATGGATGTGAAGGTAAAAGGCCATCATTTTTGTGCACTTGATCAGTTAGGCCAAATATGTCAGATGGGTAAATTGTTCTCTTTACCAAACCGACCAACTGCACATGAACTCGATAAGTTAATTTAGAACCCCCGAGTCAACATTATCATAGAAAAAGAGTCAAAAAATGTTTTCAGTTCTAGAACAGATAGTAAGTGTTTCTGGATTTGAAGGTCACATGGTCTCAGCCCTGCCATTGTGGTGTGAAAACAGCTGGACACAATAGCAAATCAAAGGGACATGCCTGTGTTCCAATTAAACTTTATTGATGTGAACTTCATATAATTGCCATGTGTTAAGAAATAGTATTCGTCTTATGATTTTGTTTGCAACAATTTTAAAATTCGAAACAAAATATGCTCATTATGAAAAACCAAACCAGAAACAAGCCAGCTCATTGCTATTGAGTTGATTCTGAGTCAGAGTGACCCTATAGGAGCATAGACCTGCTCTATCCTACAGGCAGAACTGTGCTCCCCTGTGGCTTGTTGTCCCATATAAGGTAGAACTGCCCCGGTAGATTTTCAAGACTGTAACTCTTTATGGGAGTAGAAAGCCCCATCTTTCTCCTGAGGATAAGCTGGTGGTTTTAAACTACTGATCCTGTGATTAGCAGCCCAACATGTATCATGGCAGACCCTACAGAAAAAGTCAGATGTGGCCCAGGAGCTATAGCTTGCTGACCCCTGCCAGAGACTTTGTTTCAAGCAATGCTGGCATCTAAGTGTGATCTGAACATCACTGAGCTAGAATGGAGTAGAATGTGTGTGAGATCAATGCACCTCTGAATGGAAGGCGAGGTTTTAGTCAGATAGTAGCTTGAAGCAGATCTTGGAAACCTGACTCTGAGTCTGATCTCCAATTAAGACCTAGAAGATTCCTTCTACTTTTATCTAAATCCTGTTCCCACTCTGCCACTTTGAGGCCTAATTAATTCAGACAAAGCTGTCCTTGCATTAATCACCACTCCTAGTCTTTTAGAAAAAAAAATCATCAATGATTCTTTAAAAACCAGTTTAGTATAATTTTGTCAATGTGAGCATTCACATGTGTTATTTTTTGCCCTTCATGCTACTGGATACTCCATATTTTCACATGCGTCATCTTCATTGCTAAGAGACAAGTCTAGCAAAAAGTGAAGATGCTTAACTTTAATACTACACAATTCAAATTGAAGGTCACACATGTATTTTCAGATCTTATCCAAAAAGATGGAACCAAGGGTCACATCCTCTCACATTCATTGAACATTTTAAAAATAAATTACTTATAACTTCTGTAATCTCCCACAGTCCATAACATGGCCACTCTGGGTGCCCAATACTATTTTTGCCCCATTTCAGACAATTGTTTATCTCAGCTCTCTCATTTTCTTCATACCATGGCTCATCCAACTGTGAATGCTCACTACTAATGTGGATGGATATGATTTCTCTATCAATTTGTCTCAGAATGTGACCATTTCCAGCCTCTGCATAAGAGCAAACTGTTTGCCTGTAGAAGCGTGTTTTCTGTGGGTTGTGTGTGTGCTTTTTTAATAGCAGGTATTCCCTACGAAGGTGGTTCCTTTGAAGAAACTGGAGTACTTTCATCTTAGCAGGGGAATACTAGGGTTAGCCTGTGAAAAGGTATCTATTAAGATGCTGATCATGTATTTTCAATCAGTAAAATTACCTGTTACTACTTAATAAATGGGGATTCTCCGCTACCCACCTTATATCATGAAGGTTTAAGATCTCTTGTCCTTTGTTTTAATTGGAGATTTGAAAATATGTTTCCATCTAAATGCATTAGCACTAAGATCCCTCATCCTGGAGCTTCCTATTCGAAAAGCCTATTAAATGGTTTCACTGCTGATTGGCTGGAAGCCTATACAACTTCCTGGCTGAAGGCCATTAACACCCTGGCTAGAAGCGCTGACAGGAAGATGAAGAGATTTACACCCTCTGATTTCTGTATTAACAACAAGGACAAAACAGTATGTGGTCTTTCGGTGGATAATCCAATTTTAAAAATATGATTTATTTTTCCACAGGTGCGTTTGTCTCTGAAAATTAGCAGTTCAGCTTGGTGTGAATAATAAGGCATCTTCTCTGATGAGTTTAAACCCTGTCTTTTAAGAAATCAGTATTATGAACAAATGCAGGTTTTAAAAGACTATTACCATGTCTCTAAATGATAGAACAGGGGTAAATTTATTTTCAGATCTGAGTTCTGATAACTTAAAAAAAAATACTGGGAAAGAACACCGTAGGTGTAAAGTGCCATGGTGTAGGGAGGGGAAACATGTAAACACTCACTAGAGAGGGCATCAGAAGGTCCTGGGAAAAAAAATCTGTTCTATCAATTTCATATTTCCGTGAGCAATTTGAAATCCCTTCATATTTACGTGTAGGCACATGATGTATGTGTGCTTCTGTTACACAGAGACTCTTCAAGAGATGATTGACAAAATGGCTGTACCAACGGGCTCAAACATAACAACCATTCTGTTCTAGTCTATATGTTGTTGCTATGAGTCAGAACTGACCCAAGGACAGCTACCAATAAGAAATTTTATGAGAGACAGAGAAGAGAAACTCAAATCTCATTCAGAACTTAGGAGATAAAGAAACTCCCTTATCAGCTGACCGTTTTGACTAAATTACAAAACTGAACTAATTACTCCTCCATGTGATCAGACTTAATAATTTATCTTAGTGATCTAGTGCTACCATAACAGTTAGTGTGGTTAAAGCCACCCCAACTGGATGGTATTAACAAACAGAAATGTGTTTTATCTCCCTTGAGGAAACCCCAAGTTCAAATTCAAGGTCCAAGGAGCCCTGGTAGCATAGTGGTTACTTGTGAGGCTGCTCACTTCAAGGTCCGAAGTCGAAAACCAGCAGCTGCTCCTTGGGAGAAAGACCGGACCTTCTCCTCATGGCACAATATTCGGGTGAATGGTCTTAGAACCCAAGGAACCCATCTGGTCCACTCTCTGGATTTGTCAGGAGCATTGTTGGCGCAGTGGGCTACATGGAGGCTGTCGGGCTGCTGGCTGAAAGGTCCTTAGTTTGAAACCACCAGTAGCTTGGTGAGAACAAGATAAAACTTTCTGCTCCCATAAAGAATCACAGTCTTGGAAACTTACAGGGGAAGTTTTACCCTGTCCAACCGCATTGCATAGAGACAGAATCCCCTTGGTGATAGTGAGGTTGAGTTTGATATCCATCTCGGCAGCCTGATCCTCCATGACTCATTAAACAGAGTAGGGCTTAGCTGTGTTATATTCCTTGGTGCATGGGATTTCCAAGAGTTGGAAGTTCACTGAATTGCCGCTAACAGTAACAATACAATAAGGGACTCCCTTGATACAACATGTAGATGATAACACAGTGTTCTGAGATTCAGCATACTTCAACTTAAAGTCAGGTTAACCATTTCTGAGTTTGCTGTTGCGGTGGTGTGTAGTTACGTTGTTTCTGATACATATAGCCCTAGAAAACAGAGTGTAATTGCTCCACAGGGTTTCTTAGTCCATGATCTTTAAACATCTGACTTCTTCTGGTGAGCCACTGGTGGGTTCAAATTGCCACCCTATAAGTTACAGCCATCCACCTATCCATTGTGCAACTAGGATTTCATTTTATATATGTATTGGTGAAAAAATATCTTAAAGATGCACTTTATAAATCATCCATAGCATTCTGAAGATTGTTTGGTTCCATGAGTACATTGACAGATGGTTTTAAATCTCAGGTTTAATTTAATAGCTTATCTCCTAAAAGGACAAACTGAGATTACAACAAGTTGTCAATGTGTTTCAAACACAACTGTAATTTGTAAATCTCTGTAAACCACTCTAAACAAAAACCAAAAAACAAACTCACTGCCTCAAGTTGACTCTATCCCAAATCATCAAACGCTGAAGCCAAGCAAACAACACGGGGCTCGGAAAGGATTGTTCTTCAAAGAGAGCAAAAGTCAGAGTGAATTCAAATAACTGGACAAAATTTGTGATAAACCAGCTGGTTTTAACTTAAACTCTTCTTCTTCTTTTTACGGAAAGCTCTATGACTTTAAAGAGAACCTGTTTTAGAAAGCCTTTCAGAGCCAGAGTTGTATCTACAGAGCCAAAGTAAATCAGCACAAGTGGCTTTAAATTAATGAAAAGAAGCAATAAAGACAATGTAATTTGCATGCTATTACACAGAAAGGAAATTTAAGTTGTTAAAATTAACTTGAGTTGAGCTGGTCAGTTTTGCAATATTGAGGTTTTTATTGACTCCTCTCTTACTGTAAATCTCCAAGCCTGCTTTTAGGATCCTCTCTTATGAGTCCACGTGACAAACCTTGTCTGCTGAGCTCGGTATTTTCTGCTAGACTGGCAGCTCCATTAGGGTAGTAATGGGGAATGTTTTATTTGTCTCAGTAGCTCCAAGTGATTAACAATGTCTGGTGTGTCTTTTACATGAAATGCACTTTGGTTAAAATGTAGATGGATGGATGTAAGTTCTGATTGTCCATTAGGTCATTTGAACATCAAATCACTGGGTTATGGAAGTTTAAAATGTAAGTGACCTTTAAGGTCACCTTCTACAACCCATTCTCTTGTTTTAGGTTCAGAGACTGGGATCTAATCATTTACTTGGTCTCTTACTGCTGTCCATTTTCTAATACCACATCTCCCGCTCAACTGCCTTCTCTCTTGCTGCCCTCCAGACCTCCCTGTCTACCCATTTGACCTAATCAAAAACTCTTATATCATGCCCTAAATATTGCATCTAGAAATCCAGGATTTATTCTTGTGCCTCACAGGCTATAAACAACCTTGCACCAGTCCTGTCTGGTATACCCCAAACATGTCTAGGGTCTCTTCTGTTCTCCCTTTCCAGTAGCACTGCACTTGTCCAAGGCATCTTTTCTCTTCACTTTGATTATCATTAAGTTTCCCTCTGAGCTTCACTCTTTTGCTATCACCTTCATGGCCCCCAACCACAACTTATTTTCTTTACAGGCCATGGAATGATCTTCCAAAAAATATAGTCCATGAATCAGATCGGGCCATCCCCCCTCATTATCTTTCCATGGACTTGCCATAAAACCCTAATGTACTGAGACAGTAAAAGGGATCTGAATAAGGCTCATGTGCCTACAGCGAGCGCCTATCATTTTGTCATGGCCTTTGTGTCCACTGATTTTCAGAAACCTTGACCTCTCCATTCAGGTCTGCTTAACACTTCTTTTTAAGTTCGTAGATAATATGGTCAGGGAAGCTCATGAGCCAGCTTAGAAGCAATAGTACCGCTGATGCTCTAAGAATGGTGTAAGGACCCTGCTACCAGATGCCGGAAGCTTTCTGAAGCATCATGTATCATTACACACACACCTGCACCCCACTCTGGCTGCCACCTTTCTGCTCAGTTCAGAGATCATACGATACAATGTGGTCCAGGAGAATGACTCACACTTACAAAATTCCACGAGGAACAATTTCTGAGTCCCAGCTTCCTCACGCTCTTCGATAACCCCTGCGTCTGAGCAGTAAGTCCGCACAAATCCAAGTTGTCATCAACTATCATGTCAGGCTTTGATGATGGACCTTTTCTCAGGTGATGTTTCACAAACTAAGTTATTCAGAGAAATTTTTTTTCTTTTTGAGCAGCCCACCAATCAGGTCAAATGTGCTACTGTTGGGGCAGCTACCAAATTTAATTTTTAACGAATGTTTGCATTTGCTCAGGGTCTCGACTAAAAACGGTAGAAAGTCATGTAAGTTTAGTACTTCAGCAGACATATTTTGGTTTTCCATTGTTATCATAAAAATACACAGCATGTGACTGCACTTTATTAGCTTCAATTTCCTCCCAGGAGGCATGTCCAAATCAAAATGAAAATTATATAGATTTACCAATAGCCTTTAATCTGAATTATTATTTCTGCTGGGGTTCCTTACTTATAATTTCATAAACTGGATTTTGTGAGGAGGAAAAAGATACTGAAATTATGAGAAAGAGAGAAGGAAAAAAAACAAAAAGCCACCTGACTCCCTTTGATATGTTTTATGTGGCTCTTAGCTATTATCAAATTAACACTTATCAATTATACATTTATAAATGAAGCAAAGGCTTAAGTTCACATTACCTTTTCTGTTGCTTCCTGGTATTAATATGGCTTCATTTAGAATTCTCTTGCTTTTTTTTTGGTGTCTAAAAGTTTTTATTATAGGCCATAGTCACAGTGTTTTGTTTAAATTCATAGTGTGGCAAGTCTACATATAGCAAACTATACGTGAGCCATTCCAACATGTGTTACTTGCACAATTCTGTATTCATCACTCAGACATAATATGCTCGCCAGGAATATAATTGAGAGGGGAAGGTTTTCCCAAGTAAGTTGAGAATAAAATAGATTGGCAAGTATTTCAGTAGGCCCCCTGTTAGCTATGTTCTGTATCTATCTTTTATGTTCTCGTGGTGCTGTGCTATAGAGATGATTCTGAATAATAATGACCTATATGACAGAGAAGAACTACCTAAAGGGTTGCATAACCAGCGGTTTTCAACCTGCCTGATGCTGTGGCCCTTTATTTATTTATTTTTAAAAACCATTTTATTGGGGGCTCTTACAACTCTTGTTACAATCCATATATCAATTGTATCTGACATATTCATACATATATTCCATCATTCTTTTCTAGACATTTACTTTCCATTGAGCCCTTGGGGTCAGCTTCTTTTTCCCCCCCATCTTTCCAGACCCCCGACCCTCATGGACTCTTGATAGATTGTAGATTGTAAATTATTTTCAAATCTCACACCGACTGCTGTCTCCTTTCCCCTCTGGATTCTGTTGTTCTTCCCCCTGGATGGGAGTGTGTGGTTATGTGCCATTCATTGCAATCAGTGCCCCTCTTCCTCCCCACCTCTCCCCCCCTTCCCTCTACCCTTTTAGTATCACTATTCCCATTCCTGTTCCTGGGTTCCATGTGTTGTAAGTTTTATTGCTTGCCTATACCTGTGTACATGCTCCTGTCTAGTCTAGATTGGCTGCGACCCTTTAATAGAGTTCCTCATGTTGTGGTGACCCCAAACCATAAAATTATTTTTGTTGCTACTTCATAACTATAATTTTGCTACTGTTATGATTTGGGTGACTCCTGTGAAAGGGTTATTCAAACCCCAAAGGCGTCGCAACCCACAGGTTGAGAACTGCTGGCTTAGACTATTCATATTTACAGGAGCAAACCAGCAGGTCTGTTCTCTGGCAGAGTCGTGGATAGATTTTAACCTCTGACCTTTTAGTTATCAGCTGAGCACTTAAAAATTGTGCAACTAGACCTGTTTACTTTATAGTGTCAAGTGTATTTGACTCAGTCAATACTACTGGGAATAAAAAAGAAAAAAAAACATGGATTGATAGATTGATAGAACATAATTTAATACTTTTGATAAAATACTCAACTACAAGTGTTAAATAAACTTTATCTGATAGATTTTAGTTCATATATTTGATAATAGGATATTTTCTTGCTAAGTTTTTTCTGTATAGGTGCATACCCGATAGTGGGACTTTATAGTGTCTTACTCAATGAATTTATCATTATGGTCTCAGACTTCTCTTGGAATTCCAAAATTTAGAAGTATAGTTTCTAGAGCATCACTGTAAAACATAGTCTCTAAAGAGCGCTATACAATTTGTTACATAACATAATATAAAATAATGTAACACAGCCACAGGTTACTAGCTATTTATCTATTACTATGAAGAATGTTGTTACTTAAAGCCAAATTGGCTTTGAATCACAGTGACCCACAGACCCATGTAAGACATGATAAAACTTTGCCCGGTCTAGTGCTATCTTCAAGACAGTTGGCGTGTTTATGTCCAGTGTTGTGGGCATATATACTTTGGGTGCCTTCCAGCATAGAGGCTCATTCTCTAGCGCTGTATTGGACAATATTCTAACGTAGAAAATTGTGAAGAGGTAGTTACTGCGATTATGTGCTCTGGCAGGAGAAAGATGAGGTTGTCTGCTTGCCAGACTGACCTTGGGTCGCTATAAGTTGGGCACAACTCAAGATCTAGGGGTCTGTTTTGAGATGGGTATACCCTGGTGGCAAAGTGGCTCAGCGGAAAGGCTCATGGTTCTAACCCACTTGCTTCTCCAAGGGAATATGATATGGCAGTCTACTTCTGTACAGGTGACAACCTTGGAAACCCTGTGAGACAAGTCTGATCTGAGTTGGAATCGACTTAACAGAAATGAGTTTGTTTGTTTGTTTGTTTGTCTGTCTGTCTATCTAGTGGGGAGTAACACAGCCATAGATTCTTACCCTCATGGAAATTCTAATTCTTGTGCAGTAAAAGTTATCACACACGCCCTATGAGAAAATGAAAGAATGCCACACAAACTCAAATCAAGTCCCTCTCACATGGTGGAAAAAGAAGTTTTAGAGATACCTCAATTTTTCTCATCACTTAACTATTTACCACTTCAGGAAAAAGTAATTTATGGTTTCACTATTTTTGCATGTGTTTTTCCTTTGTCAATCAAAATCTTTTATTTTTTGGATCTTGTACAGCTGGAGAACTCCCATTCATTATTGAAGCCCCAGTACATCGTCCATGGCTTCTGACACACTTTCTTGATATTCCTTTTCCAGCGGGCGTCATTAAGGATTAATGGTCCACCTTTGCACGTATCACATTGCATTGTTCTTATATATTAGCTATTCCGACTAGACTATGAACACTTTGAGGAAAGAAACTGGTATTGTACATCTTTGTGTTCCTAGAGAAATTAGAAAGAACTTTGGCATCTAGTTAACCTCCAGTGAATGTTAACCACTTGCCTTGCTGAGTGAATATCTGGGAATTCTCTCCTGGTAACATATTGCTAGAGGTACATGGCAGTGTCATTACTAGAACCCACGAGATGTAGGTATGGGATGGTTACAATGACATTCCAACTTTAAGAGGAGGGGGGTGGGAATGAGAAGCTGATACCAAAGGCTCAAGTAGAAAGAAAATGTTTTGAAAATGATGATGGCAACAAATGTACAAATGTGCTCAACACAATGGATGGATGGATAGATTGTGATAAGAACTGTACGAGCCCCCAATAAAATGATTTTTTATTCCTTTTAAAAATAATTTTATTGGGGGCTTGTACAATTTTTATCACAATCTATGCATCCAGTCATTGTGTCAAGCACATTTGTTGCTATCATCATTCTCAAAATATTTGCTTTCTACTTGAGTCCTTAATATCAGCTCCTCATTTTCCCCCTCCCTCCCTTTTCCTCCCTCCATCATGAACCCTTGATAATTTATATATTAGTATTATTTTGTCATATCGTATACTGTCTGACTTCTCCCTTCACCCACTTTTCTGTTGTCCATCCCCCAGGGAGGAGGTTATATGTAGATCCTTGTAATTGGTTCCCCCTTTCTACCCCACCTTCCCTCCACCCTCCAGATATTGCTACTCTCACCACTGGTCCTGAAGGGGTCACCTGTCCTGGATTCCCTGTGTTTCTAGTTTCTATCTGTACCAATGTACATCTTCTGGTCTAGCCAGATTTGTAAGGTAGAATTGGGATCATGATATTGGAGGGGAGGAAGCATTTAAGAACTAGAGGAAAGTTGTATGTTTCATTGTTGCTGCCCTGCACCCTGATTGGCTCATCTCCTCCTGGTGACCCTTCAGTAAGGAGGTGTCCAGTTGCCTACAGATGGGCTTTGGGTCTCCACTCTGCATTCACCCTTATTTACAATGATACGATTTTTTTGTTCTTTGATGCCTGATACCTGATACCTTCGACACCTGGTGGTCACACAGGCTCATGTGTTCCCTCCATGTGGGCTTTGTTGCTTCTGAGCTAGATGGCCGCTTGTTTATCTTCAAGCCTTTAAGACTCAGATGCTATATCTTTTGATAGCTGGGCACCATCAGCTTGCTTCACCACATTTGACTTCAGTGATCATATCGGGAAGGTGGGCACCCACTGATATGATTTTTTGTTCTTTGATGTCTGATACTTGGAAAATGATTTTTTTAAAAAAGAAAGAAAACTGTTTCAGAAATGCATCCAGACTAAGACTAGGATTAGGAAGAAAAGACTTGACATCTGCTTCTAATATTATCCAATAAAATCACCATGGATCACAACAGAAAAGAAAAAGTTAGTTCTTCCCTTATTTGAATAATCTGCCGGCCTGTAGTTGAATACACATTACAAGTGGGCCCACACAAACAGCAGCCACCTTCATCCTCACTTGTCATGCATGCTGTGACTATTTATTAAACATGTATAAGGAGATTTATGCTGGCTAGAAGACCTGAACTTAAATTCTGTAAAAATACTCATTACTATTGATTATGAATCAGTCTCAGTTTTGTATGATATAAAGTTTATTAGCAGAGTTGTAGATATTTTAGAGAAGCTCTAGGTAAGGGATACCCAGGTAAGCATCTCTATGAAATAAGTGCGCTCATGCACAGCTACTTGTGATTTTCACTGCCTCTAATATAGTAAAGGATCTCTGATGGCTATGCATCGGTCTTCTGACGGCAAGGTCAGATGTTTAAAACCCGCCGGCTCCTCTGGGAGAGAAAGACGAGGCTTTGTGTTTCTGTAAAGCCTTTCAGCCTCGGAAATCCAAAGGGGCAATGCTATTCCACTCTATGGCGTTACTTTGAGTTGGAATAGACTTGATGACTGAGTGAGCGAATGATGATGAACCAAACATGACGTTTAAATCATTAGCTAAATTCCCGTTTATACTTTTTGTAAGACAAGTTTTTTTTTAAGAAATTGATCAACTTTAGTCACTTTTATAAATGCTTATTAACCAAATTTTCTCTACTGATATGTTTTTATTTTCAGGGAATATACCAAATGTGCTTAATCCATCCCCTGGTATAATGCAATTAGCCTGTTTCTACTGTCCATTATTTTAAATATTGTTGGACTTAATCATTTCATACATCTAGCTTTGTTTTCCTTCATATATTCATGAATGGATTCCTAGAAATTGATTTTATGGGTAAAAAATTTCATAAATTGCCTTTTAAAAATTTTAATAAATCATTTTATTGGGGGCTCTTACAGCTCTTATAACAAGCCTTACATCAATTGAAGCAAGCACATTTGTTGTACAGTATTTTTAATAGAACTGTGAGGCTTAGCTATTGGAAATGTAATTGCATTCCAGTGGTTATCCTTATGAGTAAAGGCAGCAGATAGGAGTTGCTTGTGGCGCAAGCAGTTAAACAGGCCACTCCGGAGGCCTGGTGATCCCCTTCCAACTGGTCCCAGCCTTGCACCCCAGTGGAGTGCTTCTGCTCTGCACACATGGGGCCACCAGGATGCTGACTGGCGGGCAGCTCTCAGGAACCAGTGGGCTGCATCTGGCTCATGGCGTGGGGGTGATAAGGAGCTTACCCAACACATCAGCGACCATTCCCTTAGCTGGGAGGCGGGATGGACTAGGCACAGCACAGACACAAGCTGGACGCTGGACAGCTACAGTATAGCAAACAGTGCAATCAGCGTCATTTCCCTTTCCCTTAAGAACTACCCATTTGTCGTGTAGGTCAAGTACCCAAATGACCACTCAGCCCAGGGTCAAATTCCTATTCAGTGTCATACTTTCATATATATTTCTAGTTCCCATTTTAATGTTGTTTCTAAAGTATTAGGTCATTTTTGTTTTACTTTCAGTTTTTTATTACAGATTCTTTTTCTGCATTGGAAGTTTATCCTTTAAAGGGTCAGGGATATGGCAAATATTAAGGTGAAGAAATATAAGTAAACAGCTCCTAATCAGTCACTTTGCATTTCCTTTAATGCATGTGTGTAGGCAAGCGAGGAGTTTCATCCGTTACAAGTGAAAAGCAGTTCCCACTGCCAAGGATCCTCCAACTAGCGCCTTTGATAAAACCACCTCCCTTTTAACCCTTCAGTGGAATAATGGCATCATTGTTCAAAATAATTTGGCTAGCTTGCATGCCGTGTCCATATGTAGGTAGAACATAAAATGCAAATGCCATGAAGAAGTGGCAAAACTTTCTAGAATATTTCTTTTAAATGGTTCTGGGTAATAAATTCTATATAATACCTCCTATAGATGGAAGATAAGGCATAAACACGTGACTGAGAAATATTTCCAAAACCTCTCTTTATTGGCCCTGAAGTTCACTAAAGATTTCAGTGGCCCAAGTCAACTACTGCTCAGCTCTTTTATCGTCTCTTCCAATTGCTGACCTAGATTTTGCTGCTGCTGCTGCTGCTGCTGCTAGATGCCCCATGTTGGTTCTGACTCATGACCACGGGCGTGGAACAGAGAGAAGCAGTACTCAGTCCCAAATCATCGTCCCAAGAGTTGCTGTGCTTAAGCCCACGGTTGCGTCACTGTGACCATCTGTCTTGCTAAGAATCTTCCCTTTTTTCCTTGACCCTCTACCTTGACATGCATGACATTCTCTTCAAAGGCCTGGTCTTTCCTTATAGCATGTCCTAAATACACCGGATAAAATCTCCGCATCCTTGCTTCTAAAGAGCATTCCGGCTGCACTTCTTCCCCACAGAAAAGACAGGTTTGTTTTTCTCCGGGGGGTGGGGGTGGGGCATACTGCTTTCAATCATCTTCACCAACACTGTGATTCACATGCATCAGTTACTTTCTGGTTTTCTTTCTCCTTCCTGTTTGGTCTTGGAACCTAGATATCTTTGCCTTTTACAAGATACTACTTTACTTTTAAGTTGTATTTTGAAATGATCCAGTCAGCTTTTTTATTTCATCATTTCTTCAATTCACTTTAGCTGCTCTAGATTAACGAGGAAGTTTCAGAGTGACTACTAACAGCCCCTTTGATCTTTTTTTTTCTTTTCCCTCTTTTTAATATTCACCTTCTTTTCTCATGTATATGATTCTCATGTCCACCCACAGCTCATCTGGTCTCTGGGTTCCATGAATCAACTCAGGTGTTGAAATTATAAGTCCAAAAAAATAAAAATAAAAAACAAACAAAAAGAAACTCTAAGTCCAAGTTGCTATTTTGGCTTTGGGGGACTTGTTTTCGTTTTCGTCAGCATCAAACTGACGGTTACCTGTTTTTTTGATGATACTGAGTTTTTGTTATTCTTTCCACCGACATAGTCAATTTGATTCATGTGTAGTATATCTGGTGATGTCTACATGTAAATTTTTATCATGTGATCCCCAGCCGTCTCTATCTCCAAGGCAATGTTATCTAATTACTGACCCTTTGTATTTGTTTCCAAATTTCAAATGCAATCACCAGTGATTATCAATGCATCTTGATTATATATTTGATCAATTTCAGACAAGAAGTTGGCAGAATTGGTCAATTTCTTCATATTGAATTTAATGACTAGTAGATAAAGTTGAATATTATCTTTCTTGTAGATATATGGATATAATCCTATCACACAGCATTGTACTTTAAGATGTATTCTTGAAATTTTTGTTTGATGATGAATCAATGCCAATATGTTCTAATTTTTCATTCCCGTCACAGTAAGTTATATTATTATTTGATTCTACATGGCCAATACCAGCCCATTTGAGCTCACTCATACCTACGGTGTTCATTTTTATGGGTTTTATTTCATTTTGATAACTTCCAATTTTTTAAAATTCATACGTTGTGTATTACCCAGGCTCCTGTTATTAGTGGTGGTTGCTGCTGCATCATCTTACATGGAGTCATGCCATCTCAGCAAATGAAGGTCCTAAGGCTTTGCTTCATCTGTGTCCTAGAGATTGGCGCTCCTTTGAGCATGCGGCTCTGCTCCAGTCATATGTTGCGTGTGTTTCAAGCTAAGTCCTATTTCTGGAACTAAATCAGTCAATGCTCTACTGTTCTTCATGAGACTCCCAGTGGTTCTTTTGTTCCAAAGTGGCCCACTTATTCCTTCTTCCTTGTTTATGTTAGTCTGGAAGCTTTGCTGAAACCTGTTCACGATGAGTGACTATTAATCTGAAATACCAATATCACAATTTCCAATATCAGATCTACATTCAAACCACTAATGTACAGCAAGCTGACACAAAACCTGTAGGACTTAATGAAGGATATTTTTATAGTGAAATCAAGAAGAACAAGTCAGTGGCATACGTGATGTACTTGATGTCTGTCAACCATCTCCAGCACAAAGTGGCTGAGACGGAGATCCACTTATGGATCTGTTGCTCAACCAGCAAAACGGATTCTTCAAATGTGGCATCCTTTTCTAGTCTTTGCAAAGGTTTATCTTGGCTGCCAGATGACCTGAGGGTGAAATGAGGATGGACCATTTGAGAGAAATCTGTGTTATTCCATGAAAATGAAGTCCAGTTAAGCAAGGGTCCAACAAAGCTGTCATTGTTGTCAGTGCTATTTGGCTGGTTGTACCTCCTGGCAACCCCCTTGTGTACAGAGCAGACCTGCACTCCCTAAGATTGCCAAGGCTGTGAACTTTCAAAAGGAGATCATTAGGCCTGACTTCCAAGGCAACATTGAGTGGATTTGAACTACAAATCTGCCAGATCATTGTCTAATATTTAACCATTTGTGGCAGACAGGCAACCCTCTACAATGCTATTAGGTTAGATTATAAGACAAGAATTCAAACAGACTATTCTTCATTGATAGACCACACAAATCCCCAAATGGCCCAGTGTTTCAGGTCTGATGTACATAAAGCTTTAGTTGCTTGAAAATATAGACGGCACAAATACGTCAGGGTATGTTATTATACCTGATGATGTTTCCCAAAGATGATTCTAGGAAAGACTTATAGGATGACATATCTCTTTGGTTGTTTTTGGCTTAGCATTGAGTTCATTCTGTGTTGCAGAACTTGTAGAGATGGATGGATGGACATCTTTCTGAGATTTACTCAATTGGCCACGTGGATGATATAAGATCACACATTGGGTGATTGTGCCTGGAACACACTGGACACACTTACTAGACTCTTTTTCACTGGCCCCCACTCAGCTATCTTGGAGTTTGGAATTGTGCCAATGACATTGAAGAAGTAAATTGGGGGAAAAAATGAAGAAGAAGAATGAGTGCTCGCTTTGGCAATACGTACACTAAAATTGGAATGGTACAGAGAAGATGATGAGCCTGGCCCCTGCACAAGGATGACGTGCAAATTCGGGAAGCGTTCCAGCTTTTTGTAAAAAAAAAGAATAAATGAATGAAAATGATAACTAGCAGAGTGAATTACCAGAGAAATTAGCCTGTAACAAATTCTCTGATCCCTTTATTGGCTTTGCATGGCTAAGAAGGTCTAAATCTGGAGAACTCTGGATTGCTTCTACCCTCAGCTTATTGGAGAATTAAACAGGGGGCAAAAGAGGTCTAGTGTGGGAAGAAAGGGCCTTAAGGCTTTAATTTGGAGCTAGGAAAACCTTTACAGCCTTTCTCTTCTGACAGTTGTCAAATGAATATTCCACAGTGTTGAATATTTAGTAGTGAGCCTTGTTTCCAATCCCAGGGTCTGTCCCCCAATTGATAAGTCCCAATTATTAAGTGAGCTTTAATTACTTAATAATTAGACCTTCCACAGAGGGAGATTGGGGTACTGATAGTCTGCCAAGGAGGCTGGAGGAAAACATATGAGCAATATGCCATTTTCAGATTAAAATTTAAAAGGAAGAGTGGGTCTGTTCTGAGGTTGGTGATGCTGTGGCAGAAGGAGAGACTCCCTAGAGTCAGAGTCTTGGCAAGACTTGTACTGTGACATGGTTTATTTCCAGTTCTGCTTAATAGTGGATATTATTTAGAATTAAATGCATTTGAGTGTACATGTGTACAGTACTGGAACTTTTTGACAGCCTGGTTCTGAGGGGAAGATTTTACTTCGTCCATGCTGTGTGGCATGCCTGCTTAGAAGGGTGGGTGAAGCCTCCAGAGGGGTGCCATTGTTCTCCTTATTTTAATTTGGAGAGCCTCACACTGTTGATGTCCCTGCGGATTTTACAGCTTTCCATTCATTGCCATGGTGATTTTTTACCTCATATTTTAGCATCACAATGGAAAAGCCAAATGAAAAAAATATTTGCTGCCTTTGCTATTAACATGTCTACTGTCCTGGCGACAGAAAACACGTGAGTTGTGCCTAACACAGAAGGAGATCTGAATTGGCCTGGGTGTGATGAATGGCTTCAGTCACTGCCCTGGCCACCCCAGTTGGGTAAAGTCCAGTCCTGAGACCGTCTGATAACTTTGTTCCTGGGAATAGCTATTTAAAGAGAGGCTGGACGAATCCTTTTAAAAACCTCTATCACTTGTCCATAATTTAAGCTCATGGGTTTGAGGTAAAATGCTCAGGGATTCTTTTTCCCACTGCCCTGTCTCTTTCCAAATCAAAAGCTTCACGTGTTTCCTTTCCTGGCCTGAAAGGTGATCTTTCTCGTTTTCATTTCCCTCAATGGCATAGAAGTTTTCTCCATCTAACCTTTATATCGCTACCGTAGATGTGGGAGGATAAAGCTCTTGGCTGTTTACTGAAAGTTTGGTAGTTAAGACCCAGCAGGCCAGTCCATGGCAGAGAGAGGGGACAGGTTGCTGTCATAAACATCAAACCAAGTCAAACCCAAGCCTTCCACCATGGAGTCTATCCTGGCTCACTTGAAAACCCTACGGTTCCACACTGTCTTATAGGGTCCCGATGCGTAGCGACTTGATTGCAATGGATTTACTTTGATGTTTTAGTCTGAGTGGTACAAATAGTTAAAGCACAGGCTGCTAAACAAAGGTTGGGAGTTGAAATTTACCCAAAGGCATGTTGGAAGAAAGGCTCGACAGTCACCTTTCAGAATTAGACACACCATTGGGGCCGTTCTGGCACACATGAGATACCATGACTGCGAACTGACTGGATGGCCACTGCTTTTAATCATTGCTGTCCTTCTAGACTTCCCAATGCTAAGGGCCTGGGATATTTACTAAACTGCTACCGTGGAATCGTAGTTTCTCCTTTTTATATCATTCCATAAGTTTGCTAGGAAAGCAGGTGCCACGCACTGAGCAAATAAGTCCTTGAGGTGTATTGTTTGTGTGAGGCACCGTGCAGCCAGGTCTGATTCAGAGGGATCTCTCGTATTGCGGGTATATACCCGGCCTGCTCCTGTACCACAATACAATTGTGGTGGTGCTTTAGTCCCCGCTGTGCCAATCCAGGTTGTCCAGGATCTTTCCCTTTCTTGCTGCCCTGCTTTAGCAAGCGGATATCTTTCTCCAAACACTGGTCTCGCCTGAAAAGGTGTCCAAAGTACATTAAAGGACGCCTTGCTGGCCTCCCTTCTGAGGAGCATTGTGGCTATACTTCCTCTGAGAAGTGTGTTTGTTCGTCTGTCAGCCCTTGAGAGCCTCCATCACATTTGCCAACACCACAATTCAAACGCATCCCTTCGTCTCTGCCCTCCCTCTCTCTCAGTGTGCAGCCTTTACATGCATGCAGCAATGGGACATCCCCTGGCTAGGGACAGGGGCACCTGAGTCTCCAAAGGGACAGCTTTGCTCTGCAACACTTTGCAACAGTTCTTCAAAGTGTTATTTAACTTCCCGACTGCTGCTTCCATGAGGGTCCCTGGGGATCCACGTAAATTGAAATTCTTGACAGCCTCAATATTCTCTGTTTATCAGGAAGTTGTCTGTGGCCCCATTCTGAGCATTTCTGATTTGTTTACATTGAGTTGTAATCCGTACCGATGATGGGACTGTTCCATCGTCATCGATGGGTGGGTTTGGGTTTAAGGTTTTGGAAGACAATTATGCAAGTCCATTTGAATATATATTTTATTTTATATTGATTCCACATAAAGTGGGGTCACTAATAATACTCACTTCAAGGGCTGTTCTGAAGATCAAATGAGTTAATTATGAAAGATATGTAGAATAAAACTAAGTCATGCAGCTAATGAAATGATGAAGCTGAGCGGTGACTCTGAAGTGACCTGATATCCCAGTGTGCTCATCATCATCATCCAAATTAAAACGGAGTGTAAGTGATGGCGATAACACTCAAACTCAATGATCAGAATTTGGATGTTTATAATGCTCTCTTTCAACGTTTAGAGCCACCTAGAACTAAAGAATATTTGTGCCTTTCTTTTTCCCCCCTCTCCTTTAAGTAGATATTTTGTATATTCTTTGGGCATAAAATATAGATCAAACACAGATGCCCATGCAAACATTTTTAAGATATTTATTGGCAGGAGAGCTAATGACATCCTATTATCTGTAAGACATGAGTGCTATTAAAATTCAAAATATGGACACATTATTCCCAATAAGCCGGACTGAAAAGTAGGGAGTGTGCGTTAACTTGTACCTTATGAGTGAACGTGGTTTGAATTGGTAGATATGGTGAGAGATGGTGCTCTTCTTTGAAGAAAATGCCATGAGAAATAAAATCAAAACAAAGACAGATTTAGGGCTCACCAGTTTAGTAAGTCCAAAAATCCTTTTGCAGGAGTTGTAGAAGATGAGTCTGAAGGAGTTTGTGTTGGACTCCTGGGTCCTTACTAAACAAAAGCCCTTGATCCAACAAGTGAGTGATAGAAAACGGCGAACTTTTTCAGCCTTTGGGTTTTGGAGCAAAATAAGATCTTGTGATGGCAGATGAATACTAATCTCTTGATTCTACTTGGGATTGATTTGGGCAACAAAAGAGATATGAAGACAGACCATTTATGAAATGCTTGCGATGGATCAGGTGTAACGTAATGAGCCAGAACCTGGCTTTTTGCATGAACAATCTTTTGTTGAGTAGGCAACTATTTTCCGTGAGGATCTCACTAAAATTATACCTGTATTGCTCTATGCATGAAGCACAGGAATCCTTTTCATTGTGTTAGAGCATTAAGTGACTCCTCTAAAAATACGGTATTTCATTCTGATGAGTTACAGTGAGTTTAATGTTCATTATTAGGCACTCATACAGATGCCTTGAAAATAAAGCCTTAAGTTGATAGCCTATAACTTCTTCACCTTTTAAGAAGGCTGCTGGTTTGTTACACCACTGTGAGATATAAATGCTAAAATTCAGCACAATATTGGGAGCATTAATTCAAGCTATATACAGTCTTACAAACTTAAAATTGCTTTTTGATGCATAGGATTACCTTTAAAGAGCCCCACTCCCCCAAAAATAGCCAAGAAAACTACATATTGTGCTTATAATTCCCCATTATGTCACTTAATAAAGTCTTGGCAATTTCTAAACATTGCTTTGTTAAAATATAAGAAATATGTTTTCCTTGCTTCACTGTATCAGGAGTTCTATGGAAAAGAAAATGATTATTACAGTGTGTACTAAATAGTCCCATTCATTAATTAATATTCAGTCTCATAACTCATGTATGATTCTTCCAGGTAGATGAGCTTACATAGCGGAACCAAGAGTAGAGTAGCTACATGATTTCTTCATTTACTTTATTTTTAATTTTCTCATCTAGAACCTCTTTCCAAATGATAATTTCAATGCCATAGGCATTTAGATATAAAGTAGATATTTAGAATTTTATCCAAAAGTATAATGCATCTTGTTAGTGTTGTGTGACATCAAATTGATTCCAACTCATATTAACTCAATATGACAGAATAGAAGTGCTTCATTGAGTGTCCTAGGCTATCATATTTATGGAAACAGATCTCTTCACGTTTTCTCTATCAGAGCTTCTGGGATTTGGACATCAACCTTTTGGCTAGCAGCCATGTGTGTAATTATTGCAACAACAAGGTTCCTTTGTATATAAATCATACTTACTCTTTTATCTGAATATATAAAATATCCAGATTATCAATGACTTAAAAATATTCCGGGTTTCTTTTTATTATACACAAAATATATACCTGAATACATGAGATCATAATTCTGATTTTATTTGCTTCTCCATAAAATTAGGTATTACTATTCAAAAACTTAACAAAAACAGCCTTAAATTGCTTGAAAATATGATGTTATACATAACTTCACAACATCTGGCCCCTACTCACTGCAGTTTCACTTGTGATGTACAAATCATTCCTTGTTAAACTCATGCTCACATCCCTATCTAAGCCAATCAGTATCTGAATAGAATGTCTCTAAAATGGTCTCAAGACCCAAATAGTCACAAGTGAACTAATAGAGAACATGATGATAAATAGAGACAGGGTGGAAGTTGTCATGGATTTTGTCTTGCTTGGACCCACAATTAATGTTCATAGAAGTAGCAATTAAGATATCAAAAGATACATTGTATTGGGTAACTGGTGCACAAGACCTCTTTAGAATACCGAAAAGTACAGGTGTTACTTTGAGGACTAAGGGACACCTGACCCAGGCCATGGCATTTTCAGTTGCCTCATATACATGTGAAAGATGGATGCTGACTAAAGAAGACCAATGAAGAATCGATTGTGTTGCAAAGCAATCTGTCTTGGAAGAAGTACGGGCAGAATGCCCCTTGGGGGCAAGGATGGCAAGGGCTGTTTTACAGACTTTGGACATTTTTCAGGAAAGACCAGTTCCTGGAGAAGGATATCATGCTTGGTAAAGTGGAGGGGCAGCAAAGAGAGGAAGCCTCTTAAGAAGATGGATTGATACAGCGAAAGCAACAATGGGCTGAGGTAGAGGAGCAATTGGGAGGATGTGCAGGACCAGGCAGGAAACAGCTTTTGTTGTGAGTAAGATGGCTGGAGGTTGGAACTGACTCAATGACACCAACCAACAACAGCAAGATTGCTCAGCACACCCAGTCTGCAAATTGTACCTTGAACAATGAACCATTGCCCAGGTTAACTAATACCTTTGGGTTTCATTCAGTGGTAGTTCTGGCAGAGTTGTAGATTAGTTCTTCTAACTGATAGCTCCCTGAGAAGACAAGACGTAGGGAAGGGGCAAGTGCTAGCTTCTAGATATATTGGTAGTGTCTTGGCAAACAGATAGATCCCCAGTTTCAGATTCAGTACCTTAAAAATAAGAACCAGATAAAGAACTTCAGTAGTTATCTCAACATAATAGGTTTCGATTAATAAAATGAAATTTATAGCAACATTAATAGTTTTGCATGGACTCCCATTAATCCTTCTTACTAACCTACAGCCTAATGACTGCATCCCCAGGATGGTGGTGGCTGCTGCTGCATGCCTCCTGGTCCGTCCTGACTCATAAAGAGCTGTTGTAGCAGAATGAAACATGGCCCAGTCCTGGGCCGTCCTCACAATGGTTCTTTTGCTTGAGCCCATTGTGGCTGCCAGTGTCAGTGCATCTTGTTGAGGGCCCTCTTCTTGTCCCCTGCCCCTCCACTTTACCAAATAGGATGTCCTTCTCCAGGGACTAGTCTCTCCTAGCAACATGTCCAGAGTATGTGAAACTAAGTCTCATCATCCTTGTTTCTCAGGAGCATTCTCGCTGTACTTCTTCCAAGAGAGATCTGTATTTTCACTTGTGAGTCCAGTTCCTTCACTGTTCTTCACCAGCACCACAATTCCAATGCATGCACTCGTCTTTAGTCTTCCTTACTCCCTGCCCAGCCGCCCCAGGATCTCTCGGAAGCATTGCACAGCAAGGATGTAACTTTGAGGATTAGGGTGCGCCTGCCCCAAGCCGTGGCATTTTCAATCACCTCTCCAGGATTATGAATCTTCTTATATGGTGTTGGCTTTAATAAGTAGTAACCTGTGGCAACTTATACTCATTGTAAATGCTAGGTTGATGAAATTTCTCATTTTGTGTGTGGATATAGGTACTTTGTGGTTCACGTAAAAACTCTAATCACAAGGTGACCTGAAATGTCATCATTTCTCCACGGAAGAAATCTACTCTACATCTATTGATTGTCTTTCACTTTAAATTTTTATGTTTTGATTCTTGCCATTTTGCTTGTTCTTTTGACTCAAGCAAATTTTATATTGTGGGGAAAATTACATTTGTCAGAATTAATAGATCCAAAATAAAACTAACAACAGTGAAAACTAAACAGTGGACATTCTTAGTGTTTGAGTCTGGATAGAAAAATCAAACTGCTTGATACAATTTGAACCTGGGACAAGAATATTTTAACTTAGTAAAATTCTATAAGATAAAAATCACAGTAACAAAGTTGAGATCCAGCCTCACATCTAGAAAGGTTCTAAGGAATGATTGTGTAATTGAAGGGAAAATATTAAGAGACACACAAAAGTTTGGGGGTGTTCACTCCGCCAAGGCTTCCGGAACCAGATCTAAGCAGAGAGAGTGATTGTATTCTCATATCACCTTTTATCCTCTTGGGGCATGCAAGACCCCCTCATTACAGGTAACCACAAATGTACCACGTAGGCTGTACCCTAACCCTAAAGGTCCCTGAGTGCATTGGAGGAGTGACCTAACACCAGTGCTGGGGGCAGGTAAGGGGAGTGACTGTCCCCTGAGCAAGGAGAGTAATTGCAACACATCTGTTCCTATTGCTAAAGCTGCTGGCCAGAAAGCAATCAGCACTGTGCATGTAAGAGGTAACTTTAAAGTAGCACTATGATGGAAGAATATTGTGGGAATCAATATTAATTATGAGAATGTGATTGGGACTCATCTCTAATCTACAAGTGTGAAGGCCTTCCTCCACCGAGAGTCCTGCCCTGCCAGGCTTCTTAACATATGAGAATAAACAATTCATCTGCATTCACCCTCTTCTTGTTCCTCAGTTTCCCATGCATAAACTTCGATATGAACCAACAAATTATTGAATGAGTCAAGCGACAGTTTTTATTGGATATTTTTATCGCTAACTCTAAAATAATTTTACTGTAAAACATTATAAAATGTGTTTGTTGTAAAATTTATATCAAATAAAAGGGTTTCATGAAAATTTTAAATTGAAATATTTAAAAAAACGCAATGAGTTGAGGAATTGAAATGACTTGATTGAAATAAGCCTAGAAATACAAAAATCATTCTATAAGTGATGATACCGTTCTTAACTGTTTATTTATAATCATAACAATAGAACATTTTTATTGTCATAAAAGAAGTATGATAAATATCTACCTGTTTAAAAATGTGGGATCAGGAGGAGGACAGGTTCAAAATATCTTTGCCCCACTCTCATCTACAATCTCACGTAGTTTCCTTCATTTCAAACTCACGGATTTGTAGAGCAGTGAGCACTGCCTGGGAGAGCGGCCTGTGTGAGTTTCAGAGACTGTAATTGTCCACTGAGTGAAAACCAGAATGGCTGGTGCTTTCGATGCTGCCCTTGTAGCTAACAGCCCCACTTATAGCCACAGAGGCATGGGTTCTTTCCCACTGAGAATATAATATTAAGTGATAACCTGGCGTTTCTTTTTGCCTTGCCTTTATTTACCAATTCATATAAGCACCTCACTTTCACATAGGTGATCGCGTATGAACATTATAGTGATCATGAGCGTGAGATAACATCTCATTTTATAGGGGAAAGGGATAAAATTTACAAAAGGGTTCGTACCTAGCAGTTGGCACAGACGGCCTAAAAGATGTTTTCAAATGCTAACTTTAGGATGTTTTAACTACCACAAACGTGATTGGTAATCAGTACTAAGTGTTTACCTTTAGCAGCCAAGCCATAAAAGATTGCTGTCTGTGACTGTCATTGGTAGCACGCAGGTCAACTTTCCTGAAAATATCTGAGGTTATGCCTTACAGCCAATTCTTTTTATACCGACCTGACTTCATAGTCCTTTGTCCAAAGTCAGGTAATTTTGCCTAGGATCAATATAGAGAAGAACGAGGTACCATTGACAGGATTTCCATTATTATAAAGGAATTATTCAAAGTATTCAAAATAGTTTATGGGAAAATGGAATGAAAAATAATAGAATTTTTCCACCAATTATTGGATACGCCGATCTTGATTATGCAATTCCACTTCTCTGAGTCTTAGTTTTCCCCATCTGGAAAATGAGGGTGATCTTGCTTATTTGTTTATTTCACTGGATGGCTTTGTTAACAGACGATAACAATATCTTCTGGTGTTGGAGAGCAACTACTTTATCAAATTTTATTCATAAAACTTACTGTGGTGCCAGAAAGGTTATTGAAGATATATAATGTAGAATGGAGGCAAGAAAGATGAAATTTGAGAAAAGGCTTTTTAAAATACAACCCACTATAGAAAACAACAGTTCTCAACCTGTGGGTCGTAACCTCCTTGAGGGTCGAACAACCCTTTCACAGTGGTCGCCCGATTCATAACAGTTGCAAAATTACAGTTATGAAGGAACAACAAAAATAATTTTATGGTTGGGAGGTCACCACAACATGAGGAACGGCATTAGGACGGTTGAGAACCACTGATAGAAAATATAATCTGTGGCTACTTTTTTTTTTTTTAACATTTTATTAGGGGCTCATACAACTCTTATCACAATTCATACACACATCAATTGTGTAAAGCCCATTTGTACATCGTTTCTCAAAACATTTTCTCTCCACTTAAACCCCCGACATTAGGTCCTCATTTTTCCCCTCCCTCCCCGCTCCCCCCTCCCTCATGAGCCCTTGATAGTTTATAAATTGGTATTTTGTCATATCTTGCCCTGTCCGACATCTCCCCTCACCCACTTTTCGGTTGTCCGTCCCCCAGGGAGGAGGTCACATATAGTCCTTTGTAATCGGTTCCCTCCTTCCTACCCACTCTCCCTCCACCCTCCCTGTTTTGCGTACTCACACCACAGGTCCTGCAGGGCTCATCCACCCTGGATTCCCTGTATTTTCATTTCCTGGTGGCTACTTTTATTGGTGAAGAATCTGCGTCATCAGACAGATTGATATTTCCTTCTTTGTTTTTCCTCTCCAGGACCACTGAGGTTCCTTTCGCAGACAGAATCTGTCACCGCCTTCATGGGAGACACTGTGCTCCTCAAGTGTGAAGTCATTGGGGAGCCCATGCCAACAATACACTGGCAGAAGAACCAACAAGACCTGACTCCCAGCCCCAGTGACTCCCGAGTGGTGGTTTTGCCCTCTGGAGCATTGCAGATCAGCCGACTTCAGCTGGGGGACATTGGAATCTATCGCTGCTTACCCCGAAATCCAGCCAGCTCAAGAACAGGCAATGAAGCAGAAGTCAGAATTCTATCAGGTACTATAGGGTTCACATTTTCTTCAATATGGCATTCTCTGGAATCGCTTACATGTCAATTTTTTAACATTAAGTGTTATAAGATTTCTCTTCAGTGTTGGCTTTGTTTTAGGTGTGTATACTTATTTGTTTTTCCCTTCTTGCATTAGATGACGGTGTGACTACAACCTTGATCGTTTTTCTATCTCTTCAGTTGACATTTCTGTGGACACAAATATCATTCCATCTTTGGCCCCATGCATTTATTCATTTCTTAACTGAGCCCACTCATATTTCATGAATGCTTGTTGTGTGCAAGGCCTATTGCCAAGCAGTGTGCATGCATTGGCTTGTTTCCTCTGACAATAATCTGAGTTCATTACTATTTAACTTTTTGTCCAAAGGATGAAAGGGCAATGTTCAGAGATGTTAAGCTCTTTATCTAAATTAATATTGAGCGTTGCTTTACTTGTTTATTCATGTATTGCTTTCTGTTCAGTATTGCATTAGATCATGGGATAGACCAGTGACCAAGGATTACTGGTTTTAGTTTTATTTTGATTCACAATCTGTTCTCCTGGAAGCAAAAATCAAGACATGAAATGATGTTTTGAATTGGGAAAATCTGCTGCAAAAAAAACCAAAACTTTTAAAAGAGCTAACAAGCAAAGATGTCACTCTGAAGTTTAAGGTGCACCTGATCCAAGGCGTGTTATCTCCAATTGTTTCATATATATGTGAAAATTGGACAATGAAAAGGGAAGACCAGGAAAAAGAATGCATTTTCATTATGGTGTTGGTGGAAAATATTGGAAGTATTTGAGAAATGCCAGATGAACAAACAAATCAGTCTTGTGGAAGTACAGCCATAATGCTGCTGCTTTTTCTTTCTTTTCCAGCAATTTCCACAAGGACCACTTACTGGCGTGGATTGCATTCTTCGAGTTGCTCCACCATTTTTCTCTTTCTCGCATTATTCCACCACTAAGCACAGACACTTATGGACGCCTGAGCTGCTCATCTAATCTTTCTTTTGCTTTTTAAAATAAATTTATTGAGAGCTCTTGCAATGCTTATTTCAATCCACACATCAATTGTATCAGGCATATTTGTACATATGTTGCTACCATTCTTTTCTAAACAGTTACTTTCTATTGAGCCCTTGGTATCAACTCCTCTTTTTGCCACTCTCTTCCCCCACACACACCTTTTTGATCCCTTGATAGATGATAAATTATTATTTCCATGTCTCACACTGACAACTGTCTCTCTTCCCCCATGGTTTCCGTTGTTCTTTCCCTGGAGATTGTGTGTGTGGGTGAGTGTCAATCAGTTTTCCTTACTTTCCCTCCTCCCTCACCTTTACCCTTCCCATCTGGTACCTCCCTCCCATTTCTGCTCCCGGGTTGCTTGTGTCCCAAGCTTTTATCTCTTATCTGTGGTTGTATACATGCTCCTGTCTGAAATGAGAGGCATTACTGGGGTCATGGTGGTGGAGTGAGGAAGCCCCAAGGAGCTAGAGGACTATTGTGTGTTTCATCGGTGTTTGACTGCACCCTTGTTGACTCATCCCTTCCCTGTGATTCCCCTGTGGGGGATGTTCCATTGTCTACAGATAGGCTTTGGGTCTCTGCTCTTATACCCCTCATTCTTAACCACATGATTTTGTTTGTTTGATTGTTAAGGGTCTTCTGACATCTGTTACCTGGTCCCGATGACACCTCATGTTCACACAGGCTGGTGTGCCTCCTCCATGTGGGCTTGTTGTTTCTCTGCTAGATGGCCGCTTGTTTCCTTTCAAGCTTTAAGACCCCAGATGCTATATCTTTTCATAGCTTGGCACTATCTGCCTTTTTCACCACATTTTCTTATGCACCCATTTTGTCTTCAGCGATTGTGTTTGGAGGGTGAGCATCTCAGATTGCCAATTTGTTAGAACAATGTGTTCTTGTATTGAGAGAGGGTATGAGCAGAGGCCCAAAGTCTATCTACTACTTCAGTGTATTGCCATATAAATATATGTATATAAGCCAATACTTCTGTTTTTATGGATTAATGTAAGTACATACAGACACCTCTATGTTCAGGCCTCGATCCATAGTTTTGCTTCCTAGATCATTCCTCTGTTTTCTTTCACCTTCCTTCTGCCCCACCATCATGCTTGCTCTACTTCTGCCTCATAGTACTTCCTTTATACTCGATTGCTGTTGCACCAGCGCTCCCAGGATGTCTATACCCACCTCGTTGTTGGTTTTTATTCCCTAGTTGTTCTCCTGTCTGTGGTGCTGTTTGCCCATCGCACCTTTCTCCCACCAAGTTCCCCTGGGACCATTGTTCCCATTGCTTTCTCCTCGGGCTTGCTTCCCATGCCTGTCTCCTGTAAGTAGGCATACCAACAACGGCGTAGTCCAAACAAATAGAAAACAATCGACAAAAAAGGAGAAAAAAAAACCCAAACAAAACAGAAACAAACAACCCCCCAAAAAACACAAAAACCCAAAACAACCACAGCCCCCCCCCCCAAAGAAAGCATGCTTCCAGGTCTGTCTGCTGACCTTTATGACTATCTCCCCACTGATCCTGGGGGAATTCTGGGAACTGCCCCTCCTAGCCTGAAATCTATTTTGGGGGACTCTAGGGGTTTTGTGGCTTGGCTTTGCTCCCTTTACTGATCTGTTGTGTTCCCTTTTTGGTTTGCCCCACTGTGTGGGGGTGTGTGTGTGTGTCAGACCGCACTTCCTCCCTGCTGTGTGTCCTCAGTATAGTCCTCTTTCGCAGTATGCTCCAGCAAGGAGACAGTGTGTTGAGAGAGCTGTTGTCGGCCCTACAGTCATCTCTGTGCCTTAGCAGCTCCGTGCTGGGACGTCATCCTCTGGGCTTGGGGTGTCAATATGGGGTCTGGACCGACCGTTCCTTTCTCTTTTTCCTTCTTGCTTTGCTTCCATGTGTACGTGATCTGCTGACCCCTCACCCCAACCTGTAGATTTAGTGTTGTTCTCTGCCACATGTATTTCTAGGGTGGGGGTCAGTTTAGCCCAGGCTGGGGCCGGCCCTGTAGCCTAATCTTTTCATGTATTCCTCCTCATGGTTACGTTGCCCTCATGGTTTGGTGTGTCGTGTTGGGGTCTGTATGCACACTCCTGATTCTGTGGAGCCATAACCAATACTCTCCCCTTGGGTGGGTTAGTTCCCCACTCCCCCCATGCCATCTTCTCACTCCCACCCAGCCCGCTTCTATCCTTAGCCCTTGCCCTTAATTTATGTTGGATTAGCATGTAACTCCTTGGGTTTGGTCTGACCTCCACCCGACTGGGTGTATCCTCAATCTGCAGATTGTGAGATAACATGGCTTTTCTTCTATACCTACTGTACTGGTTATATTTACCTCAGAGGACTCATGCTGTACTTGGCCTTTTGTGATTGGCTGACTTCACATAGCATCATTTCCTCCAACTCTTCTCATGAAACGACATGTTTCATGTGATCATTAGTGCTTTTTAAGGATGCATACGACTCCATTGGCTGTATGTGCCAGAGTTTACTAATTCAGAGTTTAATAAACCACTTGTCTACTGATGGAAATTTAGGTGTTTCCAGCTCTTTGCAATTGTGAATTGTGCCACAATAAACATTGGGGCACAGACAACTGGTTGTGGTCTATTTATTACCTCTTCTTGGTATCTGCCCAGTAGAAGGATAGCTGGATCATGAGGTAGATAAATTTCCATTTGTTTTAGATATTGCCAGCTCACTTTCCTCAGCAACTGTACATATCGACGCAACCACCAACAGTGAAGGAGAGGTCTTGCCTCGCCACATCTCCTCCAACATTTGTTGCTCTCTGATCTTCTGATTTGGGCTAACCTCAAGGGTGTTAGATGGCATCTCATCGTTGTTTTAATTTGCATCTCTCTGATAGCTAATGATCGGGAGCATTTTTTCATATGTTTATTGGCCATATGAGCTTCCTCCCTAGTGAAGCTTCTTTTCAGTTCTTCTGCCCACTTCCTAAGGAGGTTAACTGTTTTCCTAGTTTTGCAGGCCATGAGGGTATTGTAGATTTTAGTAATAAGCCCTTTGTCTGTTGTGTCATAACTAAAAATCCTCTCCCAGTCTGTGGGTTGACTTGTTACCCTCCTGGTGAAATCTTTCAACACATACAGATGTTTTCTCCTTAGTAGATCTCACTTGCCAATTTCAAGTTTGCCTGTGTGTTTACCTTTCCCTATTGTAGTTAGTCGATGCATTCCCTGGGCCAAGGTTCTTAGGTTTGTCCTGATTCCTTCATTGATGGTCCTGATAATTTGGGATTTTACTTCTAGGTCTGTGATCCACCTTGAATTTGTTCTTGTGCATGGGGTGAGATATATATCTTGTTTCATTTTTCTACATGTGGAGATCCATTTTTTCCAACACCATTTGTTAAAGAGGGCATCCATTTCCCACCGGATGCTTTGAGGGCCCTTATCAAAGATCAGTTGTCTATATGCTGGTGGCTTTACTTTTGGGCTTTCTGTTCTTTTCCACTGGTCAGAGTAGCTGTCATTATGCCAGTACCACACTGTTTTGACCACTGTGGCTATGTAGTAAGTGTTAAAATCAGGTAAAGCTAGTCCTCAAACTTTGTCTTTCTTCTTGAGGAGTTCTCTGCTAATTCTGGGCTTCTTCCCTCTCCATATGAAATTGGTGGTCAATTTTTCCAATTCTTTGAAGAAGGTTGTTGGTAGTTGAATGGAATAATGTTAAACTTATAAAGTGCTTTGGGTAAAATTGTCATCTTTACTATGCTGAGTCTTCCAATCGACAAGCATGGGATGTTCTTCCATTTGTGGAGGTCGCTTTTGGTTTCCTGTAGTAGGGTCTTGTAGTTTACCTTGTATAGGTCTTTAGTTTTTTTTAGTTAAATATATTCCTAGGTATTTCAATTTGTTCGTGGCTATTGTGAAGAGAATTGCTCTCTTGATCTCTTCTTCCATGTTCCTGTCCGATGATATATATAGCAACCTGATAGACTTCTGTTGATTGATCTTGTATCCTGCCACATTTCCATATTCCTCTTTCACTGTAAATACTCCCATTGTGGAGCTTTGGGGATTTTCAATGTACAGAATCATGTCGTCTGCAAATAGCAATAGTTTCACCTCCTCCTCTCCTAGTTGGATACCTTTAATGTCCTTCCAGGGTCTAATGTTGTTAGCTAGGATCTCCAATACTATATTGAATGTAAGTGGGGACAATGGCATCCTTGTCTGGTCCCCTTTTTCATTTGGATTGTTTTCATCTTTTCTCCATTGACTATGATGTTTGCTGTTGTCTTTTCATAGAAAGCTTATATTAGCTTGAAGAATTTACCCTCCATTCCTAACTTCATGAGTGTCTTAATTAGGAATGGGTGTTGGATGTTATCAAATACTTTCTCTGCGTCTATTGATATTAACATATGGCTCTTATACTTTTTCTTATCATTGTGGTGTATAATATTGATGAATTTTCAGATATTGAGCCATCCCTGCATCCCTGGGATGAATCCTACCTGATCGTGGTGGATGATATGTTTAATATACTTTTGTATTCCATTGGCCAATATTTTGTTAAGGATTTTTGCATCTATGTTCATTGGACATATCAGTATGTAGTTCTCTACCCCTTTGGGATCTTTGCCCTGTTTGTGTGTTCAAAGTTATACTGGCTTCACAGAATGAGTTTGGGAGTTTGCTCTCCTTTTCAATGCTCTGAAATACTTTATGGAGGATCGGTGTCAACTCTTCCCAGAATCCTTGGTTGAATTCCCCTGGGAAGGCATCTGGTCTGGAGGCTTTTATGGTTGGTAGCTTCTTGATAACCATATCTATTTCTTCTTTAGATATGGGTTTATTGAAGTTCTTGACTTCTGCCTGGGATAATCTAGGGTGGGACTGTTTTTCCAAGTATTTATTCATGTCTTCCATGTTTTTTGAATTCATTAGCATACAGTCCTTCATAGTATTTTGTGATTATCCTTTTAATCTCATTGGGGTCTGTTGTGATTTCCACTGTTTCATCCTTCATCCTGGCTATTGATGTTTGCTCCTTCCTTTTCTTGGTTAAGCTTGCCATTGGTCTGTCAATTCTGTTGATCCTTTCATGAGACCAGCTTTTTGCTGCATTAATCTTTTGTATCTTTTGTCTTCCAACTGGTTTAACTCTGCCCTGATTTTTGCTATTTCTTTTCTTTAGATATTGGAGGGGTTATTCTTTTGACTCTGTTCTAGTTGCAGGAGGTTTTGTGTTAACGTGTCAGTCCTAAGCCTCTCCTTTTTTTAGATTTGCATTTATTGTTATCAGCTTCCTCTGATAACTGCCTTTGTAGTATCCCATAAGTTTTGATACTTTGTATTCTCATTCTCATTAGTTTCTAGAAACGCCCTAACCTCCTCTCTACTCTGGGCCAGTATCCATTCATGTTGCAGAAGATCATTATTCATCCTCCAATTGTTTACTCTTGCTTTTCTGGTCATCCTTTTGTTAATCTCCACCTTTTTGGCGTGGTGATCCAAGAAAGACCTCTGGATAAACTCTATGTCTCTGAATTTACTCAGGCTCCACTTGTGTCCCAGCATGTGGTCTATTCTTGAAAACAAGCCATGTGTGCTTGAGAAAAATATGAACTATCTTGCGTTTGAATGGAAAACTCTATAAATCTCCATCAGGTCCATATGCCTAATTAAATTGTTTAGCTCTATAGACTGCTTACTGAGCTTCTTTCCCAGGGATCTGTATTTCTCTGATAGTGGTGTATTAACATCCTCTACTATGATTGTTGATTCTGTGATCTCTTTTTCATCCTTTGAATAGTTTGTTTGATGAAGTTCACTGATCCATTGTTAGGGGGATAAATGTTTAGTATGCTTACTGTTTCCTGGTTTACTTATCCTGTGAGCATTATATAGTGTCCCTCCATATCTCTTTTTATGGTTTGAACCTTGAGGTCAATTTTGTTGGAGATTAGGATTGCCACCTCTGCTTTTTTTTAAGTTACCATTTGCCTGGTATACTTTCCGACAGCCTTTTATTCTTAGTCTACTTTTGTCTGTGCACTTAAGATGTGTCTCTTGCAAGCAACAGATTGTTGGGTTATGTTTTCTGAGCCATTCCTCAAGCCTTTTTCTTTTAATGTAAGAATTGAGGCCATTGAATTCAGAGTTGTTATCACAATCTGTGGATTCATTGTTGTCATTTTGTGCCTTGTGTTTTGGGTGTTTTCCTATCTCCCTTCATATTTGTGTGGGGGGCTTCTTTCTTGTCTTCGTTTCCCCCTAAGTCCCTGTTATCTTGGTACTTGTTGGCATGTTGGCTTCTGGATGGAGTTGGGCTATATAGTGGTCACCTGCTTGTGCTTGGTGGATGTTGATCTTCTGACCACAGTGAGTTGGCCATTATCTTCCACAGGGTTGGGTATCTTACAGAGTATTTCTTTTAGTTTTTCCTTGTCTTGGAAGACTCTTATCTTCCCATCTGTCTTAATGGATAATTTGGCGGGGTAAAGGAGTCTTGGGTAGGCATTTTTTCCTTTCAGCTTTTGGAAGATGTTGGTCCGCTCTCTCCTCCTCGTCATGGTTTCTGCTGATAGGTCTGAGCATATTCTTAACTAAGCTCCCTTGTATGTGACCATCTTCCTTTCTCGTGGTGCTCTTAAAAGTTTCTCTTTTTCCTCAAGGTTAGGTAGCTTCACTATTATATGTCTTGGTGGGTTCTTCTTGGGGTTTAATCTAGTTGGTATCCTCTCTGCTTCCTGTATGATTGTTTGATTCTCATTCATTAAGGTGAGGAAGTGTGCTTCCAGAAATTCCTTCACTGTTTTTGCTGTAGACTGATTGTAGCTTCCTGCTCAGGTAGACCAATTATTTGAATATTGTTCCTATTCATAACATCTGTCATTGATCTCAGGTTATCTTCTGCCTCTTTGATTTTCTTATTTGACGGTCCCTCTTGTTTGCTGAGGTCTGCCTGAGTGTCTTCAAGATCACCGATATAGTTCTCTGCCTCCTCAAGTCTAATAGTAAATCCTGTGATCTTGTGTGTAGCTTCTGCTGCCTCACCTGTTAGCACCTGTATTTCCCTTTGGTGCATTGACTTCATCTCTTCTATCATGGAGTTCATCCCCTCAATTGTGGACTTGATCTCCTCTATCATTGCATCCTTATTCTGCATTGCTTCCCTCAACTCCTGTATTACTCCAAGCAGCCCTCTGAAAATTTCGTTTTGTGTTAGATCCACATCTGATTCTTCTATGAGAGTCCTTAACTCTGCTACTGTGTTTTGTCTCTCTGGGTTTTTTGTTGAGAGTGATGCTGTTTGCTCATGCTTCTTTGACCCATTTGTGGAGTTAGGTACCATATTTGTGGGAGACCAGAGGCCCTAGGCTCTTTCTCTGTGTTACTGAAAGGGTGCATTCTGGGGGGCTGCCTGTGGCCTACTATAGAGGAAGGTCGGTCTGATTTTAAGGCAGGGATTCAACGGCAATTCAGTGGCCAGCAGTTGTGAGCATTTTCAGTGACTGGAGTGGGGCCTGGGTCACTGATCCCATGGGTTCTGGAGCTAAGCTGGAAGTGGGGAAGGAGCGCCTTCTGGACCAACAATGAATGCTCCACTACTACTTGTGTGCATGCAGGGACTGTGGACATGCCTAGGAGCTATGCTGGGCTCCTACAGCATCCTGAAAGAGCCGCCTGGCTGTGTGCTGCTTCGTGTGGCCCCCACGTGGTCTGTAGAAGGGTCACCTCGGATGCCACCACTTCACCTGACCCTGCGGGTCCAGGGATGGTCCCCGGGTGCATGCCCCTTCCCAGGGCCCTACCGCATCTGAGGAAGGACTTCCAGGTGCTCCTCCTCTTCATGCAGTGCTGCTGTGTTAGAATAAGGGCTTCTGGGGGTGTTCTCCACTTCCCGGGTCTGGGGAGGGGCCACTGGGTCTTAGCTCAGCTGAGCAGCTGGAAGCCTTCCTGGGTTATCACAGACATGGTTATTGAGTGGGTGGTGGGACCCCAGGCAATGAAAGGGGGTGGGGGTGGCACAGGTGACCCACTTACTTCAAGTGAACTGTGGTCATCCCCTGGGGCCCTGGGTGGACAATGAGAGGAACTCTAGCTTGGAAGTTCGATTGCTGCCACATGGAGAGAGGGGAACTGTGGGAGAAGGGATTCACTCCCTTAGGTGAGTGCTTGGAGTAGACAGCTGCTATTTGGGTATCTAGCTGCAGCTGTGAGGGTCTCAATAGGATCTAGCCACCTAGATCCTGGCTAAGTCAGGAAAACCCAGGGAACAGATCACAGTCCTCCTGGACCTTGGATGTGTGGGGTCACCTCCCAGGCAAAAGAAGTGCCCCGTGTTGTCGTGGGGCATTACTTTACTCACCAGAATCCCCCCAATCATTCTCCTGGCCACTTGACTCACCACTCACGTTGGAGCTCCCAGGCGGCTACTTACCTGGGTGCCATCATGGATCAAACCAGAATGCTTCTTAAAAGGAAAGATGTTAAAACTTTATGTCAGACACTTCAGATATGTTATCAGGAGATACCAGTCTCTAGAAAAGAGCATGACGCTTGCTAAAGTAGGGGTTAGGGAAAGCTTTAAGACCCTCAACAAGATGAGTCAGCACAGTGGCTGCCACAATGGGCTACAGCATAACAAGAGATTGAGGATGGTGTAAGACCAAGAAATATTGTGCATGGGGACTCTATGTGTTAGAGTCAACTTGAGAGTATCTAATAGCAGTATTGTTAATATAGCATGCATGTATAATTTTCCTGAAGATCATAAAATAGTGGAAACATTACAATGACAAGGAACTATCAGAAATCCCTTCCCCATTAAGAAGAGGATAAGGAATGAGATATATAATTGCTGACGTCAGATGATCATCTCTGAAACAAGAGAAACTACAAATATGTCCCTCTGTGATGCATTGACTATGAAAGGCCATTTAACTCTGTGGCTCATAACAAATAATGGTTAACATTCTAAATCATGGGAATTCCAGAACATGTAATAAAACTCATCTGAAACCTGTACATAAACCTAGAGCATTGTTTCTCAACCTTCCTAATGCCGTGACCCCTTAATAGAGTTCCTCGTGTTCTGGTGACCCCCAACCATAAAATTATTTTTGTTGCTACTTCATAACAATAATTTTGCTACTTTTCTGAGTTGGGTGAATCCTGTGAGAGGGTTGTTCAACCCCCAAAGGAGTTGCGACCCACAGGTTGAAAACCACTGACCTAGAGGAAAACATAAAGGAAAACCAAGTGATACTGAATGTTTTTTAAATCCTGAAGGGTGTGAATAAGCAAGGTCTCCATTCACCATATTTGTACAATGTATACACTGAGCAAATAATCCAAAAAGTGGACAAGAAGAAGAAGAACTTGCCATCAGGCTATGGAGATAACACAACCTGCTTGCTGAAAGTGTAGAGAAATTGCTGATGCAGATTGGATTGACACCTTCAGTGTAGATTACACTTCAACATAAAGAAAACAAAAGTATACAGAGCTGGATCAAATATGCTACAATGAACTTTACTTTTAGAGTATTATAAACCAAAGATGTCACTTAAAGGACAGTAGAATGAAAAGACATCCTACGGTGTGCATCATAACAAACTTCAGATAGAATTCAATTGTGCTTATGTGGAATCTGTACATAGACAAGCAAGCAATCATTCAAACAAACCTAGGGCTATTACACAGCTTAAAATCAAGTAACTTGTGCATCATGGTTTAGCCATCTCATTATACTTATTCAATCCTTATAATCTAAGAACCTGACCAATATGAAGAAGGATGCTGCATCGGGATTGGCAAAAGGCTTATTAACAACTTGTGATATGTAGAAAACACAACTTTGCTGGCAGAAAATGAAGAGGACTTGAAGCACTTACTGATGAAGATTAAAAAACAATAGTTTTTTTTAATGGATTAAAGCTCAATATAAAGAAAACAAAAATCATCACCCTTGAGCAATGGAAAATTCATGATAAATGGAGAATAGATTTGAGGTGTTAAGGGTTTAATTTTACTTGGATCCATAATTAACTCAAAGTGAAGCAGCAGTAAACAATCAAAAATCCATTTCATTGAAAAAAATCTACTGTCAAAGAGTTTAAAGTGTTAAAGAGCAAACTGGTCCCTTTGAGGAGTAAGGTGCACTTGGCCCAAGTCCCAGTGGGCCCAAACATAACCCCAATTGTAAGGATGGTGCAAGACCCAGCAGTGTTTCGTTCTGTTGTACATAGTGTCTACAGCACCTAACAACAACATTTTGTAGGCCTGTGATGTTTCTTATCCAAATGAGTAGAAACTGACATTTATTAAAATTATTATTGAGAAATTTCATGTACCTGCAAGACAGTCAAATATAAAATTTCAAAATCAAGAATTATGAGCTTAGGTAGTAAGAATTTCACACACACATACATAACACACACAGAAAAGTAATTGTTATCATTGATGAAGCCTACTTCATGTGCTATTGCTCACTTAAAGAACCGGCTAGAGAAGTGTATGCTTTTCCAATGTGTCGTCCTAGTTTTCAATGTGGTTTAGAGGTCAGTTGCATAGCTCTGTAACAGCTATAAGATTGAGTGTGTGAGTTTATGAATCGATGGATGAATGAATGATCAATTTTAGCTTGTCATTTAAATTTGTCTTATTTCTAATATCATTCTCATCCTTTCTGAATCAATTTTTGCTTTCTGTAATTGGGAAGTAAAGAAGTATATGCTTATTTTGACCAGTCTCTGCTCCACAGCTTATGTACTCAGGGAAAAGAGAAGATCGGGTAGAAAGAGACCATTTCCTATTAACATGACTTGAACACATTTAAAAGGGTATCCGAAGAGTCTGCACTCTGGAAAAGAGAGCCATGTCCTTCCACCAGCATCCAGTAATAGAGAAAGTGGTGAAGATAGTTATTTCTTATTTGAAATATGCCAGGAAGTGGAGTTTGGAAAGTGTTGGGCCTTTGTTTAGTCACAATTCCTGAGGACCTTGTGTGTGCTTTTGCTTTGCATATGTGTGGACGGTGTGGTGTCTTGTCATTTTCAAATTATCTCTAGGTTAACATACGTCTTTAAGTATTTGTGAAACAAAGTTCAAACTGTTTCTTTCATGCCAGGAATCTAACAATCACCAAGTAACTGAGCGATATTAAAGTTTTTTCTTAATGATCAAATCATATTTTGAAAGTGGTCTATATTTCAGCAAGCAGCCGTCGTTTCATTAATTCACTAAATAAATAAATACTCTCTTCAATGAATGTTAATTGGATCTTATAAATCTGCCATCATGCTTGTTTCTATGATTACAAATTTGGGGGCAGAGTATCATCTATACCTTAAAATAGCTTGCATGCTAGTGGAGAAAACAGGCAAAGAAGCCAGGCTGTGCTGTGTGAATGAGAGAGCAGAGAGTGTTTTTATAGTGATCAGGAGAAACAACCGATGTGTCACATGACAAACATGTAGCAGTTAGGCAAAGAGTTGTGTCTATGAGGCACAAAGAACAATGCAAGTCAAACATAAAGAAAAGAGAGAACCATTACAAAGAGCTGTGTCTATACAGTCCCGCTGGGCTTCTTGGGGGTGACTGAAGGAAAGGAAGCTCAACTGGAAGTAAGGACAGTAAGACAGATTGTGACTGCATAGATCCTGCAGGAGATTGACCCAAAGCAAGTATTACAGCAGAGCAGAACAACTCCGAAATGAAGACAGATGGGGACATTTTAAGGCCGTTCTCAGAAACAGATCAGATGTGGCTTATCAGATCAGGCTGGGGATGAGGTCGAAGCTCCGACCTAAGTGAGGCGTTTTCACTGTGAATGGGACTGGAGTAGGCAGATCCGTGCATACAAAACAATCATAGGCTTTTGAAAGAGATTTTTGTGCATATTTCCCAGATTGAAATAATTACTCTGTGTTTCAAACAGAGGTAGGGACATTGGCAAAATTCATAACTAATTTGCTAATGTTTTGAGAGAGAATATGAGTTCTATTTGTTTTTTAAAATTTTCTGCTTAATCTTACCAGTTCAAGCTAATAGTAATAAACAATTACCGATAGCAAAACATCAATAACAAAACACTAGGCAAGCACTGAGATGCTTTTCAAATCTCTTGTCTTACGCGATGGAGACTCCACAATAGATTGAAGCGGCCACTGTGGTTGTCCAGTCCACTTTATCCAGCTCTCCCAAGTCCCAGTGCCAAAAGGATATGGAATCGCGGAATTATAAATCTTTCCTGGGCACTAGGTTGACTGAAATAACTGGCCTGTATACTGGAACTCTGATTTCAGTTTTCTTAATGGCCTAATTGAATTGATCAATTGTTAATTCAATCCATTGTTCATTCCTTTAACTGCAATTAGATGACTCTGGGCCCAGTATCACCTCTATATAATTAGGGACATTGGATTTTAATGGACTAAATTGACTAAAATGTATTTCAAATGATTTGTGAACAGAATATTTATATTTTAGTTTTTAAAAATATAATTTGATCATGACAAATGCGTATAGCGATCTTTGAATTGGGAAAGGCTCAGCCTGTTGCATTCAGTGGCAGGGTTGGCATGCATCATGTTGTTTAACTATCGCGTTGTTTCCCATTTTTCCATCACTCAGAATCATATTGACTTTCATGAATGTAAATTTTGACAGGACTCATTTCAACAGTCATATTACTTAAACAGTAAAATGATACTTTAAGGTTTTTTTTTTAATACTTTAAGTTTTTAAACAAATGTTTCACCAATTGGTTTATCGCTTGTTTCTAACTCACTTGTTTCTTTTTTTTTTCCTTTTCAATTTGACTCTTTTGTACTTACATATCAAAATGAAATTAAATTTGAATACAATTTCTGTATATTGCCTCTATAGAATAATGAGAGATAACAAAGGAGACCCATTGCTCCTTTATTAAAGTTTACCCTGTAGCCTGACAATTTATGCTGCCGTAAGACTAATACAAGTCACAGAAGTATAATCTCAGGTGCACATATTTAGTTCCAGATGAATGTAGACATGGAAAATGTCAGTAGGTAGACAGTTTGGAAAGTCTTTCTACCAGTGATTACTTGCGAAGCTAATGAAGGGCAAACTCTTCATGAAATGATACAGTAGATAGTAAGCATGGAAGATCTACCTTATGGAAGACCTGAATCTCAAGTCTAGGAACGTAGATTTGATTCTGTCAGCTTTATTAATGGCTGGGAGTCCCTGAAGGATTTCGAGAAAGGAACACCTGACATAACATACACATGGAAGACAGAAAGAAGAGAGAAGAACAAAACTAACTAGGGTTACCACCTGGGATTTTTGCCTACTACCAATATTTTTCTCCACTGAAGGGTTTTCCACAGTTCACTTTTTCTGCAGACATATTTTAAATAAAACAAAAATATACTGAACTATTCTATAATCAGGACACTCTTAGCCCTTCATTGATCTAAGTGGGCTTTAATGGTTCATCTATGTGTACTTAGAAATGAATGACTTACAAGTTCTTTTTGTGTTAAAAGCATGCAAAGCCTTTGTTTTCTAGTTACAATAGCATATTTAATCCAGACTCTATGAACAGGCCTATATTTACATTATGGCCATCTGAATTTGTGGATTTTGCTGACAAATATTTATCCATGGACATATAAAATATCCAATTTTCACTACTATCTAAACATAAAAACAAACTATTGGTTATTTTGAGTAAGATAGTTATGAAATAGATTAAAGATAAATTTGTGTAAATTTTATATTCATATAAAGGAATAGATGTTTCTCGAAACGAAGAGAGCCTGGCTTTTACCAAGACAACATTGGGGCTATGGTCAAACCAAACAAACAAACTGACAACAAAGGAACAAAAACAAGGATCCTTGCTATTGCGTGGGTTCCTCCTCACTGGGAGATTCCGTGTGTGTCAGAGCAGACCTGTGCTCCACAGGGCCTTCAGTGATTGCTTTTCAGAAATAGAGTGCCAGGCCTTTCTTCCCTGGTTCTACCCCCAGATGTTTGGCTAGTGGATGATTGTGTTAATTACTTGTGCTACCTAGGTATTCCAATCCTCCTATAAAAAGTTAGAGACTTGGAAACTGGCAGGGGTAGTTCACTGTACTGTAGGGTCTCTATGAGTCAGAATCAACTTGATGGCCATGTGACAGGCCATGGCCTGACACACCATAGAGAAGGAACTTTACCTGATGCTATAGAAGCCAACCCTATAATGCCTGAGGGAGAAAGGCACGTACCTAATAGTGAAAAAAGTGTTCCATCTGTCAGCTCAGGTCTCGAGGGATACCAAGTGATCCCTTACGTATACGTTCTCTCTCATTATAAAGGCTCTGCTATTTATAAATCGGAAGCATACCTTTATTGATTCAACATTGACCTAGAAGAAAATAATCCAAATATTTTTTGGTTCTTTTTTTAAAAACAAGAACCAACATTTTTATGGTCCGCATTACTGGAACAGTCTTTAATTGTTGTCTAATGTATATATGTAAATTATGATGATTTCTAGATTCCTTAAGCTAATTTTGACACATCATGATGGCAAAATTTGTTTTCTGGGATTTTCTGTCAGTCTCAAAGAAAAAAATAGCATCCTATAAATGTAAATTCACTCCCTCAGACCTGCTACAAAATAAAACTGATAGACTCAAAATGTGCTTGTGAGACAGAAGGCATGCAGCCATATGTCAGTGATAAGAATAGACACTCCATTTCGTTCCTCCAAACTATAACCACAAATAGCAATATGTGTGTGTACATGGAGGGGAAAAAAGAGGAAATATGAACAGATGCAGGAATATTTACAGGGAAGGAATGCCATTTTTAGTACTGAATTGGTGTAAATGAGGAATGAAAGTAATAGCACCATAGAGTGATGAATAATAGCTACTGAGAAATGGCTCCCATCTCCCTCTCTGTTCAAAGCTGCTCGGCTTAAAGCCAGAATGATGTTTTTCAATTTTATTAAGTAAATACTGGTTCTTGTGATCAGTCTGAATTAGACTGGTTTTCAATAAAAGACGTTCTAAACACAGAGTTAGAATGGGGTTTCGTGGACATTTCCTCCCAGAACACATGTTAGAGTACCTCCTGATATTTGAAGACACCTGACTCCAGCTGAATTTCCTCAAACAGAACTAGGTAGGGAGTGGAGAAGGAACCAGCAGGTGAACAGTGAGTCTGCTTGAAATTGAGGATGCAGACAGAGGAAATGAGGGCTGTGCAGTAAAATTAATTTGTATCTCTTATGCCTGGGAAGAAATCAAAGAGAATATCCCACAGAAGCCTGCAGTGCCCTTTCATTTCCAATTGGAGAAGTGTTTGATAGCCCACAGAGTTGGGAATTTAATAAAGAAAACCAGGGAGTACCCAATGAGGACAACAAACTTTGCGTTCAGAAAGCACAAACATTAAAAACAGCCATTAACAATTTTGGAGCCCTGTTGGCGTAGTGGTTACACTTTGGGCTGCTAACTGCAAGTTCAGCAGTTCAAAACCACCAGCACTCCAAGGTACAAAGATGAGGCTTTCTACCTCTCATAAAGAGTTAAAGTCTTGGAAACCCACAGGGGACAGTTCTACCTTTTCCTAAAGGGTCACCATGAGTCGGTGTCCATTCAATGGTAGTGAGTTTAAGATTGGTTATTCTGAGAGAGTCATTAAGCTGAGTGAATCTGTTGTTTTTCTTATAGAAACACATCCTAACACAGTCCACACACACAATTTATATATATATATTCAGAACACAGTGAGTACAGAAATAAACACAAGTGTTCAGTTATATCCTATTAAACTGATCATTAGAGAAATACTTAAGAGTGGAAAGAGTTCCTGTGACTAATTTGCTATCCCATACATGTCATTATTCTTTTTCTTAAGGATTATATATCATCTCAGAAAAGCAGGTTAACCTAAAACAAAAAGGAAAGGAAAAGAGAAAAAGCAAAGCCTAAGTAAAGGCAAGAAGTCACCAAATGTTGACACTGTGGTCTGATGCCATGTATGTACTTAGATCAGTAGCTCTGTAATGGTCGTTTTCCCTTCTTTGTTGATGTAAGAACTCTTGCTGCCTGAGTAAGATTAGCTAACCCTGCCACCAGGATGACAATGGGCTCAGGTCAAAATTTAGGCTAACATTCTCTCCCCACAAGAAAGGGCTAAACTGAATGTTAGTATAAGGAAACCATGAGCATGTGTAACCAAGGTAGAGAAACCATTGCTTAATTTTGCATTTTTCATTTCTTCATATGAAACAATCATGTTAGAAGAAATGTTAACTTTTGTAGAATTGATTGTGATTATAAAATTGTTTTATAGAGTTCATATTTTCCTTTTATGTTGTTTGTATTATAAAATATACATCTGAAGAGGTACTCCTCCCCCCGCAAAAAATCTAAAAAAAACAACCAAACAGAAAAGGCTCTGGTGGGCAGAGCTTTTGTAGTATGCGTTTTTACCCCTAGGCAAGCATCAAGCAACTTGCTCTGAGGTAGTGCACTCAGTGGCATCTCCTAGAAAGGTTCTCTCTGGTCACAGTGAATTTTTTCATAAAAGCTGTTTTGCTCAAACCTCGTTTTTTGTGATGGCCAATTTAACAGAACAGCGTACAGCTGTGAAATTTTGTTTCCTGCTGTGGAAAAATGCTGCAGAAACTATTGTGATGTTGAACACAGCTTACAAAGACAGTCCTATGGGAAAAACTCACGTGTACGAGTGGTTTTCTAGTTTCAAACAAGGTGAAATGTCAATTGATTCCAAATTTGTTCTGGATGTCTGTCAACTTCCCAAATGGACAAGAATGTCGACTAGTAGTGTATTTGGAGTCTGTTCTACATGATCTGACTGTTAATCAAGCTGTCTGTGGAGGTTTTGAAAAGACCCCAGAACAGTATGTGACAAAAGAAGAAAAAAAAAAGGCTGATTTGTGGCAAGCAGGGGACTGGTTTTGCCACCACAACAATGCACCTCCTCACGCAGTCATCTCAGTGTGCCAATTTTTGGCAAAAAAAAAAGAGCATGCCTCTCTTCCCCATGCACCTTACTTACCTGACTTCGCTCAGTGTGACTTATCTTTGTTTCCGTGAATGAAGAGGGACATGAAAGGACAGCTATTTGATGATGTAGAAGAGGAGAAGGAAAACGAGGAGGTGCTGTCAGCTATCCAACAGAGAAGTTTGAAAAATGTTCCCATGAATGGAACCGCAGATTTGACAAATGTATTAAGTGTAATGGAGAGTATCTTGAAGGTGATAAGGTTATTTTCTAGAATAATTTAAATGCATAGCTTTGACATTTTTTTTTCAGTTTTTGGAGGGGTACCCTTTGTACATAAAAGTACTATATGTGTGTGTGTGCAGTTACAGAATATCGTTTCATTTTATTTGTGAAATTAAACATTGTATATTGATGGTATTTTCTATGATGTCGTATTCATAAATTCACGTGGAAAATCCATTATATTCTATTAACTGAAGAAATTAATTGAAACCTAAAGCGGTACTGCCTAGTTAATAATAACACGAATGGTGTTATTTATTTATTTTTTGGTATTTTTAATAAATTATTTTTTAGTCAGAATTTACTGAGGCTTCTCAAGTTCTATGAGAGAAAGTCAAAAAGTATTACTATAAAATCATGGAGAATTTTACTAAACAGAGCGATCAAGGTGTGAAACTTTTGTTTCTCAACATATCTTCCATCCAGGTCTATATAAAGGCTGTGTACTCCTGCGGGTGATGTTTCCCTCAATTTAACCTTTCCCCAAATAATTTTGCATTCTTCAATTTATACTATAACAAACAACAGTTTTGTTACACTCAAGGGACTTAAATTATGTCTCTTTTAAATGATCTTGGAGTTTTGAGAACAAACAGAAGTTTGAAAGGCAGGCCTGCAGGGTGTATTTGGAGAGACGTCCCACACATGTTTTGTAGGACAACCCTTGCTCTCAGAGAGGGAACCTGACACACTGCACCTAGCAGTGCAAATTTCCTGTCATTTTCCTCACTGATGGGCTTCTTCAATTTTCTAGAAACATTTTCCTACTAGACCCTGATGGAATCTATCAAGATGGCCCAGGTGGAGTCCCCCCTATTAAAAACAATAGCCATAGCCTCTAAGCTACCTGTGTGTCTTGAATCCCGTGGTCTATAGTTCCTTCAGAGCAACTGTTTCCATTGGCTCCTCTTTTTTGACTTGAAGACACCCTAATGAGACCAGGACAAAGGTATTACTGAGGGGACATGTCCACGGCTATGGACTGTTCACAGAGGTATGTTTAAACCGACTTTATTTGTAACAAATCCCGGCATGGACCCTAGTAGCAACACTTCTTGACTTATCTTTGTATTAAAGTAAATGTAGACCAATCCGCAGCTGCCAGCACTGTTTCAGCTATGTCGTTATGAATTCTATGGGAAACAATTCAGTCTGCTCTTGAATATTTACCATAGGTTTTACAATTAAACGTCTGCAATCAGGTCCTCTTATACACGTAGTTCCATCCGCCTTCCAACTGCAGAGTTTAAAGTCACCCTTTCTAAAAATAATACTTCCTCTTTTAAGGAACTCGAAAAGTACAGTAAAAAAAACCCAAAAGATGAAAATAAAATAACTCAAAATCCCATCACACAAAATTCACCTTGACATTTGCATTTTCATCTTCTCAGGCTTTTTTTCAAAATACACATTCTTAATCCTTCTTTACAAATCACATTTGAAAGAGAAACTAAGTGAATTCCAGCTTCACAGTGTCTCAGCAAACAGTCAACGCCACCCAAAAAGGAGCAAAGCTGAACTCCGGAATTAAACCAAAAAACAAAATTATCACCGGCATACCTGCTTTGTAAGAAAATATTTAAATATCTCCAAAAAGAAGGAAAAGTATAAAAATCAGAAACTAGGTCTGCATATAGATAGAACAGCAGATGAATAAGAAAATGAAGGTACATTTTTAAAAATTATTTAATCCAGTAGCCAACTGTTCAAATTAATAATAACATTGCATTAGGTGATTGACTATAGAGTATGAATAAATGAAATGAACCATAGTAAAATGTAAGGGGTATAAATGAGGAATTGGGGCATCATGTTTAAAGGTAACTGTATTAACCTTGAATCAATGTAGTGAATGTTTAAATTAAGACACATAGCTGTATATATGCATTGTGTACTCTAGGACAAGCATCTATAATTTTTCAAGAGAAATAGTACGTATACTAATAAAGTTGTCAAAATGGAATTGTATAGAATGCTCAATTGAAACTAGAGAACTCAGGACCATAAAACACACCTGAACACATTTAAAAGAGTAGAAACCTTGCAAATGATGCTTTCAGACCACAATAGTATTAAGTTATAAAATAATAATTAAAAAGTAGCTGGAAATTCTCCAAATATTTGTCAACTAAACTATGATTTCCATGTAACTGTGCACCAAAGGAGATATTTCAAAAGGAATTTAAAAATATTTTGAATTAAATAAAAGTGAACATAAATGTATCAAAATATGTAGAATGCAGGAAAAGTGGTACTTGGTGGGAAATCTGTAGCATTTTTGTACTGTGTAGCTACATATTGTTATGTAATATGGAAAAAACAGGACGTTAGAAATGAATTTTGAAAGGTCAGTGTTTGTTCCATGCACGTGGAACAAGACATTCTTGGAGAGGGATGAGTAAGTAGACTTCATGGGAATTTTAGGGCAGTGAAACTATCCAATTTGATATAGTAATTGTGCATTTGGAAAGCTCATTTGAATTGTATGTTAAGAATTAAGTGAATTATGATTTTGTTCCTAAGGCAAGACTGTTTCATACACAGTGGGGTCGGATCTTTGGGATCCATAACATTTTTATTGGATGATTTGGGGGAAGTCAATAGCTAGGCTTTTTAATCTAGAGACTTCACTCATTCTCCACAGCATCACAACAAATGCACCTCCATTGACAGAGTGCTGGTGGATGCCCTTGAAGTACATTGGCCAGGCATTGAACCTGGGACTTCCTCATGGAAGGGAAAAACTCCATTATAGACCTGTGCTAATAATGTATACATACAGACTCATTATTTGCAGCAAGTGTACAACACCAATATATGATGCAAATAATAAAGGAAACTGTGGAGAGGAGGAGATGCTATTAAAATGTCTTCACTACCTACTGAATTGTTTTATAACTGATATTAATTGTTTAAAGTTATCTATTTTGTGTTACATGGTTTTATTTGCCAATAAAATGAATTAGTATAATTTGAGTTCAATCGTGGGCTATTACAGAAGTAAATTAGCATTTCATACAGGTCCTGAGTATATTTTCTTTTAACTAGAAGGAGAATTTAATGAGATTTTTACATGATATTTTTCACAAATAGTGTTTTAGATGAATATATGATTGTAAACTTTTAATGAGAATGCCTCCATGGTAAGGACAGCTGTCTACATATGCACATTGGGGAACATATCCATTTCAGGATACCTAATTTTAAGCAATATTATCTTTCAAGCCGTCTCCATTTGATTGTATTGACACTTTCAAGAAGGAAAAAGCATCATACTATCATCAGTCCTCGGAAGTTTGAGTCATCTTTTCTGCAATATTGGTTTAATACAGATTAGCACATTAGGAAAATTCCCTCAATATTTTCATTGTGAAGAGGATTTGTTTTTGTTGCTGTAACAGCCAGCAGCAGATGTGTGAAGGCTGAAAAAGTAGAAGCCTCATTTTCTCCACATAAAGAATAATTTAGATGACAATTGCTATCCAAATGAGTAACTGAGAACGAGTGTTCTTTACTAAGCTGTGATTAGCAGGTAGGGAGTCAGGTCAGGTCAGGTCAAAGAAGACTAATAGAGAAGTTAAAATATTTGCACGGTGCCCTCATACATCCCTCCTTCCCTTTTCATCACTAGTGGCCTAGGCCGTCACACCCTAACCTAAAACCCACGGTCAAAGTCAAGTCTGACTCATAGTGACTCTATAGGTCAGAGTAGAGCTAAGTTTCTAGACTCTTTAAAAAAGTATGGAAACAGATGGCCTCCTCTTTATCCCAAACAGTAGCTGGTAGGCTTGAACCCAAATCTAATGCTTAGTTCACTGTTCCACCAGGGCTCCTTAAGCCACAAGTCAGTGTGACCTTAATCCTACATATTATAAATGTTCTTTCCTAAAGATTTTACTTTGAGTTTAAAAATGATAACTTTTGTTCTAATTCCATCTAATGCATTAGGTCGAAAATATCCTGGTTTAATAAGTGTCAGCTGTTGATCAAGAAGTCCGTGGTTCAAACCCATCATTCACTCCATGGGGAAAAATGAGACTGTCTGTTCCCATAAAGATGCAAAGACTTGGAAACCTTTATGGGGTGTCTATGAGTTGTAATTTATACCATGAAAGTGGTTTAAAGGGATGTGGATTTTAATGAACCCACTACCATTGAATAGATCCCAATTGATAGCAACCCTATAGCAGAGTAGAACTGCCTTCTTTGAATTTCAGAGACGGCAAATCTTTCTAGAATTCAGTGGCTTCATCTTTCTCCCTTGAAGCAGTTGGTGGATTTAAACTGCTGACCTTGTGCAGTCATATGAGCAACCACGTTCTTTTGTAGCATTTAATGGGCACTGTGGGATGCAACACCAGAATCCTCAAGGAGATGGCTTAGTCCAATAGCCAGAGCAAGGAACTCAAACATGCTAACGACCATGACAATAGTGCAGGACCGGCAATGTTTTATACACTTATACATAGGTTCCATCAGGTTACATGGAGTCAGCTGACTCAACCTAATAACAATCTTAATGAAAGCATATTAAATGATGGAAATTTGGTCAACGGTTTAGATCAGTGGAAGTGTGTATGAGTGTAAGGATTTTCTTCAAGTTCACCTTGAACTTGTTGATGTGTCTTTATGTATAAATAAAACCAAAAGCTAAACCCATTGCCGCATTGAATCGAATTCATTGTGACCAAGTAGGACAGAGTAGATTGGTTCCATTAGGTTTCTAAGGCTGTAATTTAGATGGAAGCCGATTGAAGCTCATCTGTCAGTTAGCAACCGAGCTGCTTAGCCACTGTACCATGTGATTCCTACATTATGATTGTGTTTCAAGAATAAGTCATCACCCAGACTGAATACGCATTGCTTACATATGCTAGTAAAAATGAATAATGCTGTATATGTAGAAGGAGAACATGCATCGGATAAAATAGAAGAATTCAGTAATGCTCCATGTATCCAAAGTCTCAGTTGTAGGGACAAATTCACTTGAGGAACTGTAGTTAAGAATAAGAAAAAAGAGTGTTATTGTGAATTTCTAACTTCCTCTTTGGAAGAAAGATATTTTCTCAGTCCTTGTAGATTTGATCCCCAAACACCTCATGATATTTAACACAATTCTAACATATTTGCTTAATTTCTCAAGCTACAGACACACCAAACAAAGTAGTAAAAAGTAGAGTACAGATATTAGTGACAGGCAATTTGAGCATATCAAAAAGTTTAGCTGATAACAAGGGAAGCACACAATACCACCAGCCTCACTGGAATGTTGGAATTGGAGAAAGTTTAGGGAACAATTCTGCAGAGTGCTATTCTTGAATTTCTTATTGTATTAAAGTTTAATTTAATAAATACTGTTCTTCCTGACCTCCTTGATTAATTAAGAAAGTGTTCAATTACACTTAGAATCCCTTTAGAAATGCTGAGTCCAGCATACATTCTAGAAAGAACTATATCTGGATGATTAAAATGTGAAATCATAATGCATATTGGTAGAAATGTTGCTGATTTAGAAAATTTACTGAAAAAGTATGTTTTACAAGTAAAAAAGATTTGTCTCCTCAAGCTGATCTCATTGTCTTATACCACAATATTTTAATAGCTAAGAATATTTTAATATTATAACTCCAAATGATAAGAATGGAAAATATTCAGATACATATTTCTTACCTTTTATTTGTACCTATGTATTATCCTTATCACTGTATCTTATTGTTAGATGCCTTCAAGCTGGTTCTTTCTCATAGAGATCCTGTGCAGAACAGAACAAAATGCTGTGCTGACTTGCACCATCCTCACAATGGTGTTGGGGTTTCAGCCCATTGTTGCAACCACTTGTGACTTTCTCTCTTTTACTGACCTTCACCTTTACCAAGTGTAATTCCTTCTCCAAGGATTGGTCTCTCTAACAACATGTCAAAAGTAGGTGAGGAAGTCTTGCCAACCTCATATCTAAAGAACATTCTAGCTGTAATTCTTCCAAGACAGTACTTTCAATGTTCTCTGACAACATCACTCAAATGCATTGATTCTTCTTTCATCTTCCTTATTCAATATCTAACTTTCACATGCATATGAGGTGATTGAAAATTCCCAGACTCATGGCAAGCACGCCTTAGTCCTCAAAGTGGCATCCTTGCTCATCAACACTTACAGATGTCTGTCCAATGTAACATATAACTTAATTTCTTGATCGCTGCTTCCATGATCATTGACTGGATATAAAGCAATATGGAATCCTTACAATTTCCAAAATTTCTCCATTTATCATAGTGTTATCTATTCCAATTGTAAGGATATTTAGTTTTCATTACATTGAGATGCAATCCATACTGAAGACTGCAGTCACTGATCATAAACGAGTGCTTAAAACCCTCATTCCTTTAAGCAAACCAGGTTGGTCATGAGCCTTCCTTCATTCCTGATACCAAGTTCTTCATATAGTCCAGCTTATCTACTCAGCACACAGACTGAACAAATGCCGGTGAAGGTTACAAACCC
>NW_022111300.1:39241880-39273125 GCF_000313985.2 Echinops telfairi
TTAACTGCCGCTTCAGCCATAGACAGTTTATGCATGAATGAGTTCAAGGAAGTGTGCTGGAAGTCCCATTGTTCTGAATCCTATCCACACAGTCAAATGGCTTTGTATAGTCAATAAAACACAAGAAAACATCTTTCTGATAGTCTCTGCTTTTAGCCAAGATCCATGTGACTTCAGCAATTATATTTCTTGCTCATCATCCTCTGCTGGATCTTGCTTGAATTTCTGGCAACTCCCTATTGATGTCCTGCTTGCAACCATTGTTAAAATAGCTTTTAAGTTTCACTTGCCTGTGATATGAATGATGATATTGTTTGATCCTTTCCGCATTTTCTCGGGTGAACTTCGTTGGGTGGGGTGGGGACATGGACATCAGTTACCTTTGCGATGTTTTTCATATACGGTGCAACCTTATGTTTCCTTGTACAGACCCAGGCCTGCATAGGCAGCTGTATTTTCTACAACGACCATCCAACGTAGTAGCCGTTGAAGGAAAAGATGCTGTCTTGGAATGTTGTGTTTCTGGCTATCCGCCCCCAAGTTTTACCTGGTTACGAGGAGAGGAAGTTGTCCAACTCAGGTATTATCAGTTAAAGATTTTTGTGGATTATATGCTACTACTTGTTTTTCTTTCATTTGCTGTGAGAACCTAAAACTTGGGGAAATCTCTTAGGAAAACTGGCTAGTTTTGACATTATATTGTAAGAGAAGCATTTAGGGACTGGGGCTAAGTGAAGAAAACAGTCAACTTCCATGAAATCATTCTAAAAGGAATTTAAAAATGCAGAGGTTTTCATTGAGAGAATTCTGCCCCCAAAAGTTTTCAGCCAAGATGCCTTAGAGTCTATTATCCTAAAAGCATGTTACAGAGAGTAAAACAGTTTTTTATTTTAAGAAACCACAATTCCTGAGTTCAGATCTGTAGCACATTCTTAGAGGCCCCGAGTATTTTTCTAGCTCCAACGGTATCTCTCAACTTCCCCGCTACTGAAAAGATTTAGGATAAGACAGGAGAGAAGTGTGACTCTGTGGGTCACAACCAGGAGCAGTTAGACTCAACATCATCAAGGAGATGAGATTGCAACTGTGATAGAGACTGGTGGGATCTCCAAGACGATCTCGCACTCAGTTCCCTTGAGACCTAAGTCTAGAATAGAACTCTTCACGATGTTAGAAGAATTACCCACTTAAGATCAAAAGGGCACAATATACCGAAGGAATAATTTCAGAGGAAAGAAGGAAGAATGGAAACAAACTAAGGAAGAGAGGGTGGTACAACGAAGAGGTTGTAGTAGATGAATTGGAAATGAAATGCTTAAGAATTATCAAAAGTCAGACTGATTTCCTGCCCTGAAAATCCTCACCCACTGCACAGTGAAAGTTTTTAAAAGACAAGAGTGTAGACCCTTAGTAGAATGAGCTACCCATTCAAAACATTTTGATAAAATGGTTCTCATTTTAAGAAATTGAGTTCATTGAATTTGGTCACTGGCATACAGCTTCTTAACACATCTATTTTCTATGATTAAGTAGGTTCATATATCAAAAGTTGATCCTTACATTACATTTCATTCACCTGAAATAATTACTTGTATAACAATAATATTTGGTATGGCATCAAAAATCCTCCTAAGAATACTAAAGTATAAAAGCTATCTTGGTGTAACATCAGCATGACAACATTTTATCTCTAGACATAGCTAATTATTCATATTCTGTTTTTTGAAATGAGATGTTGGCCATTGGGGATTAAAATGGATACCAGGCCACATGTCATTGAGTTCCATGGTGCACACCTACTGCTCTAGAACTTCGCATTCTGAAATATAAAATGCGAGTTACTGTATATACTTGAGTATAAGCCGACCCGAATATCAGCCGAGGCACCTAATTTTACCAAAAAATTTCATAAAAATGTGATGAAAATCTCGACTTATTCATGAGTATATACAGTATATTAAATTTTCTCTATATTTGTTATCATAATTTCTTCCACGTTTAATCTATGCCATTTCTTTTGCTACTGCACAGAGTTTTTCAATAGCTTGCTCTGAGTAAATTTTCCATCAAATCTGATACTAATAAGCCCTTATCACACAGTTTCTTTCTTATTTAATCATTCAATCTATAAGGTTAACATGTTATTGTGTGGACTTTATGTGAACCATTGAGTACTTGACTCAAGGAGTTACACATATGTTACTCTAACTTTATTTTTCATACATTATAGGTCCAAAAAGTATTCTCTATTGGGTGGAAGCAACTTGCTTATCTCCAACGTGACCGATGATGACAGTGGAACTTACACCTGTGTTGTCACTTATAAAAATGAGAATATCAGTGCTTCTGCAGAGCTCACTGTGTTGGGTGAGTTAGTGGGTCAAGTTGGGTGTGTTTGCATTGTCATTTTCACAGAGACCCTCTAAATGCTTACCCCTGAATTTCTCCCTGTGCTTATTAAGTCGAAATTGCAAAGTCCCAGTGCTCCACACATATCCTTGCCCTTCTTTAATTAATTGCAGAGGGGCTAAGTATAGTGTTTAAAGACTTGCTCATTGAATTAAAGTTCAGATACATCACTCTTTAGTGTAATTATGTCAGATGATTTGTCTGAAGCCTACCAAAAATTGTCCCTCACCAGATGTGTTGATTTACAAACGAGAAGTTCTAAAATACCACACCTGGGGGAAGGGCAATATGAAAAGAATGAGAGGAATTATACAAACATACACACTGACATGGAAAAAGAAGACATTATTTGAGATGGTTAGGTCTCCAATATGACATTGAACTGTGTTGGTTTCATTAACTTGGACACTTTGTAGGGGTTAATGTTGACAGTGAATATTTAAATCAAATATATGTCAGGCACACATCATAGTGAAAATCCAATTTAAAGAAATATAAGGTGGCACAGATGGGTTCCTGTTACCTAGATGGTGAGTCCTCACTTACCACTGTAAATTAAGTGTATATAAATACACATATATTCGCACATAAACACATATAGTATATTTCTTTAAGCCAGCTTCATCTGAATCATGCAGTGTGAACAGAGGAGCTTACCATTTGAATCCCATTCATTTCTCCTTGTAATAACAACAACAAAAAATGGTTGCCAGTATTTGGAAATTTTCCTCTAGAATAAATCAGTTTACCATTTAAGGAGTCCAGGAAAAATCACAGGCTGCTTAAATTGTTCAGTAGAAATGAAAAGGTACGGTACGCAGATTATAGCTGCTTGCCTATTATTGCGCTATACCTATTGTGCTTTCGGCTTCAGCGTTTATTCAGAACACACCTTCCTCTGTAGGCAGGATAATAATGCATATCATTGCTTAGGCAGTGGACTTGTTGGCTCTTTGATCAAACCATAAATATTAAGCTTAGAATAGCAGACTGACAATTTTAAGCTTTGGCTTTAGGGGTAGCACTATTCTCAGTAAAATATTAGCTGCCTTGAAAATGGCAACAGTTTAATTTACTCATATTTTATTTGGAGTACTTTTTTGCTCTATTGGTGAAACTAAGAAAATAGGAAGAATTTCATATTTGCAATGCCAAAGTACAATAACACAGAATCACTATTCTAGAAATGTTATTATCATGTATATTACTGATCATAAGGCAAATGTAGTTTGGGAAAAAACTAGAATTTATACTGATGACAAGTAAAAATCTCTTGGAAAATACATAAGATTCAATTTTATATCAAAGTAATTAACATTTGGACAGGCAATGCTTCATTATTAACTGATCCAAATATGTATGAATACTAATCTCTGATGATCAATTCAGTAAATTAGCCAATAAAGATATGCATAAGCATATATATATGAGAATATCAATATGCAGGTATATCTATAATATTTGGTACATATAAAACTATCTAAAGATACGTAAAGGCAGAGTTAATAATTCCCCTCTCTCTGGACTTTGTGTTCCTGTCACTCTGAGGTAAATAATCTTAGTAACTCGGTATGTTTTATTCCATAAACTCCTCATAAATTTTATCATGACTGGTATATAGCTTCTTTACAATATTCTTACAACATTCTTATTTACAACCATTGTTGTTATTTTTCTTATAACCATTTATTCCTTATGTGATCATGCCAATATCATGATAACAAATATCCACAGTTTAATTAATACGTAATATCATTCTACTTATGCATGTGTTTATAAAACATTTAGTGTTACTGAATGTCAATATCATGTGACATTTATGATTCATAATGTCCTTGGTGGAAAGTCTGCAGGTGGGACACATTAAATGGCAATGCGCCGGCCCAGACACGCTCTCTACCAATGGAGAAATCATAAGAGGAGTAAGGCAGCCATAAAATATCCCAGACATATATCTCCTTTATTAAAAACAAACCTGTCATCAAGAATGTGGTCCAAGAGAGAGGTTTATCCATCTGATCACTGGCAACCCGACCCTCTGTAGAGCTCTCCTACAAGTGAGGGAGGGTGTCCAATTGCTGGTTGCTAGTGGCAATTGAAAGCTCATGCTCTTCGGTAAGATGTGGCCCCATCAAGAAAGCAAAAGCATGAAGCAGACTGCTGTGTAGTTCATGCTGAGTCATAGAGACCCTAGAGAACAGGGGAGACACTCTATAAGGTTTCTGCTGCATCTTTCTCCAACTGAGCACCCCCTCCTCATAGTAATCAAGAAGCGTGCACCATCTGCACTACCACTACCCTCAGGTCCCATTCCCCTAGTTTATATATCAGGCTGTGGAAACACAGAAGGCTAACAAACTGTCCACGGACTTGCGGGAGGTTTCAGGAGTCGCATGGAGGCAGTCTGATTAAAGAGCCCAGGCCAGTGCCCTCCGACCTGCCCAACCCACCCACTTTTGGTTTATCTTCTTTTCTCCAAAAGAGTGTAAAGTGGGGCAGGGTTGTGTGATACAAATAAGGTGGTTCTGGTGCTTCAGTTTGGTTTGTAATTGCTTGTGCTGTTACTTGCATCGAACAAAATGTGAGAAAATATTCTACCAATCTTGAGAAAAGTAGTTAAGGAAGAAAGGAATGAAAATTTTCTTTGAGATCGACATTCAAACAAATGGTCATACTTATAATCTATTGGTAAAAAGGTAGGTGGAAATTCACTTGGTATAAAATAATACATATTCTTATTAACTTTATCAAGCCATGAACCATTTCTATAATCAGTTTAAAATGTGAAGATGGGCATGTTAAACATGAGAAAATTCATAAATATATTGATGAGAAAATAAAACTCACAAGTCAATGACTTGTACTTTACACAAATATATATACGTTCACATTAATTTTCTTCTTAGAAATCAGATATATATTCTATTATGGGTATACTTGTGCCTTGTTCTCTAGTAATTTTATAAATTGAATTTTCTATTGATTATCATTTCTAGTAATCTAGATTTTAATCTTATGTATCAATTATTTGCATGTTTATTTTTATAAATTGGTTATATTACTTACTTTTATTGAAATGTTCATCTTCATTTTATTTATTTACAGAAACTATAGGAAATGTAGTAACTATACTGCTAATGTTATAGAATGATACCAATTTTTTAATTATTATGAGGAAACATGACACAGACAGTAAATGTATGAATCATACTCATTATTACTCTTATAAAATAGAGATCTCTGTGAGCACATCTTTGGTCATAATGGGTTTGTTTGCTTAAGACAGTTTCCTCCTGACTGGGTTTACATTCCCACAGAATTTATATGATTCGCAACTATTGTGGATGGTGTGCTTTAATTGGGAGCTCATTAGAATACTCTTTTAACTATTGCATCGGACTAACATTGATTGTTAATATAAGAAAAAATAGAGATAAGGTTTGTCTCAGCATGCTAAGTTCCCTGTGCAGGACTGAGGGTGAATGTGTATGGGAAATGGAGTTCATTGATTTTTTTTTTAATAAAAAGAAATCAGATGAAGGACAAAAGAACCTCATTATCATTGACATTCAAATTTACTTCCATCTGCTTTTATAATTTTAAACACATTTAAATTATTCACGAACTTAATTCATAAGGAATCCACGCTTTAAGCAATAAAGTGCCTAAGCTTGGCCCGGCTCTGAGCACCGTTCACACAGACTTAAAAGCACCGTTCATACATACATGGGATCGAATGTTTGCCCAGCTCCTCAGTACAAGCCATTAGACCCAACATCAGTGAGAAAATTAAAATATGCTTGAATCTTCCAAATAGAATTCTAGATTCCCTTCTAAAGCAGGGTGCCCTAGTACAAACAATGTATGTTTAAAAGTTGATTTTATGTGTGTGTTATTACTAAAGATAGCAACAAGTCACTGCCATCCATCCTGACTTATAGCCCCCCTATGGGACAGAGTGGCACTGCCCCCGTGAGTTTCCCAGACTGTCGTGGATGGTTTCACTCTGTTGGCCATGCCGTTAGCGGCGCAGCTTGTAATCACTATGCCACCAGGGCTCCTGTACACATTAGGCACCCTCCTGTTGGATCTGCCTCATAGCGGCTCTATACACAACAGAACATACGTGGCTGGGTCTTGTGCCAGTTTCATCAGTTTTGTAATCTGTGAGCTCAGGTCTTCTCTTTTTCCCTGATCCTTCTCCAGGAACTGGTCCCTTCTGATAACAAGTCCGAAGTCTTCATCGCAAGTCAGATGTGTGAGTGCTCACCATCCTCATGTCTAAAGAGAATTCTGGTTGTGCTTCTCCCAAGATAGATTTGTTCCTTCCTTTGCCAGCCTATCATGCGGTCACTATTCCTCAGCACCACGTGCCACAGGCGTCTGCTCTTCAGTACTCCCTCTCCCCTGTCCTGCTTTCGCATGCAGAGGAGACGATGGAAAATAGGGCAGTTTAGGTCAGGTGGACCTGCATCCTCAAGTCTTGCTTTCTGACACTTTAAAGAAGTCGTTTGCAGCAAAATAGAGTGCTGGTAGCATAGTGGTTATGTTTGGGGCTGCTAACTACAAGGTCAGCAGTTCAAAGCCCCCAGTTTTCTGTGGGAGAAAGTTGGGGCTGTCTAGTCCTTAAAGAGTTGCAGCCTCAGCTACCACTGAGGCATTTCTACCCTGTCCTGTAGGGTCCCTGGGAGCTGGGATAGAGTTGGTAGCAGTGAGAGGGAATATTTGAAGCAAAATTTCTACTGCTTCAATGGGTCTTGATTATGGAGCCAAGTACAATGAAATCCTTGATGGTTTTAATATTGTCTCCATCTATCAGGATGTTCCTGATTGGTGTAGTTGTGAAGGTTGTTTTTCTTTCTTCTTCTTCTTCTTCTTTTTGTTGAGGCATAGTCCACACTGAAGGCTTCAGTCATTGATTCTCAGAAGTCCGGGCTTCCGTCCTCCAGTCAGTAGAGTTGGGTGTCTGTGTATCACGGACTGGCCAGCTTGCCTTGAACCCTGAGGTTGCCGTCTTCTCATAGCCCAGTTCTGTGAACAATTTGCTCAGCAATCACTTGTGGATTCTCTTCAGCACACTTTTATTTTCAAGAGCTACTAATAATGCTGTTCAATGATTTATGCGTTCTGTTGGATGACCTTTCTGTGGCGTGGGAACAGATGCGGTATGTTCCAGTCAGTTGGGCAGATAGCTGGCATCCAAATGCTTTGTGTCCACGAGTTTTTTCCAGAATTGCCTGCATTTGTTGAGACATTTCCATGACATTCAGTCAGTTCCTGGAGTTGCGTTGATTGGCACTGCCTTTAGTGCAGTTGGAATTTCTTCCTGCAGTATCACTGTCGTGTTACATAGGCTACTTCTAATAGGGTGGACTAGCCAATAATTATTTTGAAACAGGAATTCCATATTCCTTCTATCTTAATTTTATGCTTCCCATGATCCATTGTTTAGGCACATGGAAATTAGGGCTCACTCCATGGACTTAATCTACATTCTACACAGAAGGCTTTTTGGGGGTTGATGCCAATGGATTCCAGTAGGAATAGATATTATATGTATGTAGATAATTGATATTATTTATATCAAACACCACACACCCACACGTATACATGGAGCCCTGGTGGTGCTGTCTGTTCCTGTAAAGATTTACAGTCTGAGAAGCCATATATATAGGGTCATTATGAATTGATGGCAGTGGGATTTCTCTAATGGCATAGTGGCTTCAGTGGTTAAATGTTGGTCTACTAACTGAAACGTTGGCTGTTCAAACACAGCAGCTTCCCCAAAAGAGAAATGCAGGCACTACGCTTCTGTAAAGATATTCAGCCTCTGAAACCCTATTGAGAAGTTCCACTCTATTCTACAGGGTTTCTGTGAGTCAGAATCAACTGGATGGCTGTGGGGTTTATAGTGGAGACACACACACACACACACACACACACACACACACACACACACCCCTACATTATATATAATGCACACATATTCTTTACTTCTAAGATAATTACTCTTCTAACACCTACACATGTTCTTTCAAATACATATGGTTGGTTCAACCATTAACTCTGCAAATAGATAATAGGCCAAGCTATTCAGAAAAATCCCGAAAAATCATCTTAAATGTGAGTTAAGAGGAGAGATTAAGTAATATGGGGAAAGTTAAAACCCCACTAAAAACTTTCATTTATAATGTAGTGAGATGGAATGTCCTCATTATTAGTTCACTTTCTGCTACAGGTTTTTTAAATAATAAAAAAGATGGCCAGATATAGAACGAGTTAACACATTAGCAGGGATTTGAACCGGTCCAATTCAGTTAGACTCCCTGCTGAAAATTTACACTCCCGCCTCAGATACAGGGAATCAGAAGCTACCTTTCATCAAGCTGCCAGGGGCTTCTTATGTGTATAAGAATATGTATGTGTGTATGCATAGTATATGTATATAAGCACCACCTAGGGATCCTGTTAAAATGTCGATTCTGTTTACTATTTATCTAGCACAGACAGTAAGCTTCTCAGCAAGGAGTTGAAGTGAAATGAACTGGCTCAAAGGCCTGAAAAACAGTTTCTATTTGTCAGTAAAGCACAGCATTTGTATAAACAACTCATTAGCATTGAGTACCCCGTGTGCCTTAGCATTCTACCATGTAGCTTTGGACATAGAAAGAAAATGTGACCCAGATCCAAGCTTCCAGTAGAAGAAGTAGAACTTTTGTTAGAAGTTAGAGAACTTCCAGCAATGAGGTGTCCTAAAAGTTTTAAATAAGGGTTAAACTAAGAAACTAGGGACTGGGGAGGAGGCGGGGTCAGAGGAGAGTTCTAAGTAGGTAGGAGGACTGCGGAAACTTCGAGCTCAGGGAGTGATGAGTGAGGGAAAGGGGTTTATATGACTGAAGAACATGGGTGCCAAAGAAGGAATGGCTAGATTAGGGCAAGATTGAGCCATGAGTGTCATCCTGCATATCACTCATTCATTGGTTAATAGGAAAGCTTTTTGAGTTGTGGTTTCAAACTCCACAACCACACGTATTGCCATCAGATCGATTCTGACTCAGAAACCCTACAGGACAGAGTGTGATTGTCCCTTTGGGTGTCTGAAACTGTAAGCCTTTAAGGGAGAAGACAGCCGCATCTTTCTCCTTCAGAGCAATTAGTGGGGTCAAACTACCGTCATTGTGGTTAGCAGTCATTGCCTACTAGCTGTTCAATCTCGGCAGCTATGTAACCTCTACTCTTTCTGTTCTTGTTTTGTAAACGAATAGTAATCATTCCCCTCTGGATGTGGTGAAGACTTAGGGACTAGGGTTGGGAGAGAAAGATTTCAGAGGACCCTGTGCAAGGCAGAACTTTGGGCGCTCTAGGGAATAAATAAGCAATAGTTATTTCCCCTGACATTGTGTGATGCCTATAGTCAAGTTACAATGATTGAGCAGAAGAAATCCTTTTGCACTATGTCTGGACATACTTTTCTTCATCTGTAGAATATGCAGAGTAACAACTAGCGCCCACCTAACTCTCAGCTATTCTGGAAGAATCACTGTCATGACCTCCTGCTGGTTCACAGATATTTCTTTGGGCGTTTCCTCTAGACACATGAGTACAGAGAAAACTTCGGTTGGTTGGTGGCAGTAGGGTGGCATCTACATTTGCTTTTCACTTTCCTTGGTGCCTAGACAGCCTGTTGTCCTTGTTTGCTTAACCAGATCGTGATAAATTTGAAAACTGGTGACATTTGTTCATCTTGGCCACTCAGACCCGCGGCTCATAGTCTGTCTCTACTGAGTTTTAGGCATAAGAAATGTAATGGAATGTGTGTATGCCATGTGTTTTTCTAACTTTCTTTCAGAATATTTTACAAATTCTCCTGTAAGAGTAAATTGTGTGTGTGTGTGTGTGGTCTTAAGGGGAAAGAGTAGGTTTTATTTTAATGGAAATAGCTAGCATAAAAGATGGTTTGATCTGTTTAAATGAGATACAGTGGAAAATCCTTTTACCCACATTACTTACATATTAGTAAGGCTCTCAAAGAAAACCAGACTCTCTGCCATCTAGTTGATTCCTACGCAGAGTGCCGCTATGGGACGGGCTCGAACAGCCTCTGCGGGTTTCCCAGACGTTAATGTTTGCCTGGGGTAGACCGCCTCATGGTTGTCAGGCAGAGTGGCTGCTGGGTTCCAGCGTCAGGCCTCATAGTTAGCCGCTCAGTGACACCCAGGCGTCTCATTGGCAAGGCAAACAATCTTAAAGATCTAATGTGTGCAGAAAACAAGATCCCTCTTGAAATAGCCAGAGAGGAAGGTACGTGTCCCTTAAAGTCCACTAGGACAGCGTATACCTCTGTGATTGCATTAGGTATTTTGTTGTTGTTGTTGTTTTTGTTTCTGATGGGAAAGAGTGCTTCTTTTGTTTATTATTTTCCCCAGATGGTTTTAAAGACATCAGACCAAGACCCTTGTAGTATTGCGCCATGGGTGAGATACAGACAGCCCAGGCTCTGGGTACAAGTTCTGAAGCTTTGTTTGATTGGCAGGTGGGCGGAGGGGGTGAAGCCTGCTCCTGTGACTGAGTATGCCGACTGGGGAGGGCTCAGTATGCTTCCATTCCTCCTCGCTCACTTCTAGCTCTGCTGCGATTGCTGGACCTTCTGGTAGAGGCTAGTGGTGTCAGCAACTTTAGCCTCTGCTAGTGGGTCCAGCAGGAGCAATGACTACTAGGATAATCCGAATAATACGCTCCTATTATATTTTAGTACGGTGTTCCCACAATCCTAAGTCAACCTCTTTTACACAGTGTACTAAGGACATGAAACAATACACTCTGATAGATTAAAAAAAAAGAAAAGACCAACTGTGGATCCTGAATGATTATAAATCTGATGTCCGTTGGTCTTATTTTCTCCTCAATATCATCGTTATCACCTTTCTTTATTTAGTAATTGCCAAGTATAAGATACTATTGATATTTCAGAACCTATAAATGTAAACAAAGTGCTCTTAATTTCTGAGCTATGCTCCATAAATTTAATTTACTGTATATAACCATGGCAATGCTCACACACGATCAATTCTCAGAGGTATTCAGTAATGGAAGAACACACAATAATCTGATATTAATAGCCTCTTATTTTTTTCTGCATTTGCTTTACTTTTGTCCTTTTAACTAAGGCGCGTGTGGTAATTGTTGCTCTTGTCTTAGCATGTACAATTGACCACCGGGAGAATGGGCCCTCATGTGTCGAGTGAGTGGCACTCCCATAGACGTTCCCCATACTAAAATCGTCAAGTACCTTTCTTAAAACTTTTCTTTTAAGCTTCTACATTGACTTTTAGTCCTAGGTCTTTAGCCATGAATGAGGAATCTACACCGCACACCCCCAAAAATCATCTTCACTGCCATAAAATTGATGTTGATTCATATGACCCTATAGGATAGGGTAGAACTGCCCCTGTGAGTTTCTGAAATGGTGATTCTTTAGGGGAGTAGATAGCCCTGTCTTTCAGCCTCAGAGAAACTGGTGGTTTCTAACTGCTGAAGTGGGTCCGCAGCCCAATGCAGACCCGCTGTGCTACCAGGGCTCTTAAATGAGGAAGAATTGATACGAAATAGAATAGGATAATATGTATTCTTCCAGTGCAATGCTTAATTCTCTGCTTGAATGGAGTTCTCTTAAGTTTCCAACACTACTTTCTCTGCCTAAATAGCAGTTCTTAATTTTCACATGTATGGAAAATTAGCTTGTATTAGCAATTGGCTTATGTTAGCAGGTGTCCCTTACCTATGCCCACTTAATGGTGATCATTATAAAAGAAGTGCCTCAGGTAAGTCTATATTGATTATCCTTCACAGTGCAATTACCAAAATGATTGTATCAAAATTAGTTAAGGGATTCTTCTTATAGGAATATGATTGCAAGTGTAGAATTCTAAAATCCCAGGGCCCTTGAGTCTTCTATTTGACTCACAGTGACCCTGTAGATGAGAGTAGAACTCTACCATAAAGTGTTCAATGGTATAAATATTCTTGGGAAACCATGGAGCAGCTGGTGTATTTGAACCACGACCTTTCCTTTAACCATTGTGCCACTTAGGCTCCTAAATGTAGACTCCAAGCTTAGAATTAAAAAACAAAACATCTTTACCACTGTTTCCCATGACTATGTCAAATTATGGGTATCATTAGAATATGGAAAAGCTCTGTTCAAGAAAAGGTTTAAAATAGTCTATCAAATATGCATTTGTATTAAAATAAGGAGAAAGGAATTGTGAGTTTGGACTTTTAGTAACAAGACGAGTTGGGATTGTAATCACCAGTTATGGTGGGATGTTTAAATACCCATGGGATTGGCAGTCGAATGTGTTCATTCATCACCCAGATATTTGCTGAGGGTCTCCTTGTACGGGAGCTGGGGCCTCTCCTTGCCATCCTCCTTCCATTGGAGAAAACAGCTTAAACAGTGTTGTGCCTTTATCCTTGAGATGGTTATGAATCTATTTTTTTTCTTTCTGAAACAGAAGAGGTGGAAGCAGAGGCCCCAGAGGGAAAGGCAAAGGCTCTGTACTAACCCATCGAGTGCTGTATTAAAAAGGCAATCTGAGATTATGATTCTAATTATGCCTAATAGCCAAAGCAAGGTGAATGGACCATCTGTGGCTCGGAAGGAGGAGAAGTGCTGGCAGTGGGGACAGGCTGCCCCAAAGGGCATTTTATGGCAAAGTGGTCCAGAAGCATCACAACCACAGCTCCCTCCGGAAGGAGGCTGGCTCCTGAGTAGGACTCAAACAAAATCAGACTGTAGCGTTTTAATCAAAATCCATGTTTTGAATCAGATATGGTTTCCAATGTTCAAAGAGTTGGGTAAAGCATTTCGTTATATTTTTTTCCAGTTTTTCCCCGCTGATGTACTATTTACAGATCTAGGTATATCAGTTTAAATAATCTTAACCACCGGTGTGTGGCATCATCTTTATTTCATATCTTGTAAATATAAGCAGGGACATGCCCAATTATCTTCTGGATCCTGAGATTCACACCATAAGGTCAAGGCACCCACCACAGCTCAGCATCATTGGACCTCACAAAAAATACTGATTATTTTTAAATATAAATTTTCAAATGATGGGTATCATTAAAGCAGTTGGAATTTTCATGACTAGTTCTCACATCGTACCTTCCAACGCTTTCATCTAACCAACACCAAATTTTTTCCTGTGGATTCAAATCCGACTCAAAGCAACGCAATAGGGATCATACAGAGAGCTGCCCCATAGAGTGTCCGCTCCTCTAATTTTTATAGAAAGGGACTGCTTCAGAGTTCTGCCCTGGAGTCACTGATGCATTCCAGCTGCCAGCCTTCCTTCCGGGGACCAGCCAAGCAGGTAACCTCTACGGCCCAAGGATCCTGTGTGCTTCCTGGTCCCTTGCTAATTTCTTCATTAACCATTAACACGTTGGTTAGGTGACTACAGTGCGTTGTAATTATACAGAACCCCAAATAGCTTCTCAAGAAACAACCCACTGCCTTGCTTTCCAGTGGACCCCAACTCTTTGAAATCCCCCAGAGCAGAGGGTAGCACTGTCCCACCGAGTTTCCCAGGCTGCGCTCTTCACGGAAGCAGACTGGCACAACTACGTCCCTGGGAGCAGCTGGCAGGTTTGAACTGCCAAACTTCTGGCTGGGTAAAGCACTTAGCAACTGTGCCACTTTTCTCAAGGAAAGGAGCTATGCACCGCTCCTTTCCCTGTCCCGAGCATCATCTGCAGCATTAGACACGACTTAGGCATTGAAATCATGTCTGAGAGGAATAGAATAACCCTCTGGACCCTTGTGTCCCCTATTTGTGGACTTAATCAAACTTGCATTGAAAATACTCAAGGAAAAAATAAACAAACAATTAAGTTGTCCAAACACAGGCTAAGAGGGAGCTACATGTACTATTTACATAGAATTTAAATGTGCGTATTCGAGTGCTGGGCAGTAGACTGGAGGAAGCGCTTGAGTTAGTGCAAATACCACAGTACCTGATAGGGTGCTTTGAACTCTCCTTGATGTCAGCATCCACGGCGGCCCTGGAACCCAACCCACGTGGATGACAGTCATTGCATTTCTTTCTCGCATTATCAAATTTGGACTGGAATAGCGAACACTGAATTCTAGTATGTGAAAGTCTACCCTCACGACAAATCGAGTTTTTGCACACAATCCTAGTATTCCAAATCTCTATCTCTCGACCATCCTGTCATTGTTCAGAAATCCGGGTGCTCAGCGTACTGCATTGAATGCATGTCCTGGTCAACTAATTGTTGTCGAGCGTCACCTCTGTGCCCACGGTCGTATTCCCATTTTGGAATGGGGCGTCCTTGTTCCTTCCACGTGGCAGCCTTAGTCTAGGCTGTATCTTGAGTCGATCTAACTTTCAAGATAGAAAAGAAAAGAAATCCATTAAGCAGGTGAGCAAGTTGAGAATGATGCTAGTCCACAGGAAGATCTCCACGAAGCTGAAAAAGAGAAGCTGAAGAGACCAGGGCCTTCCCCCAGAGCTGACCATGAAAATCTTCCCCTAGCTCCACCCCCATGAATTCAGAATCCAAGCCTCTTAAACTCCGCGGAAACGGTGTTTTGTTTGTTTGTTTTTAAGCCATTTACTCTGTGGCATTTCTGTTTCAGCAGCACTTGCTAATACAAACACTTCGCACTAAGTTTTAAGTCCACTGTAACTATGACGCGACATCGTTCTCTAAATCCGAAAAGAACTATTTTGGGAGCTCCTTCCTGTGAAACATCTTTGGGACAAAATTCTGTAGGAACAGAATGCACACATAGTTTGAGAGGCACACTGTTCACTCATAGCAACTACACCGTCAAGAGGAGAGCCATGTAATGAAAAGAAAGTTTTTTAAAATTGCTGTTCAACAGCATTTTCTAAAACTGTATTCTGTTTATTAGGATTCCTTTTTTAAAAAAAAGGTACCAATAACATGTGAAAGAGCCATGGTGGCTGTGGACTGGGATGCTGACCTTGAGGGCAGTGGTTTGCAACCACCGTCCACCCTGCGAGGGAGAGAGGAGGATTTTTAGTCTTATAAAGACTCACAGCCTCACAAGCCTTCCTTGAGGGTGGCTATGTGTCAGTCCGCTGGATGCTAATGAGTTCTGAGTAATGAAAAAATGGCAGGAGAAATAATAAATAACTTTTTGTGGTTCCCTGACTTAGGGAAAGGCATCTTAAATAAAGGCAGTTAAATAAGTTCATGCTGCAGGATTTCAGAGAGCCTCTAAAAGCTAATATTTGGGAAAAGCTCTTGTGGGCAGACATAAAACCACTATGGAAAGTGTACTCTACTCTGCCTTTCAGGGTCTTGCCAAGGATCAGAATATGCTTGTGGATTCCGGGTTGGGGGTGATATTTTTGTTTTTCATAGCATTGAAACCTTTTTGTGTATGACTGCAGGAGTGAGCTCTGTGAAGAATATCCTAATATCAGCAGAGACACTACATCAGATTAGCTTTGCTATCCTATGTGTTTACACAGAACACAAGTGCTTTTCTTAAGCCTGTATTTTGTTTTTGTTTTTACATATTGTTATAAAAAAATAGCATAGCATGTCGACAAAAATACTTGAGAGGGGTGGTGTGGTGGAGAGATCGATTAACCGACAAATTTGGAAGGTGCATGTCATTTGTGGAAAGATGGGGTAATTGCAACACACCATATACATTTCAGTGTCAACTGCCTAGCAATTAAAAGGCGATTTTTACTACTGGTATTGGGTGTAGCCAATGTTTCCTTCTCACAGTTCAGACCCATTACACATTCTGTAGGAAGCAACATGGTGCCATTTTAATCACAGCACAGTGCTTCCCTCCTGGGAAGAGAAATAAATGCTATATTGGTGAATTTGCTGCCACTGCTCCTTTAGAAGACCAGCGAAGAAAATAATTAGCTCAAGTGATTAGATTATATAATTCAATTTTCCTTGGTATGTTCTTCCTGACATTCAAAAAGTAGTTAGCAAGTCAACTGCCTAATGTTCAGCAATAACATGTTATCACTATTTACAGTGCATGAGAACAAAAGAAAATGCAAATGAGCTGTGTGTGTGTGTTTGGGTGTGTGCTTCCTGAAGGGATGCTTGGCCAGAGAAAAGTAGGATTGTGCACAGACTGGTTGGTGTGTTTCCTCTTTTGAATGATAATTTAGTTTACAGCTTACCTTTGGGATTAAGACTATCCTAGGTCATTACTGTGACATATGCAGGAAGTACAATCAAACAAGATACATTTTCCTTGTTTGATTAAATATATATATATCTTCAAAGGAGATGCCAGAGAGTGAGGTTTTCTTCTTATTTCCTGCTCAACAGGACTTTGTAAACACAGGAGCAAGTCCATTCCCAATTTTCTTCATCAATAGCAAGACTGCTCCTACTCTGTTGCTTGGCCAACGGCTCTATGAACAATCTACATGGATCAACATCTCCTGTACAAGCCAGGAACATTGATGCAGTGATGACTCTCATCTTTTTTTCCATCCACATTTCCTCCTTCTGCCATCTTGCACTCTGCTTTATCCTTCCAACCGAGTCCATTTTTTCATGGGAGCCTCTTAGTAGGTGAGGAGCCATGAACACATCATTGAGCTTCTATGGGTAGTTATAATTTGTGATGAGTTCATCTACTCACTATAGCTCTTGTTTTCTGTGTCTCCAGCAGAGCAAAGTTCTTATCTATTCCATGTACCATGTGTCCTGGAACATACGCTAATGTATTTGTTAACTAATGATTTGCTCCCAGAAGTCTTAGTGTTCATGCTCTCGTAGCACATTTGGTGAGCACCCATTTTGTGGCAAGTATTGCTCAAAGTGTCTTGCTTTCTGCTTTAAGAAACTCAGGAGCTCATGAAGAAGGGCTTATTTTTGGTTCCATTTTATAGATGAAGAAATTGAGGGCCGTCACCTCTACCACCATTATCTCCAAAAACAGAACTGGAATTATTATTGTTTATTTTGCTCATATAACAGTCAGATTAAGAAAGAGGATCAGAAAAGAGTTCCTTGGGTGCAGGAAAACCCCCAACCCAGACACAGAGAGGTGGGATTTCAAGGGATGCTTACCACAAGCCAAAAAAGAAAATAGATGGAAATCATAAGAGTTACATGATTCTCAAAGCTTGGGCTGCAAACTTGCAGAGTTGGCCACCCCTGAGAGGTTTTAGAAATGCAAGCACACTGACCACCCTTGGTCTCCCGAAGCAGGATGTCCGCAGATGGGACAGGCAAACTGCTGTAGTAAACTCCCCAGGTAATTCTTCAGGACTGCCTTTGGAAAAAGAAAGGTCTGTCCTGAAGTCAGGAAAGTAGAAGATTAACAAGAGTTTTAAAACCTCAAATAAACAAAAGTAAATGATCATGCCATATACAAAGGCTTGGACATAGTATGTAAAGTCAGGGATACATTATTCGAATTAAATACTTGGTCATACGGCAGAAGAATGGGGCTGAGGATCAGGTTAGGAATGATATCAGAGTAGGGCTATTCAGCAACCAGCGGATTTGATCATCCTACCTTGTGCTCAAGTTTTTGAAAATCATCTTTAGTACACAAGAATAGTATGAAAGCAGGGGTTGGACTAAGCTCAGAGCAGAGCAACAAACTGCTGCCACACCCCTGTACTTATGGTGATTGGAAGAATGTGGGCCCCAGGAGCAATGTAGATTATTGTGACTGCATTGAGAATTTTAAGTTTACAGATACACATATGCTGTTTTAACTGGTGAGATAGATCCTGAAAGAACATTTTGCAAAGCTGCATGAATGGGCAAAATAATAGCAGATAAATCAGTCACAAGTACAGAAAGTAAAAGGTAATATACCTGAGGGGCGGGGGAGGAATCCAATCTGTGCTGATAAAATGAAATGCTCTTTCTGCTATCACTTGTATCGATAAAAAAAGGATCTGAATCTACGTCTACTTTCCCTCACAGACAGCACAGTGCAGCGTTGCAGTTCAGATGATCAACTAAATGCCAGATATGACCAAACAAAACAACAGCAACAACAAAAAACATTTGAAATGGTTATACATTGCGCTGTGGTCTGTATGTTTGGCAGTTCGAAACCACCAGCAGCTCCTTGGAAGAAAGACTGGACTTTCTTCTCCCGTAAACAGTTAAAGTTTTGGAAACCCACAGAGAGTAGCTATGAGTCATTTTCTGAGCTTTGTCTTTTATAAAAGGCTTTAGTTTGGTTATTGACCTAAACAAAGTTTCTTTCAAATATTAAGGACCTCTTGGATAATAATTAACTTTCTTTTCGCAAATCAATTTGAAGCTCAACTTCCTTAAATAAATCGCTTTTTAAAAATTCTGTTAATCTTTCCAGTTTATGAACCTCTTGGGTTGAAGGTTATTGTTATGGTTATTGTCATTAGGAGCTCTTGAGCTAATTTCTCTTGGGTAGTAAGATCAATGAATTTATCATCAGCTATGTGAAGAAAGTCCTACATTTTACTTTCTTTGCCTTAAGGATACCTTCATTCAGCAAGGTGGCTCTCCACGTACACAATTCCTGAATTTTCAGAACATGTCCACATTCAATTACTAATATTCTTCATGGATATAGAAATGCTTATGACCCACTCATTCACCATGCATCTGAACTGAAAATCTCTCGTATAGAATTACACCCAATTGGTTGATCATTTCTTATAACCTTTAAGGCTTTCCAACAGTTTGGTGGCCTTACTGAGAGGAAATTGACTAGAACGGTAACTCTTCCTCTGAATATGAAAGCATCAAGCCAAAATCAAACCTCCCTGCCTGCCCCTTGCCTTCTCCTCTTTGCTTTAGGGGAAAGGTTGACCACTTAGTCCCAAATAAGTACACTTTCATAGGCAGTCCATTAGTTAGTTGAAAGATTACCTCTAGGAGGAGTTTCAGTTCAGAGTTTAAAGGAATCCAACAGGTCTCTGTCAATCCAGCTAGTCTTGTCTTTTCTTTTATTAAGATTGTGTGTGTGTTTCAATTGTCTCCCAATCTGTCTGATAAAATGGATTGTGGCTCCAGTCAGGACAATTAACCATGGTGGCTGAGTACCATCTAGATCTTCTGGTCTCTGGATAAATGCGATTGTGGTTCATGTAGGTAGTAAATTCTGTGTAATGATTTATTTTTTAGTCATTGGTTTCCTTCTTTGTCTTTTGCTCCAGATGAAGAGAGACCAATAGTACTGTCTTAGATTGCCATTCATAAGCTTTCAAGACCCCAGATGCTACTTACCAAGCTAAGATATAGAACGTAAACTTTATAGACTGTGTTGTACCAATTGACCAATAAAGTCCTAAATCTTCGAATTCAGAGAAGTATTCCTTTGAAGTGTTTGATTGTATCTAGGAAGTATCAGTACCCCCATCCCCGATGTGCTTTATTAGATGTATGAATATATAATGGAACATCAAAAAAGTACTAATAAAATGGAATTAAATTATAATAAAAGTTTCCAATGAACTTTTTGAAGTCTACTCAGACATGAGGCAGCCAGAATCATGTATGATATGCCTACAGGTATAGCTACATGTGCTCACATACGTCCACATATGTACCTTCCTGTACACATGCATGCATACATATCTAAATAACCACTCTCATGTTTTCAGTTGTTAGTATTTGTTCTCAAATTGTATATGCTAAGGACTTTACCAATGATATAACTTATTATTGGTTTTCTTAGGGTCATGATTTACCTTGAAGTTATCCTGGCCTTTGGTACTGTAGCTCCATCCATGAAACGTAGCAAGTACCTACCTCCTATTGTGTAAAGAATGCTTCTTCCCTTCCCCCACTGCCATCCCACCAAAGAGAACTGATTTCTCTGTGGATAGCAATTTTTATACAAATGAAACCATGCATGTGTGTTTGGTTTATTCAACCAATCAAATTTCATGTTTGGCTTGGTAAAGTAGAAAGGCAGGAAAAAAATTTGAAAAGGAAGACCCTGGGTGAGATGGATTGACCCAGTGACTGAAAAAACTGGCCTTAGACCTAACAATTGTAAGGCTCGTGTGGAAGCTGACAGTGTTTTGTTCTGTTAACCCTGGGCTACTGTTTGTAGGGGCCCATCCCTTAACAGCATCAACAACAGTCTCTTCTAGGGTCACCTGTGAACTCCTTAGTCTTAGTAGCTGTGTACTATTGCTCGCTATATATACACACACACACCACATATTGTCCGTTCTTTATAGAATTCTTCAGCTGGCTTATCGATTCTCTATAGATTTGAAGGTTTAATGTAAATTGTAGTTTGGAAGATACGATCACTATTACAAAATTTACTGACCAGATTTATACAAATAGTTACTGATCAAAATCATAAATGCATGATTATTGGGGGCAACACTGCACCTGCACATGCTGATTCCAGTTTCAATTGAATCGCTGGAAGGTCTGGTGTGAGTATTTGCTACCCCAGCTCTCTGGGGCACCCAGGGGTCAGTTGGACCCAAGCTAGGAAGTTTAGCACCTCTGTGCCCATAGTTCTCACACATGCCCTGTAGTGTCTGTGAGAGTAGGAGGTTAAAATGCTACAAATACGGTGGCTGTCAGCTGGATGATGGGGTAGAAGTTTACGTCTATAATACATCAGCATTACCCACTTCATGGTCTCTTCAGTCTTGGAGGCAGGGCCCCAAGCACCGCTGGGGGCTGAAGGCACACAGGAGAGTGTTATTTCCAGAACTGAAGAAGATCCCCCTCCCCCTCTTTTTGGAGGAAATCAGCTTGCAGAGCAGGGAAGTAATCCTGTTAGGGAAGGGGCTCTCAAGGCACTTGATGGTGGGCCAGTGAGGGTCTGTTGCTAGGTACAAAACCTCCATGTCAACAGGCACCAAGCAGCAGCCTTAGTGCTAACCCTAGTGATTAGAAAGAGAGTTGAAATGGAAATCAGAGACATACAAGAAACATTGGAATAGTGTGCATATGAATAATGTGCTTATGGAAAAAAAGGCTTGGCAGCACACAAAAAACATAGAGTATATATTTGGGCACAAATATAGCCTGTGAAAAGCATAACTGAGAGAGGGTATGAATAAGAACAGTAAAAATATTGTCATTTTTATATTTATATCACTGTGTTATATTCTTTTTGATGCATTAAAGCATTTTTATCATCACCCTGCCAAGGGTCCAAATGTATTATAAAATTTCAATTATTTATTTAATATTGGGGAAAAAACACAGGGAGACTTTCTAGCTCTATGGTGTTATTCTTCGCTTTGCAAAGATGAGGACGTGATGATAAAGAAGAATATCAACATTTGACTAATAACTCAAGCTGTAACTAGAAAAAAACATACCATTTTAAACTTAGATTATTTTCCTGCAAGAATTGTGGTGCATACTATTTCTTCACTTAATTTGTACAGGAGATGAAAGACTGCTGGCATCAGGGAGGCTTCCCTGAAACTGGGCTTCATCTAAGAACCACCGTGTCAACGCACCGAGAGAGCAAGGGTGCAGAAGCCAAAACTGGGAACTAAGCAAGTTAGGAGCGATGTGTCAGGTTGCCCAGATTTTATGTGAAATGACACACCCATGTCCAGAGTTTATTAAGTCAGAAGGTTAAAGGCAAGCATTCCTAGTGTCCAAGAACTTCAAAATCATGTCTGCTTACAAGCCTTAGCCATGTGGTTGTTACAAAGTTTGAAGCCTACCCTGTTTCCCCAAAAATAAGACAGTGTCTTATATTAAGTTTTGCTCCCAAAGATGCGCTAGGTCTTATTTTCAGGGGATGTCTTATTTTTCCATGAAGAAGAATACGGTACACATTTATTGTTTATTCTTTTATTGTTTTATTAAAAGATACCTTGTACTTCCTGTCTGCTCCAGCTGCACTGCGGCCAACAGTGAGCTATGCAGCGGCACCCACCGCTACGGTCCAGAGTCCAGAGTTACAGTAGCTTCGGGGGGCCTTACTTTTGGAGAGGTCTTATTTTCTGGGGGATGCCTTATATTACAGCGAGAGGCAAAACTGTAAGTAGGTGTTATTTTCGGGGGATGTCTTACTTTCAGGGAAACTGGGTAGAGGCACAAACTTTGTCCCAAGGAACCAGAAAATAAGTTCTTCTTTTCCTGCAATAGTTTTACAAGCAAGGATCCTTGGGAAGTACTGATAAATGGCAGGTGAAGGTAGAAAATATATTGGTAGAAGGAGTGGGGAGGGTGATGAGGGTGAAAGCGAAAAGATAGAACAATAGTACTTAAAATTGTAATCTCTGGACCCAAATCGCCAATATCAAGTTTCATCTGGGAAAATATTTGAAATGCAAATCTGTGATCCCATCCTTGACCCCTTCCCTTGCCGTGGATTCTAACTGAATAGCCCTGCAGGGCAGAGTAGCACTATCATATAGGATTACCAAGGTTGACATTTTATGGGAGCAGAATGCTGAATCTTGCTCCCTGGGAATCATAGCTTGTGGCCAACCTTTCCATGAGCAACTGACTTTGGAACCTCTTGGCCACCAGGCCCTACTCCAGGAGAATGGCAGAGGGCACATTCTGACCATGTGTGGGAACAAGATGACCAGGTGAGGGTGATGCTGGAGAACCATTTGGGGCCACCATTGAGTTCTCACCACTGAGTTTATTTTACACTCTCACCGCAGAAGGTATCATTGGGTTGCTGTGGGATTAGTTAAATCATATTCATCATGAAAAACTTGAAGAAATTTCATACCATTTTTTCTTCGTCCACTCTTTTAAAGAAGGCAAATATATTTTTACTGCTTTCCATCAACTTTTTATAACTTTCAGGTATCAAGAAAAATATCTTTTTTAATGACCAGATTTCCCCAGAATACTACATGCATATTATGCCCCCATCCTGTGATGTATTAGTTATAAAAGAACACCACCACCCTCCTGCCTGCTGAATTCCAGAGTTATTCTCTGAAACCCTCCCTCCAAACCCTCCACTGTGGGTGCCATTATTTTCTCTTAAAATATACGCTTAGATTTTGACAAAGAAAAAATACTTTTTCTAAGATATTTAGATGAACAATTTAGATAAGTTCCATACAAGGGTATATATGTTACATTTTTCCTCCACTATTACAATCTAATAGGGAAAATATGAATACAGTCTTCATGCTGAAAGTATATTGTTAATTATTCTTAGACTAAAACTTGCATAGCGATTAGAGCCAGCCTGTTTTCTGGCATATTATAGAGATACGGCTTCTAAAATTGCAAATACCTCAAGTTAATTTCTGTGACACTATATAGTTTCATGATGTCTATTATTCCTGTTTTATGGAATATATTAAAACTATACATATACAAACTAAATATATTCCTATTTAGTTTTAAGACACAGAAAGGCATAAAATGATTGTTATATGATGATGTCCCAAGATCATTTGAACAAATGGCAAAAGAAGCACTCATTTTTTCTCAGTGGATCCTACCACTGCGAGGGAGCCTTGACCCAGGAACTGACCCGAAGGCTGGATTCTGTCCTTTATTTACCCTGGACCTTTGTGCAGTGCCCACCTGACATGGCCTTGCTGTGATCTCTCTACCTTCTTGTCATCCTCGGGCCATCAACTGGCCAGCCAAGTCCAAATGAACTTTGGGCATTTTTTTCTTGTCCAGTAGATTAGAAGCACTGGAATGTGTGCTAATCTCTTTGAATTTGGAGACCTTGCCGAATAATGTATATTTCACATGAGAAGACAGCGACATTGGGTTTCTCTTCCTGCCTGAAACTGTTGCCTGGCGCTAAGGAGCAGCTTTCCATGAACATGTCCATCTGTCTTCTGGCTGCCCCTGGCATCTGGGGACATCTGGACTGACAAATTGGGATAATTCAGTACAAGAATCAGCCCGTTCATGAAATCGTCCTCCACATAAATTTGATAGCTTCTTGAATTTTGTGCCCATTATACTAAATAAAGATCTACATGTCAGCACCTGGAAGAACAAATTCCACATATTATTTGAGAGTTCTGCTATGAGATACTAAATGTCTAGAAACAGAGATACATACCTTGTAGCTGATTTATGAAATCAGGTACCATTTTATAATATATGCTTGTTAATTAATGAAATGCACTCTTGCTTATTAACTACATTAATAGAGGTTGTTTATTTACAATATCCCCTTTGTCCTCATCAGCTGATAACACTACAATGTCTGCAACAAACAACCCGAGCCTCCATGGTATCACAGTACCATCTGTTCTGAAGATCATGGCTTTATAGGTCAACGACAGCTCAATGGGGCTGTAGAATTTAGAGAGCAGGTTGGGTTCAAGTTGACTTCACATGCTTTTGTTAGGTCTAAATACAGGTTGTGACAATTTGCAATATTTTCTTCTCATGAAAATGGCAGATAGATAAGAATAAAAATACCACCATACGAGCTTATCTTGAGCTCTGTTTGAATATCTACTAACATTCCTCATTGGCCAAAGCAAGTATACAGCCAACCTCAAAGCCCTGGTGAGCAAACGTTACTCTCTTCTCCCTTGAAGATGTAGCAGGGATGTGGATGCAGATATGTAAAGAATTGGGACCAGTAGTTCAATCCCATGTCAAAATCAGGGTAAGGCAACTGAGACTACTCAAAAAACTTGGTAACCAAGGCAAAAGATATTAGGGCTTTGTTCAAGGAATAAAGTATCAGTGCAAATAAACCATATTGAACACCATCTTTAAATGTTAAATATAGGTAGGCCAGAGCCTGTGCTTGCCGACCTCACTTCACTGGTTTAGAGCCTTATTCTCATCTCGGCTTCTATTGTCCCCCTCCCTTGGCAGTCATTATCCCAGTGCTCTTGATAGCGCTTTGACTCTGCCTTGGCATGAATATTTTTATTCAAGCATAGTAAGAATTTAAGTCTCCAGGAATTGATTAATATATAATTTAAGCTATCTCCAGAAAAAAACAGGGTTTAAGGCAACCCGTTTTAACATAAATTATCTTTAATTTGTAAAATGTAAATTATATTAAAAATAATATTCCAACAACAGCCTTTTATAACAGTTTAGGGAAAAAACATATACTGCTCATAAGTGTTGCAAAATATCTGTAAATATATATTATCCAACTCCTCCTTTTGGTCAAATTATAAATGTTACCATCAAAACTAGACCACCTGGGCATCAGATTCCAGAGTGATACAAATGGCTCTAAAACTTCCTCATAGTGGTGGGGATGGGGGTGGTACAGCAATAGTACAGAACTAGTACAGCAGTAATTTTATGGTGCCCTTAGGACTTCCTCCAGAGAGTTTCAAGTGTGTAACTGAACACAAGTAGTAGAGATTTAATTGTAGGTTAAAAGAGCAATCATCTTATTGTAGCAAGAACTTTACTTCTTTTAAAGTAACTTTTTCAACCGTGGGTCGGACACATAGCTCTACTGGTTTCTGAGAGCAGGGGAGGAGGTACTTGGAGGATAGCTAATTGATGAGGGCCTCCCATGTCATGCTCACTCTCTCCTGGCTGCCTGAGTCCCGGGAAGCCCATTCCCAGGTCAAAACAGCCTTCTGATAGCATATTCTGACCGTCCCATTTTAAGAATGGATTTTGTCTGATCACAGGATCTAGGCAATTGATCAAAATGATATAGAACACTTTTTATCTCTTATTTCTAGATACTGCAAATGATCTCACGTTATAGATGCCCAAACCTAGTTATGTCTACAACACCCATAAGATTTTTTATTTTTCTTTAATCTTTGCTAGAGTAAATCCTCCTCTTTCCATCTACGCCCGCTGGGCCCAGCTTAGTTTCTACCTCCCCCGTGTCCTCACCTAATGTTTGTAGCCTGCCTTCCCTCGAGAGTTAGAAGCTCTGGATTATTCATACCTAAAACTAAATCACAGAGCATGTAAGCAAGAATGATAACTTTGCACACAACCCAACTAGATCCACCATCAGTATCCCTGCTAAAAACATGTTCCACTGAGTGTGAAACCCTGTGTGCAGGACCTTGTCTTCCTCCCTCTTGGGAAATAAGAATAAACCAAACCACAGCTGTTGCCATCTGCCCAATTCTGACCCTGTCGTCCATGAGGACCCTATAGGACAGGGTAGAAGTGCCTCATCAGATTTGCAAGGCTGTAATCTTCATAGAAGGAGATCCCCATATCTGTCTATGATGGAGATGAGTGGGGTTCAGTAGCGAAGATCTCAGTTAGCAGTTGAATTTTAACCACTGCTCATTGGTTGGCATAATAATAGCCCCAAAATGTCCTTATCTTAGTCACTAGAACTTGTGTATGTGGTATGTTACATGGGAAAACCATAGCTGAATTTGAGCAGAAGATGTGTATGGGGTGGGGAAGGGTAGGATCCAAGGAACATGGGTGGTCTCTAGAAGATAAAAAAGATAAGGAAATTAAATCCTCCCTAAATGGCCAGGGGAAAAAATGCAATCCTGCCAAACCTCAGTTTTAGCCAATGAGTCCCATATCATAGGTTTGACTGTGTGTTTAACTGTGTACATGTACGCAGTCCCAACCTTTAGGAAGTGAATGAGAATAGAACTCAAACTTTTAACATAATCACTGTTGTTGAATAATAATAACTCTCATTGATTGAGCTCTGACTGCATAGCAACCTATGCGCTGCTTCTCTTCAATAACTCAAGTTTATATTTTATCATCGAAACTGAGATTGAGAAAGGGCCCAAGACTATTCTATTTATTGTTTCTAGGTGCCTTTGCGTCCATTTTCTATTCATAGGAGGCCCATGGGACACAGTAAAAGTGCCCATTGAGTATCCCTGACTGTAATTTTTATGAGAGCAAATTTCCAGGTCTTTCTGCCATAAATCTGTTAGGTGGGTTCAACTGCCAACCTTTGGGCAGTTAATGACCAAGTGCTAATATGTCATATCCTCAAGATTAATATCCATGTTTTTCCCTCTCCCACATAGACTCTCTAGTGTAGGCCAATGATGACATTCAGCCATGAGACTATTTTAGTCACTCTATGGTCTGTCTTCCTATCATGTATGTGGGAGTACACCAAAAACAAAACAAAAACAAAAACAGCTCCGCTGGGCAGAGCTTCTGTAATACACATTTTTTTCCCACTAGGCAAGCATCAAGCAACTCACTCTCTGTTAGTGCACCCAGTGGCGTTGCCTGGGAAGGTTCTCTGTGGTCACAGTGAATTTTTTCATAAAAGGAGTTTTGCTTGAACCTCATGTTTTATGATGATCGATTTAAAAGAACAGCTGTGGCTGTGAAATTTTGTTTCCTGCATGGGAAAAATGTGCAGAAACTCTTATGATGTTGAACACAGCTTACAAGGACAACACTATGGGAAACACTCAAATGTACGAGTAGTTTTCTCATTTCCAAAAAGTTGAAATGTCAATTGATGGCAAACCTCATTCTGGACATCTGTCAACTTCCCGAATAGACAAAAATGTCAACCAAATTCAGTCACTTGTGTTCAAAGACCGACGATGGACACTTGAAGAGATGGGGAAGTTATCTGGACTATCTTGGAGCTTGGTTGAATGAATTTTAACAGATTTGGGAATGAGAAGGGTTGCTGAGAAATGTGTGCCCCGGGTTCTGACTGACCAGGAAAAAGAGGTAAGAGTGGGAACATGCTGTGCTTTGAAAGAACAGCCCTGCAGCGACCCAGCTGTTCTTTTCCAGGTCATTAGTGGTGATGAGACTTGGTGCTCTTCTTAAGATGCTCTAAAGCAAACATCAATCAACCAGTGGAGGACACCATCGTCACCGCACCCCCAAAAGCTCGTCCAGTGAAATCAAAGATCAAGACAATACTCTGATATTTGTTTTTTATGTGAGGGGGATTGTGCATTTGTGGTTTGTTCCATGAAGTCAGACTTCTTTTTGTTTCCACAAATGCAGAGGGACATGAAAGGACAGCAATTTGACGATGTAGAAGAGGTGAAGAAAAAAATGAGGGAGGTGCTATGAACCATCCAAACAGATGATTTTAAAACATTTTTCCAAGCATGGAATCATAGATTTGACCAATGTATTCAGTGTGATGAAGAGTACTTTGAAGGGGATAAAGCTGTTTTATTTTTAAATTGAATACATAGGTTTGAAAAAAATTCCGGTTTGTTTTTTTTGGGGGTAACCCCCTCGTATATATAAATTCAGTGAAGATTGACTTGCATCACACTCTGTGCTAACTATGTACATATATTATATCCTTTAATCCTCACCTAATAAGATGCCTTGTCATTGTTCCCAAGAAAACTAAGGCTCTGAGATTCAAAATAACTGGATTTCACATTTTGGCAATGGTTAAATCAAAATTCAAACTCAAATTTGCCCAACTCCAGAAGTCATAGTCTTTGCTGTGATGCAAAACTGTCACAAGCCGAGCTTGCTTTTGCTGTGACGTAGTGTGTGCTGGGGTGGGGGAGGGGAACCACTGGGCTAGTAGTTGTGGAAATCAGCTTTTCATGCCAGATGTGGTCAATGCCAAGTCCTGCTTCTTCGTTTGTAAAAACACGATTAATAAGTCTCCCTGCTCGGCTTAAGTTTTATCGCTGCTCTGAGATTTCAGCCAGAAATGCACGGAGGAGAGTAAGCTCTACTCAACTGTAAGTTCTTGTTAAAAGTCTGTCAGCAACTGGAGAGGCTGAGTAGCCTGTAATGATTTGTTTTGTATCTTGCACAAACTTAGAAGGGTTCTCAAGTGATTCTTTTCAGGACCCAGTAGAAAAGCATATCAGCATAAAGCATGCATTACAGATGGAGAAGTCAAGGGCATTCATTGGGAGTAGGTAAAGACTCCACTTCCTCACTCTTCTCGGGGAGAGCATCAACCCAAAACAGAATCAAGAGGGTGTGAGAAGCCCAGGTGGAATACCCAGGAACACACTTCTCATTAATGATTTATTGTTGGTTTCCATCAGCGTTTCTTTTCTCTCTTCCCTGATTTCTTGCTTCTTAGGGTGAGTAGGGAATTTACCATTTCTGATGACTGACAGCTGCAGAAAACAATCCTTAAGACTCGTGTGAAGTTCAAGATGACATGAGTGAGAGTAATGAACTGACTGCTCTCTCCCTGCCCTCTGAGTGGTTCTCAGGGCAGGCTTGGGTCCAGGGTTTTTGGAAGCTCTGTGTAGCATGGTCAGTGGCACAGCCTTTGACAAGCAGGGCAGGCAGTTTACTGAAATGCTAACATTTTTGTTGTAATAGATTTGGCTTCCTTATTCCAGAACATTTCATTGAATGACTTGGGAATTTAAGAACAAAAATATATTTCTGGCTTTCTTTTCCAAGCCCTTGCTCCTCTCATGTCCTTGTCCCCAGCTTAGGTTTATTTCCAAATTAGCAGTGAGAACCAGAAAAGCAATCCTCCTTGCTTATTAGGCAGGAGCATTGTATTTCTCTGAAAAATATTTTCTGAGGACCAACTTACACATAGAAATTGGCTAGGTCTTATAAGCACAATTTACAAGTTTCTGTCTTTAACATGAGCTTATACCATAGTGACTCAAGAGGACAGAGAAGAGCCCATGGGTTCCGGAGATTGTAATGTCTTTTTAAAAAAATCCAAATCTTCACTTTAATCGTGTTTGCATATGCGAAATATGTCACCAATTTGTTTCACATGTAGGAGGCCAGTGCTGTACTCTTTTTTTTAAAACATAATTTTATTGGACGGTCTTACAGCCCTTATAACAACCCATACATCCATTGTATCAAGCATATTTGTACATGTGTTATCATCATTTTCTAAACATTTATTTTCTATTTGAGTCCTTGGTATCAGCGCCGCTTTTTGCCCCCCGCCCCCCACTCTCATGACCCCTTGATAAACTATAAATTATAATATTTTCATATGTTACATGAACGTTGTCTCCCTTCACCCACATTTCTGTTGTTTCATTGCAATGGGTTCCCCCTTGATTCCCTCCTCCCCACCTTCCCCTACCCTCCTGGTATCACTGCTCACATTTCTGTTCCTAAGGGGTTTCTCTCATCTGGATTCCGCGTGTCATGAGCTCTTATCAGTACCATGGTACATGCTCCTGTCTGCCCAGAACTGAAAGGCAGGACTGGGGTGATGCTAGTGGGGGGTGAGGGCATACCATGTCTCCAGCTGTTGTAGGCCCTATAGTCCTCTCAGTGCCTTAGCAACTCTATGCAGAGCCATAGACCTCAGGGCTGGTTGTGCTGGTCAGTTGAGGGTCTAGAACCTCCCTCTCATTTTTCTTCTTGTTTTGCTTCTGTATATACATGGCAGGCCAGCCCCTCTCCCCAACCTGTAGTTTTTAGTGTTGTCTCCTGTAGCACATGCTTCTTGGGAGGGGGTCAGTTTGGCTCTGATTGGGGCCGGTCCTGTAGACCTCTCAGTTCATGAGTTGCTCCATGTGGTTAGGTTGCCCTCCAGGTTTAGAGCTCCACGGTGGTGTCTGCATTCACATTCGGAGACTGTAACTCTTTATGGGACTAGAAAGCCTCATCTTTTTCCGTTGGAGCAGCTGGTGGTTTTGAACCATTTACCTTGCAGTTACCAGTTCAACTAGTAACTAGATGGTAGTGATTTTGTTTGTTTAGTTGAGTTGTTATAAAGCCAAAATGTTCCATTATACTCTATGGTTTTGGAGGGCAATGTTATTGTCATATGAATCCACCTGGTACTTTTCTTCTTTTTTAAAAAAATCATTTTATTAGGGGCTCATACAACTCTTATCACAATCCATACATATATCAATTGTGTAAAGCACATTTGTACATTCATTGCCTTCATTATTCTCAAAACATTTCCTCTCCACTTAAGCCCCTGGCATTAGGTCCTCATTTTTCCCCTCCCTCCTGGCTCCC
>NW_022111300.1:39274055-39279964 GCF_000313985.2 Echinops telfairi
AAAGTATTCTTGCATTGAGGGAGTACTTGAGTGGAGGCCCAATGTCCTTCTGCTACCTTAATACTAAACCTATAAATCTAGGCACATAGATCTATTCCCCCATCCTCATATAAATATATTTGCATATGTACATGGTATTTTTATATTATCCCCATCAAAATTTGTACCTTGCTATTTTCATCCATCCTACTTCATTAAGCTATCTCCTTAATGCAGGAGTGTCAGAGCATTTCACAGGCACTTGCGTTCTTTTGTTTCCTCATGTACCTTCTCTGACTATGTCTAATTATGCTGGCAATTCATTTTCTAGTTTTCCCTATGCCATGTACCTGGGCATAAATCAGCTTTTTCAAAACTACTACCACTTTATTACATGTGAATGTCAGCTCTCTGACAAGCAAATATAATGTGCTAAATGAGTACCTTTTAGATGTGAGATATATAGATCATGAAAATCATACCTGAAGATGTTTTAGGCAAATCCATGTGAGCCCTTAACCTACAAAAAAAAGAGAGGGTTACATTAGGTTATTTAAAAATGATTCACTGGTTTGTTCTGATATTGGCCCATCAAAGACCTAGTATATGTCCTGAGCTATGTATGGCTACCCTGAATTACACAATCTTATATTTTCCTCCTTAATATATTAGGTAAAATAGCAGATTGGTAGAGCATTTAATACTGTCCAAGTCATTAACTTGCTCTTTTATGGCTGTTGCCAGAATCCAACACGGTATAATCCTGTGGTTGAAGAGTCATGGACTTGAAAGGTTTAGGAGTTCACCCTTAATCACAGAGGTCACTGGTGGCTCAGAACAAAGGCCTCTCCTTTTGGAATTCTAGTATGAGGCTTGCTGTTGTGGTAAACTGCTTCTGTGGGCATGTTTACTTCATAAATTGAAAAGAAATTTGTGTTCAAAAAGCTGTAAATAGCCTCATAAGTGGCTGCTGTCATTTCAAATGGACGTTAACTCCAAATATTTTGACCATGGTAATTAATATATTTTCTGATTTTCCAAGTATGTACTGATACCTCCAGAATATGTGTTCAATGTTATATCTCTGTGCTGAAATCATCAGACATCTATAAAAGTTCTTGCTTATTGCTATTATAAATAATAATGAAAGCCATTGCCATCTAGTCAGTTTGTACTCTTAGTAACCCTATAGGACAAAGTAGAGGTCCCTGTGAGGTTCCCAAAGCTGGAAATTTATGGAAACAGACTGTCACAGATTTTGGTCATGGAGCAGCTTCTGGGCTGCTGACAATGATTCCAAACCCCTAAGTTATCCCTTTAATAAACCACCACACTCTATTCAATTCTGACTCATAACAACTGCCATCTATTCAATTCAAACTCCTAACAACCTCTAATGGGAGCGGACAATGCCAGACAGGCAGGCATGGACTCATAGATGATCATTCATATTATTAAGAGGCAGTATCCAAACCTATGATATTTCAGTGACTTTTTCAAATACGCACAATTAGTGCATTTGGTGTACAGGGTTTTTTCATGATGATGTGCAAGCTTGCATGGACTATAGATAGAGACAAAATTATTTAGGGTAAACTGCTTTGATCCTGGATTAGGATTGATCTGACATTGAAGTAGGTCAGATCAGTACATTATGATTAAGTGGTTCCTTCTTCTCTCCTAAATTAATAGACATGTTCAGATAATGAAATATTTGCGTATTTCAGATGGGATAAATCTTCCACCACTCTATTTCTTAAATAATGTATTTACTTATATCCCTTATTTTATATTCATTTATCCTTAATTTTTCTGAGTGTTTTCTTAATCAATATGTGCAAACTAAAACAATTTCAAACAGTTTACCATTTTCTATAATTAAATATGGACATGCTTAAGAGTTTGCATTTAACCTTAATGACCTTCATTAGTATTATCTTGGGTTATGTGTCTACTTGACTCAACCATGATTGTTAGTGTTCATCTTCTAACTTGTGATCTAATGTGAACAGCCAATTAGTTGAAAAGTGAATTTCAGTGAGGGTGTTACCTGCAACCACTGTATATAAAGGTTTGGACAAGGTTCTCTTGACCTTGCATCCTACTCATTATCCTCCAACTTATTACTCTTGTGACTTAAGCCAGCAGCTTGCTGTCTGACCTGCTGACTTTGGATTTGTCTGTTCCTGCATTCACATAAGTCAAGAGAAGCCCCCATCCTAATGCCTGGCTCATAGATTTGGGACTTTCCAGCCTCCACACCTGCTTATGTAATTTCTTTGAACTAAATCTATCCATGTATATCTGTCCATCAGCTACTCAAAAGAAGAAAAAAAAAGAAGTTGTCTTCTCTCTTAAAAATCCATAGCCTTCAGAACCTTCTGTAGGGTTGCTTTAAGTTGGAATCAGCTCAATAGCAATGGTTTCATTATTGTTATTATTTATATTGAGAAAGCTTCAATAGTTTATGGAAGTGGATTTCAAAGATAATGGAACTTTTCCATGAATTTTTAAATATTCCCTCACATATATACTTCACTTGTTTTGCTCCTCTCCTGAACTTAGCCCAAGACAACTAGTAACTATCTAATCAAGAAAAGAGCTCTTGCTAGGTATGAAGGGAGAAGAGCATAATTCCACTTTTGAATCCCCAACCTTCCACAAAGGTAGCCATGAGATATCTTGAAAAACTAGTAGTTCAGTAGTAAAATTATTCTTCTTATATCCTAACACTGGTCAGAAGACCACTTAAAACAGACGTGGGAAAATTGAAAGGACCAGAGCAGTTTGGGTTGCTGTCTGTGTGGTATGAAGCGCCCTGTTTGCACAAAGGCCAAAACATCCAGCTGTTAACTGAAATGTCCATGATTTTAACCTGCCAGCTGCTTCATGGGAGCATGATGAAGCATTCTGCTTCCATTAAAGCTCAAACCAAATCTCGATTCATTGTTCATTAGCTGATTCTGACTTACAGTGACCCTGTTGGACAGAGTAGCACTATAAATTTGTATTAAAACAGAAAGCCCAGCAGACAACGAACAATCCACTTACCCAGGACTCCTCCACACAGACAATTGCTTGAAAAGCCCAATGAGATCGTTCTACTCCATCCTATAGGGCTGCAAAGAATCAGCATCGCCTTCATGGAAACAGACATTAGATTTCGTTATCATACAAAGGCCATCCTACTTAGCTAGACTTTCCCATCGTTCATGTTGAACTTCATTTCATTCTCATAAACTGAGTTAATTAACTTGTTTCTAAATTAGAAACAGTCATTGTTAATCAACAAGGACTATTTTCCCTTATCTGAAGTTCCATAGCATTGAATGCTTATTTGTTCAGGATTTGTAAGGACACTGGTTATGTAGCAATTATACTTTAGGCTGCTAGCAGGAAGGTCAGCAGAAATTTTCAGCCCTGGAAACCGGAAGGATAAGTTCTACTCTCTTTAAATTCAGAATTGACTCGATGGCAGAGAGTTTAGATTTTGAAAATCCTCATATCACTTCCAGTACAGCAGCTTCATTCATTTAGGAATATGCCAGTTCATGAGGTGGAACAAAACATTTACACTCAATTATAAACCTAAGAGTTGGCAGTTTGAATCCACCCAATGGGACCGCAGAAGAGAAGAGCTGGTAACCGGCTTCCAGGAAAGTTATAGTCAAAGAAACCATGTGGAACATTTCTTTTCTGGAACATGTGTGGCGTCCTCAGGGTTGGCATCAGTTTCACAGCACGCAGCAGCAGCAAGACCCCTAGCAGGTCTCTAGCTCCACATTTAGAAGAATTTCACAGGACTTCAAGGACAGTGTGGACAGTCATTCTCACACGTTTAAAACAAGACTTCTAAAATGCAGCGGAGGGGGCCAGTCACACTCCCCTCCCAGTGTATCGGGTGGAGAACCGTCCCCCTCAGTTGTCATTAGTGACTAAGTGGAGATACCATTGCACGCTATGGACGGACAGCTTCTGCTGTGCTTTTTGCCGCTTGGACCAGGCCAAATGCGCATGCGTAATGTATTGACTACTTCATTCTGAGGCCCACCTGCATCGTCCATTTGCTTGGGGACTCTCCAGAGCAGTGGCCGGCCCCTGCCCACTGAGCCACTCAAATACATCGCTACAGAGAGAACATATGAGTGCAGCTGATGCATTTGTATCCCTGACGTTCAAAGCTGCCAGCACAAATAGTTTCAGCTGGATTTATTTCAAAGAATTGACTAAAGTAGACAGAAAGCTTCCTGCCGGGAAGTTGTATTTACCACACAAATTTGTCAGCTTAACTAAACATTGCAGTGCGTTAGGAGCAGAAGTTTGAGCTGATTGATCTAATGGACTCAAACAGTACGAAAGAGATGAAGGTGCCCCAAGCTACATCACAGGGTCTGCGTGACTCCAAAGGGGTCACTAAATAAAGGTTACTTTTCAGAGGACCTGCGTTGTCTCGCTCCCCTCCCTCCTCGTAGGGTTGGAAAGGTAATCGGGAGCTTTAGTGAACATTGACATGTTTGAGGCTAACATACAATATTGGTGTTGGCAACAATCTTTAGATGCCTTGATACGCTAAAAATTACAGTAGCTAGCTGAAATGTTACTATACCATCTGAGCAAAGTTTGGGGGTGCAGCAGTGATCCCTCTATTCTTGTTCCAGCCTTATTAGCACTCCTCCTTGTATAGATTCACCCTAAACTCTCCTTTCCGTAAAATGGGGGTTATTCATTTATACCATATTGATCTGTGTGTTCATGATTCAACATTAGGGTTGAACAAAATCATAATAATGCAAATGTCTTGGGACTACCCTAGAGTCTATTATGTAAATTTAGGAAATGTAGCACAAAATGGTCATTCAAGAACATGTAGCACTTTTTTGGTATGCTGAGAAACATCAAATCACTATTTATAATCTTGAGAACCTACTGGTTATGACATAGCTGTATTAGATGTTATTGTCATGAATATTTCCACTTTTAAGGAGTCTAGCTACCACATGGGGTTAAAAAATGGCTGCTAACCATAGAGTTGTGGTTCAAACCAAGCAGCTGCACTGCAGAAGAAAGAGGAGGCTGTCTCCTCTTGAAAAGATCGGCAGCAGTATCACCCGTAAGGGGCAGTTCTGCAAGATCCACTGGGTGGCAATTGTCTCATGGTGTGGATATTATCAGCTTTGTATAATTTAATATTCCACAATTTCTCATATACACAAATTAATATGGTCTAACTCCTCTTAGTTTTGGGGGGTGGGGGGTGGGGATAAGTAAACTAGCATATCCCAACATTAATAATTGAATTCCTCCAGTAAACAATGCTTATTTTGCAGGTTGATCAGAGAAATATGTTTAAGGAAGGATGAGGACATATTTGGTGAAGGTCTGGTGTTTTCCCCCAAATCTTATGATCTATAAATCAGATTAGTGGCCCGGTTCTTTCTAAAGGATTATTGCTAAGTTACATAAGGCTAGAAACTTGTGAAGTAATTTTTAAAGCTACATTATTTAAGCTTATTTAGCAACAATCTAAATAGAATAAATAGAGTTGGTCTTTTAAAAAAATAATTTTATTGGGGACTTATCACAATCCAGCTCTTATCACAATCCACACATATTCCATCGTGTCAAGCACATTTGTACATTTGTTGCCATCATCATTTTCAAAACATTTTCTTTCTACTTGAGCCCTGCGTATCAGCTCCTCATTTTCCTCTCCCTCCCGCACCAACCCTTGATAATTTATAAATTATTATTATTTTTTCATGCCTTATACTGTCCGATGTCTCTCTTCACCCACTTTTCTGTTGTCCACCCCCCAGGGAGGGGGTTATATGTAGATCCTTGTAATCAGTTCCCCCTTTCTACCCCTACCTTACCCTTACCCTCCTGCTACTCTCATTGTTCCTGAGGGATTTATCTGTCCTGGATTCTCT
>NW_022111300.1:39280064-39371496 GCF_000313985.2 Echinops telfairi
TAGCCAGATTTGTAAGGTAGAATTGGGATCATGATAGTGGGGGATTGTGGTGGTGATGGTGGTGGTAGAAGCATTAAAGAACTAGAGGAAACTTGTATGTTTCATTGGTGTTATACTGCACCCTGACTGGTTCGTCTCCTCCCTGCGACCCTTCTGTAAGGGGATGTCCAATTGCCTACAGATGGGCTTCGGGTCTCCACTCCACACTCCCCCTCATTCACAATGATAAGATTTTTTCTTCTTTGATGCCTGATACCTGATTCTATTGATACCTGGTGATAACACACTGTTGTGCTTCTTCCATGTGGGGTTTGTTGCTTCTCAGCTAGATGGCAGCTTGTTTATCATCAAGCTTTTAAGACCCCGATGCTATATCTTTTGATAGCTGGGCACCATCAGCTTTCTTCACCACATTTGCTTATGCACCAGCTTTGTCTTCAGCAATCATGTGGGGAAGGTGAGCATCATAGAATGCCAGGTTAATAGAACAAAGTGTTCTTGTATTGAGGGAGTACTTGAGTAGAGGCCCAATGACCATCTGCACCTTAATACTAAACCTGTAAATATATGCACATAGATCTATTTCCCCATCATCATATATTTGCATATGTTCATGCCTATATTTATATAAATGCCTTTTGCCTCCTAGTTCTTTCCTCTGTTCCTTTTACTTTCCTCTTGTCCCGCTATCATGCTCAGCCTTCATTTGGGTTTTAGTAATTCCTCTCAGTTACATTGCCCTTGATCAGTCCCTACTAGGCCTCCTATGTCCTCCTCGACATTGATTTTGGGTTACTTGTTGTTCCTTTGTCCCTGGGTTTGTTAACACCCACTTCCTTTTCCCCCGCTTCCCCCTCTCCCATGTCCCCCCTGGAACTGTTGGTCCCATAGTTTTCTCCTCCAGATTGTTTATCCTGCCTATCTTATCTAGATAATCTTGCAGATATAATAAAATGCACAAAAAACAAGATAGAGCAAAACAAAGCAACAAAAGAAAACAAAACAACAACAAAGAAAAGCCTGTAAATAATTCAAGGTCTATTTGTTGACCATTAGGAGTGTTTTCTGGTCGAGTCTGATGGGGTGCCTCACCCTGTCCCCACAGTCTATTTTTGGTACTCCCTGGGGACTTCGTTGCTCTGTTCCCCTTGCTGTGCTGTTGCACACTCTTAGTGTTTCGCCTTAGTGTGGTGGGGTCAGATTGAGCACAATTCCTGCACTATGTCTCCAGTGTTGTCCCTCATAGTGCTATGGGTCAGTGAGGGACGTTGTGTCTCATAGTAGGGCTGGCTCTATGGTCCTCTTTATGCTTTGGGTGCTCTGAGAGGAAATATTGTCTTCAAGGCTTGGTGGGCCAGAATGTGCTCTGCTCTCTCTTCCTGTCCCTTTGTTTGCTCCCGTGTGCTCTGATCAGGCATGTCCCTCTCCCTGAACTGCAGCTTCAGTGCTGTCCTGTGAAGTGAATTCTGTCGGGAGGGGGAGCTGTCCACATAGTTGGGTTTGGGGGGCAACCCTTCAGACCTCAATAGAGTTGGTCATTACTAGTGTCTTATAAACGTATTGTAATTGATTAATTACATAGAGAGAAGTTATATACATAGTTTAGATGAAATTTATGTAACTAACTTGTAAGGGAACACCAATTTAGGTTAACCCTGTTTGTTTTAACTACCTTTTATGGTTATGAAAGTGACCTGTAAAGTTATGTTTAACTTATTTTCTATAAAATCAAAACTTGATTAAAAATAATCAGAATTAGAATGGGTATACAGACAGAATACACCTTAGAAGCAATGATGGCAAGACTTCTCATGTACTTCGCAGGTGTGATCAAGAAAGCCCAGTCTCTGAATAAGAACGCCATGCTTGCTAAAGTAGAGGGGCCTTAAAAAGATGGATTGACACAGTGACTGCAACAATGGGCTCAAGTATAACAACTATTGTGAATGTGCTGCAGGAATGGACTAACGAGTGTTTGGTTGAGTTGTGCATTGGATCTCTATGAGTCAGCATTTAACAGCAGCCAATAGGTAGGTAGATAGATGATAGGCAGGTAGGTGGGTGGGTGGGCAGGCAGGCAGATGAAAGCCTGAGAGACAGAGTAAGATGGAGACAAAAGATATTTTAAAGAAATGGCTCACAGGCTGTGTGGGTTAGTAAATCCAAAATCCATAGGTCGAAAATCAGACAAGAAACCAGTAGAATTGCTGTAAGGGACTTAATTCAGATTTTGTTCTTCCATAGGAAACCTCAATTCTTAAGGCCTTAACTGACTGAATGATTTCCACTTGCAGTACAGAGGGTTATCTCCTTTACTTAGACTCAACTGATCATAAATGTTAACCACAACTACACAATGCCTTCACAGCAACTTTGAGATTGTGTTTGCCCAAACAACTGTGTATCATAGCCTATGTAAGTGTCTTTTCCACTAAATATGTTATCTCAGTGATTTTCATCTGAGTTGGCATCAACAGTAGAAATTATCTTTGAGCTTCTTCCTTTCAGAAACCCCTGAATCTGTTCACCGGGAGCATTTTCTTAGAACATTCAATAGACTACACTAAAGTACTCAGATGTGTGGGGAGTCCTAAAGACAGGTCATGCTCGTGGTCCAGAAGTACTTCTTTCCATTCCTAAAGAACTTGAAAACACACAAGACAGACTGTGAAGAATTCTTCTCCCCAAATCCAAACACCATTTCCCATCGCACACAAGCCAGGCCTTTCCGCATGTTATTATGAAGTCAGGATTTGCCCCCAGCACAAGGTTGTTTGATCAGGTGGGTGATTCCAGGACTGTAAATAAAGAGACAGCCTTTACACACTCTGACAACTTGAAAGAATCACTTTTCAAAAATAAGTAGCAGAAGGAGAGCATTTATTTATTTATGCTATAAAACACCGAAGAGAGTTAAAAAAAGTTTTATGCTCTTTTTGTATTGTTTATGCACTCCATATATTTTGAGAACTAGCTAGTCTCAAATCATCTCAATGTGTGCACTGTTTATCGCAGCACCTGGCCGATTCCCCACTCTTCTCTGTATCGGGGGAAGCTAATGCTTGGTGGAAATTGGATATGCGTTTGAGAAGAGAAGGTGGTTGGATTTTTCCTCTCTACTTGATGCTCCTACTGGGTTTCCACCGTGATCTTGTCCTCCTTGGGTTCCGCTGTAGCAGAAAACCTCTTCCATGATTCGCAAGCTCAGAGGCCTCAAGATTGGAACCACGGTCAGATTACTCGATAAACACTGTACGTTAAACACGGCTTACTTTCTCATCTACAGTGAACAGTTTCACACGGGGGTCACTGGGTCTTTGAATGGTAAGCAAGCACAAATACAGTGGCTGCATTGTGGGTAATCCTCCCCTGATGGGAACAGTTATCCCTCCTTTTTCCCCTTTTAATTATACGCGTGGCCACCAATTCCCGTGTCTGACTGCATCCCACACACCCGAGACTGGTCTTTACATGAAGGCTACATCTGCATCACCTGTGTTAAATTCTGTGTCCTACTCAGCATCAGTCTTTGATGGTGCTTTTCTTTTTAATTGAAAGAAAACTCACCAGCCAGTTAATCATCTTTATCTCCTCTCTTCATTGTCTCAGCATCTTCTCCTCCTCTGTCTGGTTGCCTCACCCAGCAGAGCATAGATGCGGCAAAGGGGTAAATGGATGGGTAAATGAGATGGTTCTAGATGTTAGCATGTCCTCCACATGTTGGAAAAGTATGAACAATTCAAAAGAAATAGGAAAATCATTTGTTCTCACGTGGCTGTTTAGAGTATAAATCATTGCTTTCCTTCAGCCTACTGGGCAGAGAGAGAATCGCAAAGCACGCTGCCTGCGTTATGGTGTCACTGGTTGTGAGGAAGATGTCTCTCGGCCTTTCCCCCACTCAAGGTCTCAGAGCCTTGGTGAATCTAATGCGGATTCAGTTCTGGCTCACAGACACACTATAGGTCATTGTGTAAGTATGGTGAGGGGGAAATTGCTATTGTCAAAACATATGGAATCTTTACTGTTTTCTTATAATTTGACTAAGGGAGGCAAATAAAAAGGAGAACAACCAATAACAATTAATGTTCCAACTTTAAAAACAAAAAGAGTTTTCTTAGTATAAACAGGTTTCAGATAATATTTAGGATATACTTGTACTAAATATTATTTGTTGTTTATCTGCCATTCAAGTGAAGGTCCATAATTCGACTACCCAAATCTGTCAACTCCTTAATTTGACATTTCTGCAACTGTGACTTTGTCCCATTCAAATTTTTTCTTCTTTTCTAAAAAGCCTTTTGCTTTTTTTTTTTTTTTAAATAAACCTGCTTATCATCCCCTCCTATCCTGCATTGTTGTGCTCTAACATTTTTAAACTTCAAATAGGGTCATATTTTTCAGTGCCTACTGCTCTCTAATAAGGTCTCATTTTCGGTCCAGGATAAGCACACTTTAAAGTTGAAGGACCACACCCTGTGTCACCTGCACCCTGTCAACCAGTTTAGTCTTATTGTCTGATGGACAAGAAGACCCTTTCCACCCAGCTTCTCCATTGCCTCATCTTGTGCGTAGTAGGCATTCGATGAGCGCTCCTCTTGTGAAAGAGATAATGACAGAATTCACACAGAGGGAAAGCTATTCTATGATGTTGTGAACCAACATTCAGTTTGAACCAGGGACTTAGTTTTACACGTGGAATATTAGGCTATTAGGATGCCCATTGGTTTAATATTAAAACACCTGGCTTGTGTTGAGTTTGGAGGCACGAGATAGAGCTGTCTGAACATCGGTCTCTCTACTTTCTCATAAATTAAAGTTATTACTGTTCCTTCACAGATAAATAAAACACCATCATATCCACCGATTTATCTTTTGATATGACAAAGATGCTACTTCCTAAATCTGGCAACTCCTCAATTTGACATCTATGCAAATAGGACGATACCCAAGTGCCCCAAAGGCCAAAAGTTTCAAACCCACTAGCTAAACTGTGAGAAAAAACACCCCCAACCTGATAATCTGCTGCAGTAAAGATTCCCACCTCGAAAGTCCTGTGGAGCAGCCCCCTCCAGCTCAGTAGGGTCTGTATCATCTGGCATCACCTTGATGCAACTGTCTGTGGTTTGGTGTGTCTGTGTGCCTTCTTCCAGAAATTCTCTCGTAAAAGACTGTACTTTCCTGGGATATTGGTGCAAGCATCTCTCGCGATAAATATTTAAATCCATATAAACATAAATGAACCAAAGAAGGTGTATATTTATATAAACAATTACAGTGAACTTACTTCACTATTTGACACAGTGAAGTAATATTGACATTTTGGATCTTCTGAATCACTCATCGCTGCTTTGTGTCAGGAATGCTGGGGCTGGAGTGGGTGATGTGCTGGGCAGCTAGTGGCAAGGCCAACACTTTGATACTCCCAGTTGCTCCACAAAATAGAAATGAGACTCTGTTCTTCATCAAGAGTGACAGTCTCAGAAACCCACAGGCAAGTCCCTTCTGTCCTCTAGGGTCCATGCAAGTCAGAATCAACTTGATAGCAGTGAGTTCATTTTGTTCTGTTGTAGTTTTGTAATATTTAAAATAGATCAATATAAACCCCACAGAAAAATTATATGGGAAATAATTAAATCGTTGTCACATCAAAAGATAATTCACAAGATGATGGTATTTTATTTATATGTGAAGTAATAGTAATAACGATTTTATTTATGACAAAGTGGAGAGACATGTTTTAAATGGCTCATCCCATGCCCCAAACCTCAAAAGTATCATAATATATGACATGACCTTCAAGGTACATCTGTCTGAGTAGCTCCAATGATTCTAACCAACAGGATTTTTTTTCCCCAGTAGAAAGCCAAAAAACGATTGTTTCGAATATTGTATAAATAAATATCTCTCTTAAAGCTTAAGGACTGCTTGAAGCATTGTTATCTGTTAAACACATGTTGCAAATTTAATTTAACTTTCCCGATAATGTGTGTGAATGAAAGTAAATTATAAGTGGAGTAGGTAGTTACTTGCCATTAATCAAAGAACTCCTTTTGGCACACAATAGTCTAAGCATTGGGAGGATTTGTATTGAGCAACACAATTCCATTTGAAGCCTCTGTAGAATTAATTCTATTTCGTTTGTAACAAGTGGAGCTTCGGTTATTATTAGGCAGCGTTACAACAGCAGTGCACTGCTGTGCGAAGAAAGAGCAGGACATCCCTTTAAGCACCCTCTTTGAAAGTCTGCCTCCTAAAACTAATGTTGTGAAGCTTCAGTTCTTTTGAATTGAGGCTCCAGGGAATACGAAAGGGTCATAATTATTAACCAGGGATTGATGCTAAATTTGTTTATTACTGACTTTCCACCACTTTCTATAGTATGTAGATGAGATTTTTACTTAGAAAAAACAGTCCTACTCTGAGAAAGATGACAGCTGTTCTAGCCCAGGGCACACACACACACACAAAAAAAAAAAAAGAAAGAAAGAAAAGAAGAAGAAAAAACACACAGCTTTACACAACTTTTTCCTTGGCCTTTTCTTCTTCTTTAGCCTCGCTTCCTAAGCCTCATTGAATTTTCCCAGAATTCCCCATATAGGAGCTTTCAAATTCTGATTGATTAGTCATCATATCAGAGCTTACCGCTGTGTAGCTCCCCTGCCACCCATTGAGCATTATGAACTGGGCCCAGAAAATTAGCTTGCTCAGCACCATTGGGATTGTGGCCTATTTAGCAATGGATGTCTAATTCCCTGTGACTCTGAATAGCTCGAATTGGCTTTCAAGCAATATGAATAGGCTCGTCAGGAGGGCATCTGAGCATCTTTTCTGAGAGCCTATACTACCATGATCTATAGGAGAAGGGAGTGCATGGGCACCCACACGCGTGTGCACGTGCGCATGCGAACACACACACACACACACCCTCTGCTCAGATCTCTTTAGAGACATATATAGATATAGAACAGGAAAACATGGAAATTGGGAAGGGAAGGAAACATGGAGCGGGGAAGGAATGAGAATATTCCTTTTCAATTCTTCCATCTCATCTCCTTCCCTGCCTTTACCCTACTGCATTCTGCAATATTCCCTTAAGAAGCTTCTTGAAGACCACAGCCTCAGAGTTCTCGTGTAAACCGCCTTAGCTGGGAAGAAGGGATGGCATCTAAAGAGGGTGGGCACATGACCAAGGTGATGAACAAACAGGCTGTTCCTTTCCCATCTCGTATCTCTGGAGTCTTTCCTCCAGGTACGCAGCGCCCACATGCAGCAAATTTTAGTACACCACTCAGGCGTGGCTCTTCCAGAACCCTCCTCTCTTCAAGAGTGGTTGCCCCATCCTATCAGAACTGGTCTGCACTCCAAGTTACCACTTATAAATGGTGCCTTTCACACATAAACTTCCTTCATGTCGATTTGTGTAATAGGGTATTCATTAAAACACCATCAAATAAGCATAAAGAAGCTAAAAATCTTACAAGCTTCAAATTGCTGCTCCGTATTAGAATAAAAGAGATCTTGAGGGGTAAGTCCTCAATACAGAAAGCAGAAGTTTTATAAACTGTTTGAGAAGTATTTTTATATAGAAACATATTCACATGTGTACATGATACTTTGTCGTGTGTTTCTTTTAAAAGTAGCCCCACAACAATGTTTAGTCTCTGTCTATCTAACAAAATGAGCATGTCTATATAAAATAAAAGCATATATGCATACATTCATGTGCAGTCAGTTCTTCTTTGTGGCAATTCTGCTTAATAAAATTCCTTGAACATCGAATTGACAAAACTTCAGCCATCTTTGTTCAATCTCTGTTCAGAGTTTCCTCATAGCTCTGAAATGTGCTGTTTGGACCTACAATCAATACCCATGGGAGCATCACCCTCCCCCAAATATATCAAAGTGTGTGTGACATTGTGCAATTATGGCTGCAAAAGATCATTTAAAAATCTTACAAAGAAAAAGAGCTGTCACTTAGATGACTGAGGTGCCCTGAGCAAAGTCATGGTGTGTCCAATCACATAGCATTCATGAGTAAGCTAGACAATTAACAAGGAGAACTAACACATTTGAAACAGTGATGTGGATGACAAATTGAATACGCTATGAATTGCCCGAAGAACAACACATCTCAGAAGAAGTTCAGGAAGGTTTTCCTTCAACACAGGTGTGGTGAGACTTTGTCTGACTTAGTTTGGATGGATTATCAGGAAACTAAATGCAGGGGAAAACATTGAGGCATTTGAGTTATGGTATTTGTGAACCACATTGAAAGTACTGTGGACTCTCAGAAGAACAAACAACTCTCTATTTGAAGAAGTAGAGCTGGAATTCCCCTTTAAAAGCAAGGCTGGAGAGACTTCATCTCACACACTTTGGACAGGTCATCAGGAGAAACCCGTCCCTGGAGAAGGACAGCAGGCTTGGGAAAGCAGAGGATCATCCCAGAAGAAGAGGAGCCTCAACAAGATGGGCTGACCCAGCTCCTGCACCCATGGGCTCAAACCTAACCATTGTGAGGATGGCACAGGGCCGGGCAGCACCCTGTCCTGTTGTGCAGAGGGTTACAATGACAGCGTCCACTGGAGAGCACCTAGCCACAACCAACAACATACAGTCTCGTTGACAGCTCAGGAAGGGACTTTCTTTACCCTTTAATAAGCCCAATCTCGGGAAGGGCTAGGAATGAAATGTATTGAATTAAAAACTGGTACAAATGGGGTAGGAGGAAGGTTCTAGAATTTCAGAACACCTATCTGACCACCAGTATCCCTTGGAGGAATCTCTGCTTTCGTTTCTGTAAGTAGCTCGCACATGTGTTTGAAACATCCATTCCTTGATTCGAAGGAGACACACAGAGGGTTTTCTCCTGGCCTTAGCGAGGACCCTTGACTGTGCTTCGTGAGCTCGGGCTGGCAGCCCGTAAGACCGTTCTAAAAGGGACAGAAGGGAGTGGGCAGTAAGCTTAGACCATTACTACTTTTTATGCCAATAATTATTTTTTATAAAGGACCATATCCTATACACAGATGAGCATACTATGCTATGTATGTAGCAATGGTTATGTATCATGTGAATCATGTGGTGTCAGTCCACCGAGGTTTCTTAACTGTTTCTAATATTGCTGGGTGAGACCTGTGGGGTATGTTACAATGTGGGGGTATGAAATAGGCTGTCATGAAGGTTCTTTCCAGCTGTAACACACATGTAATGAAATGTGGGTTGTCAGAAAACTTGCCTTTTATTGGTTGAAGGAGCTGCATTTGCATGAAGCTGCCCAGGACTGCTTTGGATGTTACTACATGCCAGAGGACTTGTGACAACACAAAACACACGTGCTGCTGAAATGAGTTTTTAAGAAAAAGAGTGATTAGTTTGCTTCAAAAGCCACAAGGTGGCCTGTAAAATTCAATGCAGGGAGGCTGTGGGAATACACACTAGGTGTTCCCTGAACCTCCGTGAAAGGACAATCCAATGGCCCACCATGTTTCCCCATCCTTTTCCACCTGCAGCATAAACGGGTCATTCTGATTTCTCAGATTTCTGTTTGAAACACATTCCAGGAGTGATGAGGATGGTGGAAGAACCCCAGGCTCTTGAGAGAGATTGTAATGCGGCATCTTGTCTCTAACTGTGACCTTTAAAGAGCATAATTGACCTTCAGTCACTTGATGTTAAGTTCTATTGGACTATGTGCTTAAGTCACATACGTAAAACTCCAGGCTGTTGCCACCAAAAGTCCAGTAGGTTTGTGTCCCAGGGATCCATGCTGTGTCTTTCTGGTCTGTCTCATACAATCTCTGTGGGAAGCATAGGTGGAGCCTTGCAATTTCTTCAGAATCCCCTGCATCCTTCAAGCAGTCTCACTGCTGACCCAAAAAGAAGATTCTCCACTCTTTAGAATTACTTTCTGCTATAACTACCTGTGTTAGTCTGGGTACTTTAGCGAAACACATCTACAGAAACTCATGTATAAGAGAGAGTTTTATATAAAGAAGTATACATCAAGAAAACATCTCAATCCAGTGCTGCCCAAGCCCACAAGTCCAACTTTAACCCGTTTCACCGACACTGATCCACGAAGTCCTCCTCCATCTCACAAAACAGACACAATGATACCGACTGCAGGAGGAAAGCTGAATCAGTGAGCGTGTAAGCAACTCAGCGCTGGCAGGGGTCTCCACATGGCTGCTGCAGCACCTAGGGCTGATCAGGGTAGGTCCATGTGGCTTCTCCTCAGGGATGTCTTGCAGCAAGTGAGCCTTGCCAGCTGAAGCAGGGAACTGGCTAAAGCAGCTGCACCCCGGTCTGACCATCACAAAGCAAGAGAACCGAGAACTAGAAAGGCGAGGCTCACCAAGCTCTCTGCCCTTCACTTAACCCCACATGTGCTTATCGGCCAGGTTGGCAAAATAAACTCTACCCTTCCATCAAATCTCTTAATTCAGAAATTGTATTTTTTTTCTTTAAGATTTTTTCTACCCACTAGTCAGTGATGTACTGTCTTTTCCCCTCCCACCTTCTTGACATATAGTAGTGGTCTCATAAAATATCTGTCCTCGTGTGATTGACTGATTTCACTCAGCAGCACATCCTACAGATTGATTCACATTAGGAGGTATGTCGCAGATTCATCATTAATCTTTAACATTACCTGTGATTCCTTTGTGTGTCTGGTTCAAAGCTTGATTTTCCGGTCTTCCACTGATGGGCAAAGGTGATTTCTGTCTTTGCACTACTGCGGCTAGGCCTACAATGAATGTGCATGCGCATGTGTCTGCTCATGCAGGGTCTCTGTTCTCTAGGATCTGAAGTAAATCGAAGGACTGCTAGGTCATACGGTAATCTAGGTTCAGCTTTGTGAGGAATCACCAGCCCCCTTTCCCAGCAGTTGCACGATCCTACAACCACCAACAATGTAGGAGTGTATTCATTACTCCACGTTTGTTGTTTCCTCAACTTTGTTATTAATGTGGGGATTGGATGCTAGCTCATTACTGTTTGGATTGGGGTCCCACAGTGGCTAGCCATGGGATGGCATCTCTCCACATGTTTCTTAGTACCTGTATGCCTTCTGTGTTGAACTGTCTGGATGTCTGTCCATTGTTTAATTGGTCTCTTTCTTGTTGAGTTTTAAATATTCCATTGATTTTAGGGAGTATTCCCTTGTCCAATATGCCATTGCTCATTTTTTTATCCCCATCTTTGACTTTTATTTTCACTTTTTTTTGGTGAACTCTTTGGAAGAACTGAACTATCTTATTTTTAAAAAGTCCTATTAACCTAATGTGTCTTCTACTGTCAAAACTTTCATGCCTTCCTTTTGATTTTGACTCTAGTCAAAAAAGAAAACAGTCCAACCATGCTTCGGAGGGAATTCCACTCCGGTATTCAATGTTTAAATGTAGGCCTAGCTCTTAAAGAGAAAAACAGGCGCCAATCTCTGCTTCTCTTTAAGGTGCAAGCATGCAGTATCGCTTAGTTCAATTTGTGTGTGAAGAGGACCCAGGTCTGTAAGTGGAAGGTGTAGGAAAAGATTCAATTTTTTTTCCTGAGCTGTTCTTTTGAAGTTTAAAACTCTCTCATCCATGAATTCATGCATGAGAGAAATACCTACTATGTCACAGGAATTGTCGTAGGTATTGACATGATGATTATGGGTGTAGTTTCTCACCTCAAAGAGTTTGAAATGCCCCAATCTGGATAATGAATTATACAGCCTTTCTTTCTCACGAAGACATAAACGCTATGCTTTCCCTTCAAATATTACTTTATGCCATCCTTTTGCTTAGTACTATCGCTAAGTTACATTGTTTTTATTAGTGAGATATACTGGGAAGAATAGGAACTCAAGTCTTATAGTGTGCTTAACAGTGAAATCGTGTGTTAAATGAAATCAGTGATTCATAACCCTTGTTGGCCATTAGTGTCACCTGAGAGTTTTAAAACAATAGCCTTCATAGAAAATAGAGATTCTGATTTATTTTCATCTGCGAGGGGTCAATTATCAGGTACTTACACAAAAAGATCCCCAGTTGATTGTAATGCACAGCAAGAATTAAAGTGCCTGACCTGGATGATGACCAAGACTTCTCATTGATAAAAAATACTCTGTTTTCATGGGTTCCCATAATGTCTCCCCAAATGGGAAAACATTTTCTGAAACAAGTTGGGGACATTCATTGGTATGTCTATATTTTAAGGGATGTAATGATTCTTGTAAGGAGAATTCCATGATTTATTCTAAATTTAGATAATCCCTTTTTATCCTTTGATATTAGTAAAACTGAGGGAGATTGAGTTCCATTAAACCTCAACCAAATTATATAGTTTAAATTTAGCATAAGGTGTGGGGAGGGTGCAAAGGAAATGATATATTAAACTGGACAGGTAAGGAGGAGTAGGTATGTCATGCTAAATACATCTGTATTTATCTCAAAGGTGTATTATTCCATTGAGTGCACATTACCTAGTTGAGAGATGGAAGTGATTTTGCATTTTAGATTAAATGTCAAGGAGGGTGTGTGATGGATAGAAGGGGGGAAACCCAAAAATAATTAGAAAATTGGGCCCAATCAACAATCAAGAAGAGATGATGGGGGTTTTAACTATGACACTAGAAGAGAGACAGACTGAGTGTAGATTTGGATCAAGAGTCGTTTTGAAAGCAGAATCCGTAGAATTTATAGCGAACAAAGCAATATCTGTCTTCAGTTTTGGCAAATAGGTCTTCGGTAAAACCATCTATTGAGAAATGGAGGACTATGGGAGGAGCATATTTATATAATGCTTTTAATGACTTTAAACCATGCTAAGCTTTTAGGAATTCAAGGGGTGCTATTTAGTCTAGTCAGATCATTAAGGGAATAGCTTTGAACTGGAGAAAAAACAATTATTCATTTTAATGGAAGCAAAGAAGGTAGATGAAATTCTTCCAAGAAAAGTGCAAAGTGCAATTTAGCAGGGAGAAACGGGTAAAAAATACTCAGAGATCAAGCAAATAGAGACATGAGAAAAATCTGGAGCAGTGTGATGTCCTGGAGGTCAACTGAAGAGGGAACTCCTGCAAGAAAGAGGTGGATACAGCATTAACTATGCAAAGACTAAGCAATCATTTCTAGGTGTGTTGAGTGCCAGGCAATTTTCTAATTGCTCTCTGTGTTAATACATTTCATCCTCATCATAACGGCATTGTATCATCTCAATTGATAGGTGAGAAAACCAAGCCCAGGTTAGTAACTTACCCACAAGTACAGTTATTAAAGTTATTGCATATTCAGAATGTGAATATGAGGGGTGTGAATCTGAGGGATCTCATGCTGGAAGCCTTGATATTAATGATCCTGCTGAATTGCCAGAAGCAGGAAGAATTAAGGAAGGCAAGCATTCGTTACAGTTAAATACTAGAGCAGATTTCAGGAGAACGGTGAGGATCTTGAATTGTAGGAGGTGAAAGAGACATGCCTAGATGAAGAAATCAATGCTCTGTTAGCTGCTGTTTGTGTGACAGAAAGGCACACATTGAGGTGACACCTAGCTGGTGGTCAGCGAATGAAAGTAGTAGTATAGTCAACGCCGGTGGAAGAATTCCTCTTACCCTGTGAACACAGAGCTAGGAGAGTGGAGAAGGATGGAGCTACAAGCAGTGAGTACTTTGGATAGTTTTCCATGAAAATGGCATCAAAAAGAATCAGCCTCAAGTCCTTTTCCAGTGAGAGGGGAGGAAAGAGCGAATATGAGAAGCTGGAGCATGTAAAGTTGTGAAAGTTGTGACTGATTTCTTGTCCAATAACCTTTCCACCCGACTGAAATATAGGGGATTCTGAGAGGGTCAGTTAGGCTCTCAACCGGAAACATTACAGTCAGTGTTCTAACCTTCTCCACCAGTATCAATACTACTAACTCATCCACTTGACATCAAGTCCTCTTTCTCGGTCAGCACATTCTCCAAGTTTATATTTCTCACACTCGGTTGTGATTTCCTCTTCGCAGTGAGGAACTGGCCAGATCCAAGCGAAAATGCCTCTCACTCGAAGAATAGCAAGAGCCAGATGCTCGCATGACTTGTGTCTGGAGTTCCCCAGGTGGAGCCTAAGATTGGTTTGCAGTTCCTGTATGGTCTTTGAAGAGGACCGACAAGTAGCACATCAAGTCAGACTGGCAGTGGTTGGCCTGCCTGTGGAAAGGATGTGAGCTGAATTTATAACGCTCCAAACTTCAGCAAAAAAAAAAAAAAAAAAGAACCTTGGCAGAAAGATGTCTTCCAATGAAATCCCCAATACAGACTCTCTTTCCCTCCCACTTAACAGCCAGAGTGGTTGCAAAGGGCAACTTCAACAACTTTCCACCTGCAGCCCAGTCACTGTCAATCTACCTTGAAACGGAGAAGGGATGTCAGTTCTCTAGAAAGCACACATCCGCTGAGACCAAGACACGGCTTTCATGTTCAATCACTGTATTTAATTCAATTATCTGCCCCCGCCACCCCCAACAGTCTTCCTTACAAGGAAGGTTGAGAGGAGAGTGATGCTTGATGTTTCTGCAAGTCCCCAAAGATGAGCATCCTTTATTAGGGAATTCAATAAAGTATGAGCTCTTACTCACCAGCTGCTTCCTCTGGGAAGCTGTCATGAGGCTCCAGCTGCCTGTAGCAGGAGGATGACTGAGTCTCTGCCATGAATTGATTTCTAGATTGAATTCAGCTAGTTATTTTTTTAAAGGAGGGCTTATTAAAATTACACTTTAAAAATTCATATTTGAAGATACAAAAAGCACCATGGAATCCTAGCCTATTCTAGAATTCTTAAGGTTGAGTTATTAACCATCTCTACATGAATGTCAGACAGCAGTTAGAGTGTAACTTGTGTTGGTTTTCTTGCTAGCAAAGTTGTTGGTTGTGTTAGGCTAGGTTGTCTAGAGAAACAAATCCAGTGATATTCATCTATGTGTATGAAAGATTATATCAAGAAGCAATTATATATAAGAAGGCATCCCAGCTCAGTCCAACTCAAGTTTATGAGGCTGATGCTAGTCCATCAATCCTTCTTCAGACTCATTATGCTGAATGCCTGTAACTCAGAAGGTTGAATAGGAAAGCAAAAAGATCACAGACCAGTGGGGGCAGAGTTGCATGGATCCAAAGTTCATGGAAGCATAGCAGGGCACCTACAGCTCTCAGGATCAACAGTAGAATCCTAGTAAGCAGGAAGGCAAAGTCAAAAAGAGAGAGAGAAAGAGAGAGAGGAGAGAGAGAGCATTTCTCTGGTCATCTCACTCTTATACAAAAGTCTTATGTTATGAAGGAAGTATCAATAGGCACTTGATTGAAAGGTTTGACTCCAACCACTAGCTGGGCCTATCTAGTTGACATAATGCCTAACCACCACATTGATGTTGCCTCATCACAACCATATGAGGGTGTACCACCAAAAACGGAATTGCACTGGGCAGAGCAGAGTGTATGTAGTGCACATTTTTCCAGGTAATCCAGCATCCAGCCACTCACTCTAATTTACTATACCTCATGCCATTGCCTGAAAAGGCTCTCTCTAGTCACAGTGAATTCTTTTGTTAAAGAAGTTTTTCTCGAACCTAGTTTATTTTTGTGATGGCTGATTTAAGAGAATAGCATGCAGCTGTGAAATTTTGTTTTGCCGCAGAAACTGTTGTGATGTTGAACACAACTTTAAAGGACAGCACTCTGGGAAAAACTCAAATGTAAGAGTGGTTTTCTAGTTACAAAAAAGGTGAAATGTCGATTGATGACTAACCTCACTCTGGATGTCTGTCAACTTCCCTAATGGATGAAAAACCCAACTTGCAGTGCATTTGGAGTTAATTCCACCAGGTCAGATTGTAAATCAAACTTTTTATGTAGAGGTTCTGAAAAGATTCCATAACAGTGTGCTACAAAACAAGGCCTGATTTGTGGTAGACAGGGGACTAGTTTTGCCACAATGACAATGCACCTGTTCATGCAGCCATCTCAATGCACCAATGTTTGGCAAAAATCAGCATGCCTGTCTTGCTCCATGCACTTTACGCACCTGACCCCTCTCCATGCAACTTCTTTTTGTTTCTGTGAATGAAGAAGGATAAGAAAGAACAGCAATTTGACTAAGTAGAAGAGATGGGAAAACACAAGGGAGCTGCTGTCAGCCATCCAAACAGATGAATTTGAAAAAATGTTTCCAAGAATGGAATTTCAGATTTGACAAATGTATTAAGTGTAATGGAGAGTACGATGAAGGTGATAAGCTTGTTTTGTAAAACAAATGAAATACATTAAATACATTGAAAAATAATTCCGTTTGGGGGAGTACCCTCGTATGCTCAACAGTAGCAAACATTGCACAGCCCTGCATTTCCATGTTGTTGTCGCTGTTTTAATTCATCTTAATGAGGTTTAGATTTTCATTTATTCTCCCTTCACTTTTTCATTGATCCTCTATTTTATCAACCATATTGTCCTCCTCCAAGATTTGGTCCCTCCTGATGAGATGCTCAAAATTCCTAGGACAAAAATCCTCAGACCTTCACTTCTAGGAAGCATTCCAGCTATACATGAATTGTCATTCTATATTCTTTGCCAACACCATAATTCCAGGGCATCAATTCTATCTGCTGTATTCATTGTTCAGTTTTCACATGCACATGAGGCAATTGAAAATACCAACCTTAGGTCAGGGAAACATGATAACTCATGATGACATTTTATCTTTGTAAGACTATTTAAATTTTTATTGTTTATTGGATGAAAGTTGGCCAGATAGATCAGTTATCATCTCATTGCATCATATCCCTACATTCACAGCCATCTATGTCCATCTTTCTTCCTCCTTCTGTTTCCTCCAAAGAGGGCTTTTGCAGCATAATTGCTGAATGAAATACATGTTTGATTTCTCTTTTATTTTTAAGTTTTTAAAATTGTTTCATTGGTATATAATTCACAAATCATAATAATGTAATAGTTCAGTAACATTTAAAAAGTTGTACAACGCCCGTAATCAATTTTAGAACATTTTCTTCTTTCTGGCACTCATTGTTATTAGCTCCCTGTTTCCCACCATGTTGTACTTCTTAACTCTATGGACTATGATAAAATAATGTGATGAGCAAATTTGGAACCTTAAAATGTCAAAAATATTAGAAAATTAACTAAGATATGATAATGTGTATTATTAAAACAAATAAAAGATTATTTAAATGAGGATTTCTTTTCTCTCTCTTCATTAATTAATCTACACCATTTATCAATAAATCATTCAATGGGTGGTGTGTCAGTCTGGGTAAACTAGGGAAACAAATCCACAGAAATCCATGTGGATAAGAGAGAGTTTTATATAAAGGGTAGGTGTACATTAAGAAAGCATCCCAACCCAGTGCTGCGCAAGCCCACAAGTTTAACATTAGCCCATATATCTGATACCAATCTCCAAAGTGCTCTTCCATCTCACAAAACACACTCAATGATGCCAACTGCAGGAGGAAAGCCAAATCAGTGAATGTGTAAGCATCTCAGCACTGGCAGGGGTCTCCACACAGCTGCTCCAGCATCCAGGGCTGCATCGGGGTAGGTCCATGTGGCTTCTCAGGAATGACTTGCAGGAAGTGGTAAAGATCATAAGACCTTCAGTAATATAGATGTTCTTCATTTTGAGGAATATTGGCTAAGGACCTGAATCCTTATTCTGTGAGATATTTTTCATTGCTAGTGATCACATTAAGCTATAAAGCTTATCTTCATGGTGGAAAATATTGTTTAGATTATAGTTACAATGAGTGCTGGAAGACAAAACAACCCAAAAAATCTTAGAACTCGTGGACCTGCACAGTTTTGTTGACTTAATTTTAAAAGCACTACTTAGGAGCCCTGGTAGCATAAGTGGTTGTGCATTGGGCTGTTACTTGCAAGATCAGCAGTTCGATATCACCAGCTGCTCTATAGGAGAAAGACAGGACATATTATTCCCCTAAAGAGCTACAGTCTTGGAAACTCATAGGGGTAGTTCTACCCCGACCTAGAGACTCTTCATGAGCTGACATCACCTCAATGATTGAGTGTTTTGTTATTTTTGTTGCTGTTGTTTTGTTTGTTTTTGTATTCAGAACACTCACTATTTAACCCAACCTTGTAAATGTCTAATGATGATCATTTTATTTTTCATATATATAAATATGAAAAAGAATATATATATATAATATTGGAGCCTTATCTTTTCCTGAGCCTTAGATTTAATTCAATCTCATATTCTGGTCCCAAGCCCACCCCCCCACCTTGTAGGCTCTGAACATTAATGAAAGGTTTCGCAACAGGCATAATTTTTGTTCTTGAGTGGTAGAAATTCTACGTGAATTTTCTGAGACCTTCCCTATGGGATGGCAGGTCTATTTTTTTCCCTCTCTTGATTCAGACTGGGAAAAAAAAAAGGGTGTCTCCTATGAAAGTTGATTTCACTAGGAGCATATTTAGCCACAGATATGTCTCCAAGAGTATGTTTGTTTCCTGAATATATACACAACATATATTTACTGAATACCAGTTAGATGTGAGTGGGAGTGGCACAATAAATGCTCAGAGAAATCAATGAATAATATTTCTTGAATGTCTTTATGAATATTCACTATTGAAGAACACATTTTTATTGTGGTAGGACATATATAACATAAAAGTTGCTATTTAAACTATTTTTGACTGTACAGTGCAGTAGCATTAATTATATTCAAATTGAAGCCTGCAGTACCACCATTTATTTACAAAGCCCTTGATCACCTCAAACACAAACACTGTACCATTAGGCAAAGTTCCCTACTCTCTCCTACCTCTAGCCCTTGGACACCACCAATCTCTTTGAATCTCTGTGCATTGGCCTATTCTGGGTCTCTCATATAAGTAAGAACACACATGATTTGGTCTATTGGACCTGGCTTATTTCACTTACCATGTCACCGCACACATCAAAACGTCATTTCTTGTTCAGAGAATAATAGCAGATCACATTTTGCATATGTACTCATCTGTCGAGGAACATCTGGCTTGCTTCTGTCTTTTGGTTACTGTGAATAATGCTTCAGTGAAGGCTGGTGTACAAGTATCCGAGTCCTTGCTTACAAGGGGAATTACATTATAGTTTTGACTTGCAGTTCCTTCAGGAGGTTTTTTCCACGTGTATCAGCCACTTGGTCTTCCCTGGGGAAATGTCTGTTCATGTCCTCCACATATTTCGTTGATTGGGTTGTTGGTGTTTTTGTTACTGAGTTGTAGAAGTGTTCTATATTCTTAATGCTAAACCTTTATCAGACATATAACCTCCAATATTTTCTGCCACTTTATAGATTGTTAATTTTCTCGATAAGGCCCTAGTAGATGCAAACATTTTTGTTGGAGTGTGCTGCAAGAAATATTGCATTATGTTGCAATTTTTTGATGAAAAGATACACAGCAAAACCCGTTCCAGTGCCATAGCTTCTCAGCCTAATGATCAGTGATATTGGTTATGTACTTAGTGTTTCACCAACATTCTCAGTCTTTCTCTTCTCCCTGGATCTAAACCCTCTCATCCACTCTTTAAAGCTGCTGTTGACAGTTGGGTCTTACAGAGAGGTATATTTTTTAAATGATGCCATACCCAAGTGTGACAATCTTTACCTTTTGAGCTGAACTGTTACTTCATTTAAAGGTTACTGGACTGCCGAGAGCACTGAATCAGGGTTTGGAGACTGACCGGGGCTGTGGTCCCAGCAACTCCAGACTTAACTAGGTCCAATAAACCTGGATTAATTAGAATTTGAGCTTCTCTTCCACTTCTCTTCCCTTTTGATCAGGATCCATTGAAGAGTATTATGTTTCAGACCTGGTTGTTCAGGAGAGTTAGCTGAACCCCATCCAGTTCTTCTGATCTCAGGGTAGTGGAGGTAATGGCTCACAGAGTTTATCACCCCTGTATGAATTTTAAAATCATGGTCGTTCAATTTATTACTTTTCAATTTTCTTGACTGTGATTTTGGTGTTATATGTAAGGACTGGAGGCATCAGAGAACCACAAATATCAGCCGTGCAGTTTGACATGCCCCCTCCATTGACATATTTCAACTTTTACTGTCTTCTCCTGCCATCCAGCCAATGATCATGTGACAGTGCCTACTGGACCAGTGATGTCTCTGTGTCCTGGTTTCCACGGGTTTCTCCATAGTCCTGTGCAGTTAGCGCTCCCATTCATTCTCAGAATTGTTCTCAGTTGGATGATAAATTTAGTTGGATGTCATTTTAATAGGGGGAATGGCCAGAAACAAAAACACTGGAGAACACTAGAGAAGGAAGAAATAAGGAGACAATTCAACGTTGAGAGAGGCTAAAGAGTTAACCAGGAAAGAGAGCAAAAGGGCGTTCAAGAGAGAGGGGACAGGATGTTTTCTAAGGCAAGACACTACAAGAGACGGACTGAAAAGTCAGACCAATAGGCTAATATGAAAATCCAAAAGTCATTTTTACAAACTTGACTTCAATTTCTTATCCATCTATCAGCTTGTTATCCAGTCTGGCAAAGTTGGCAGTGGCATTTTGAGGCTATAAATTCTAAATGGGCCCAATGTTTGTCTTTTGCAAAAGAAAATAAAAAGAATGGGTTGCTAGACACTGTCCAAAAGGAGAAGTAGGTCAGTGCCCTGCCTCTTTGTTTGCATTTATGGTGACATTACAATGCACCTCTCCCCTGCTCTCCTCTCTATCTGGATGTGTGTAGCCGAGACGTAACTACAGAAGATCCAGCATATAGATTTCAAAGACTTGGGGAGAAATCTTATTTCAGCATCTGTAGTTGGTTTTATTAAAAGCAGTTTAAATTCCCCTGCCTAGAGCAGTTTGGAATTATAGAGATGGGCTGCAGAAATTTACATTTTAATTGAGGCAGAAGACAAAATAGGGCATGGTGCAGCATTCACACATTACAAGGAAGAATAAATAAGATATGTATCAGCTGGGAGAAAAGAAATGACTGGTCGTTTTTCACTGCCTCCTGCACTTTATTTTTTCATAGGCCACGAGCTGAGTTGGGCCTGCTATGCAAAGACACTTTTTCCAGTCAAAATGTTTAGCATTTCTGAAAGTCCTTGCACTGAAATATCTTTGCACTGTGGAGAAAATATGCAATTATTCAAACAAGTATCTACCCGTGAGGTTTGTGTGTGTGTGGTGGGGGTCTATAAAGTATGCATATCTCAATAAATTTTATAGGAAACGATTTTGAAGTATGAGGAATAATTGAGAATTACTGATCCCAAAATAATTACTAATATATCTCTTCAATATCATTATTGAACAGTAGTTGAGAAACTTTATTGATCAACATTTCTCTCCATGGAAAAATCATTATGCCTTGATAAGGGTGGAAGTGTCTCTAAAGAGTGGGGAAGGTCAAGTGCTCAAACTGGAAGGCAAACCATGGTTGGCAATTACCAAGCCAAAATACTCAGGTAATTTTTTTATATCAACTATATATTTGGATATTTGGTAGAAACCTAGATTGAAAATGTAATTCTCATAAAAGATATATATCATATATATATCGACATACACACAATACATACATATGCCCAATACATAATGTATACATTGTAATAAGCTTCTTGTCAGCTAAGTCTTACAAAATTGGCTGTGATGAAGCATATTTATACATTGGTTTAAACTCTGGTCCACTTTGTGGCTTCTTCCACAGTTGGACGTATCTGTTGTTACATTCGTTTTACTGTACAAAAGAGACTGGCGAAAATATAACTTAAGGAGAATATGTATTAAATCTTGACAAAGGCAACACAGAGACACGGGCACTTCATCTGGGTGAAGGAGGCCATGAGCAGGATGACAACTGAGGACTCACAGTTAGGATGCTGGATAAATGGAGCAGGGAACAAAGGAGCCAGGACACATTCATGATTGGCAGCAGATCAGGACTTCACAGTCACAGGTGTGACTACAGAAGCAGGGATAGGACATAAGCATTGTTTGAGAGAAGGGCTTATACGATTGGTCCAGGGCCTTCCAATGAAGGCAATCAGGGCACAATGGTAGGGCATCACTCACCGTGATGTGACTCAGTGAATAACCCAGGCAAGGTAACCCAGGCAAGCCCCTCAGAGAGACTGCTGCTCCCTGAGCTGGCAATGTACCCTCCAAAGCACTTTGCCTGGGGATAAGATTATCTGTATCCTTGATTAAAGATCAGAAAGAATTCAGTGGAGTCTTAATCTATGTGGGGACTCTGCAAATTGATTTTGGTGTGTCCCAGCCATCCATAGCCTTTGCAAACTAAGATACTCAGAATTTAAGTTCTAATACACATTTCTTGTGCACTTTATCAGCTGTCATGGTAGATTAATTGGAAACTGAAAACCAATCAGCAATACATAGTGCTCTGTACAGAAGTAATTCCTTGCAGAGCCAGTCAAGGACTACAATTGCACAGATAGGAAGGAAATATATTCATTTGTACTCATGTCTGTCCCTCTTAAGTGTGGAGTTTAAATAGATTCTCTACCTTAAGCCTGGAAAGATAATTTGATTAATACTTTGGCTTTTTTTCCTTTTCCTAGGATTTTTAAATGGCATGTTATAGACTTAAAAATATAAAGGTTTTAGATAACATACCACCTCTTCTCATTGATATCACACATTTCTTAAACACGTGTTATTCTTTTTGGTTTTTTTTAATATGTTTATTGGGGGCTCTTACATCTCTTACCACAATCCATACATGTATCCAGTGTATCAAGCGCATTTGGCCATATGCCACCATCATCATTTTCAAAGCATTCTCTTCCCACTTGAGCCCCTGATATCAGGTCCCCATATCTTCCCCCACCCTCCCTTGCCCTCCCTCCCTCATGATCCTTTGATAAGTTATAGATTATTTTTTCCGTATCTTATGTCATCCTCCATCACCCCTCCCCTACTTTTCCATTATCCGTCCCCATGGGAGGGGGTTCTAGTTTGATCCTTGTGATCAGTTCCTCCTTTCTCCCCACACCCTCCCCTAATCCATCAGTTCCCCCTTTTTCCCCACACCCTCCCCTAATCCCCCTGCTATCTCTACTCTCCTTGTTGGCCCTGAGGGGTTTATATATCCTGGATTCCCTGTGTTGCAGGTTCTTATCTGTAGCAGTGTGCATGCTCTTATCTAATCTGATTTGTAAGGCAGAACTGAGGTCATGGTGAAAGAAGCACCAAAGAGCTAGAGGAAAGTTGTGTGTTTCATTGGTGATATACTGCACCCTGACTGGCTCATCTCTTCCCTGTGACCCCTCTGTGAGGGGATGTCAAATTGTCTACAGATGGACATTGGGTCTCTACTCCATGCCCCCACCCCCATTCACCTTGGGTATGGCTTTATTCTGGGTCTTAGATGCCTGACACCTGATCCCATCCCCACCTCACGATCACACAGGCTTCTTCCATGTGGGCTTTGTTGCTTCTCAGCTAGATGGCCTCTTGTTTATGTTCAAGCCTTTAAGACCTAAGATGCTATATCTTTTGATAGCCAGGCACCATCAGCTTTCTTCACCATATTTGCTTATACACTCACTTTGTCTTCAGAGATCCTACCTGGAAGGGGCGCATCACAGAATGCTGGATACTTAGAACAAAGTGTTCTTGTGTTAAAGGAGTACTTGAGTCGAGGCCCAATGTCCATCTGAAACCTTAATTCTTAAAATATAAATATGAGTACATAGTTATATTCCCCTCTCATTATATATATATTTACATATGTACATGCCTGTATTTAGGCCTCTATAAATGTCTATTGCCTCCTGGTTCTTTTCTCTATTTCCTTTTTAGTTCCTTCTTGTCCCACCCTCATATTTGGTCTTTATTCCGGTTTTGTAATTCCTCACTGCTACATTGTCCTTGATTGAGCCTCACTAGGCATCCTATGTCTTCCTTCCATTGATTTTAGTTTACTTGTTGTTCCCTTGTCCCTGTGTTGGTCACCCTTCCCCTTCCTTTCTCCCACCTCCCTTCTCCCATATCCTTCCAGAACCATTGGTCCTGTCCTTTTCATCTCCAAATTATTTATTCTGCCTATCTTATCTAGATAGATGTGCAGATACATTAATAAGTGCGAAAACAAGGCAAAGCCAAATAAAACAACAAAGGAAGTCAAAACCAAGGAAACAATAGCAAAAAAACAAAAGCAAAATACCATCAACACAAAGAAAGCCACTGACAGAAATGGAAAAGCCTATAAATAGTTCAAGGTCAGTTTGTTGGCCTTTACAAGTATTTTCCAGTCGAGTCTGATGGGGTGCCACACTCTGTCTCCAAAGTCTATTTTTGGTATTCCTTGGGGGTCTCATCACTCTGATCCCTCTGCTGCTCTGCTGCATACCCTCAGTGCTTTGTCCCAGTGCGATGTGGCCAGACCGCACGATTCCCACCCTGTGTCTCCAGTGCTGTTCCCCACAGTTTCATGGTTCAGTGAGGGATGTGGTGTCCCGGAGGGGCCAACCCTAAGGTCCTCCCCATACATTGTCTGCTCCTAGCAAGAAAATCGTCCTTGGGGCTTTGTGGGCCAGGATGTCCTCTCCTCCCTCTCCATCCCTTTGTGTTTCTCCAGTGAGCTCTAATCTGATGCTCCCCTCTCTCCAAACTGTAGCCCCAGTGCTGTCCTCTGAAGTGCATTCTTCTAGGGGGCGGGGTGTCCACATAGTTGAGACTGGGGCTGGCACAGCAGACCTCTCTATTGGTTGCCTGGTACATGCCAGTATGTTGTGTTCATGTATTGGCATATTGGGTTGAAGCCTGGTCTCTCTCCCCGTCACCTGTGGAGATATGAACAATACCCTCCCGTGTGTGGGTTAGTGCCCTGCTCCCCACCTACCCATGTGTTTTTTAATGTGATTTTCCTCCCTCTCTTAGTGAGCTCCCCACACTGATACCCCAGCTTTCTTTGGCATCTGGGTAGATAATTTCTTATTTCTGCTTCAGGTTGTGATCTTATTTTCAGTGGTTTGAACCCTCAGTTGATTCTTTGCATTTGTTGAATTTAAACTTATTGTGTCCATTAGTTCGGTGCAAAAATGAGATTTTTGGGGGTCAACTTTCCCCTTGGTTTCGAAGTTTGGGGCTGCAAGGACCCATTTTTATTGAAATTTGCTTTATCAGCATATCCCATCTGAGCTTCAGAGATGTAGTGATTTCTCGTCAGAGATAGAAATTGTATAAATTCATTTTCTTTTCCCTGTGCGATTGCTTTTTAGGACTGGCTGTCATGTCTGCTTTGTATTATTAGTTTTCCTTTGTGTGTGGTAATCCTCAATAGTTTCATTATATTTCTCACATAAATAGTATGCTTATTAATGCGAGACACTATTGCATATAAAAACTTGCCCGCCAGAAGTTTTTCCTCTCTGAAAATTAGGGCTAATCGGGTTAGTTGCTGACCCAGCTGTTTCACTGTAGTTTAGATTGTGCAGTGGGAAGACATGTCAGACAATGCAAACAAGCTGAATGGTTTATCCTCCAGTTCTTATTATGAAAAATGGTAAACATTCTTGAGAGCTCAGTTTTCTAATTTTAGACATTAGAAGTGATCACATGGACTGTGGCCATGTGATCATATTTTTTTTTAAAGTTTTTTTAAAAGCCAATGAATGGATGAATGCAATATGCAATGAATGGATGAATGATCCCTCCCTTTCAATGTGTTTTGCCTTTGGATTAAGAAGCAGCAATAACAAACAATGAACTCTTTGGTTGTCAGTCCTGCTGCATTTTTTGTCATGAAAGTGTGGCTACTAGTTAGTACAGGTAAAGAAAAATGGCAAATCTTTGCAGCATTTCCGAGACATAGTACAATCACATTGTTTAGTTTAGTTTTGTTTTTCTTTCTAAAATAAAATAAAATTAGCAACACAACTGCCAAACTTGACCTTACACTTTCCCTAGTGTATAGTTTATGGAATCACTTGCTTCTTGGCCCTTAATTAGTGTTTGTTGATTTCCGTGTAGATTTTGCCCATTATCATAGCTTTAATATAATCAGAAAGAACTACCTGTCTGGGGTAACAGGCAGTGTGTTCCTCATGACTTGTTCTAAACAGAGCCTTCCATTGCTGACGCCATTGTTGTGTCTAACTCACCACATTCCTCGGGTCACAGCATCTAAACACTGGGCAACCCATCCAACTTTTCTTTCTCTTTTAAAAAAAAATAATTAAATCATTTTATTGGGGGCTTGTACAACTCTCATCAGAATCCACACATACATCCATTGTGTCAAGCACTTTTGTGCATTTGTTGTTATTATCTTTCTCAAAACATTTGCTTTCTACTTGAGCCCTTGGTATCAGCTCCTAATTTTCCCCTTCCCTCCCCGCTCTCCAACCCGCCCCCCCCGAACCCTTGATAATTTATAAATTATTATTATTTTGTCATATTTTACACTGTCCAACGTCTCCCTTCACCCACTTCTCCGCTGTCTGTCCCCCAGGGAGGATGTTATATGTTGACCCTAGTAGTCTGTTCCCCCTTTCTCCCTCACCTTCCCTCACCCTCCTGGTATTGCCACTCTTACCACTGGTCCTGAGGGGTTCATCCACTCCTGGATTTCCTGTGTTTCCAGTTCCTATCTGTACCAGTGTACATCCTCTGGTCCAGCTGGATTTGTTAGGTAGAATTGGAATCATGATAGTGGGGGGAGGAAACATTCAAGAATTAGAGGAAAATTGTATGTTTCATCACTGCTACCCCACACTCTGACTAGCTCATTTCCTCCCTGTGACCCTTCTGCAAGGGGATGTCCAATTGCCCACAGATTGGTGGGTCCCCACTCTGCACTTCCCCTGAATCACAATGCTATGATATTTTTGGTCTTTGATGCCTGATACTTGATCCCTTCGATGCCTCGTGATCTCACAGGCTAGTGTGCTTCTCCCATGTGGGCTCTGTTGTTTCCCAGTTAGATGGCCGCTTGTTTATCTTCAAGCCTATAAGAACCCAGACTCTATTCTTCCCAATATCTTTCCTGGATTCTCTTAGATACCACACTTTTCCACAACTCACATGACCTGAAAAATGTTTTCAAACTGTTTGGATAAGTGCATTTCATATGCTTATTACTTAATCTAATGTATGTTCCTCTACAGTGTCATAGTTTTCCCTTCTTAACAATACTGCCCAGCAAGAAACTCAAACTGATTAACCAGCCAAGCTGCAGTATTTACAAACTTTTAAGTCAGTAGAGGAATTTAAGTAATTTGTGTTTTAGTGTGTACTAGTTATTTAATGAACACTAGTCTAGTTCTAAAAATAATTTGAAGTGTCTTGAATATTGCAGAATAACCAGGGTAAAGAATTAGAATCTAAACACTGTATAAGGAAAGCAAATTTAGATCAAAATTAGCTTAACCAAAAAAATGGGAAAACTTCAGAGGCTTGTTTGATGTCATGCATATTTTAAAATTCTGCATGTTTCTGTTAAAAAGTCAATATCTTCCACTTTGTACATACAATTGTTATTGAGAGATAAAACATGAAGTTCATGTTTCATTGGACTGGCTATTCTCTACTGAACTAGTCAGATAATTGACATATTATTTACTCTCTTTATAAAAGGATTATCCCTCTCTGCATAAAACTAGCATCATAGCCAAGAGAGATATCCAGTGCGGCTATGAGGACACATATTTTAAAAAATTAAACAGGGATCATTTATGTACCTCAATCTGATTCTTATTTCATCCTCAATCATTACACTTCATTAAACAATCTGTTATTTAAAAATAGTAAGTTTAGATAATAAGACACTTTCTTTTTAAAAATTACAACAATATAAACATAATATATAGCAATGTATTTTTGTACTGGAATATCTATATTTCTGTTAGCTTTATTTTATTTTTATCCCCAGTTATGTATTGTGAATATAAAATTTAACCATTCTATTATGAAGAAGGAAGATATAAATTGTATATGAAGAGATTTCTGATAACATTTATATATGTTCATAAAACAGCTCTTGTTGGAAAATAAAATGACACTCTTGTGGATGATGTTCCACGCTACCAGCAATGCAGCATTTACTGTTCGGCTTGAATTGACTTGCAGATGGGGAAACACTACCGTTTCTCTACATCATTTTTTAAAAAGAAAATGCAAGCAGGTGCTCTTGTCTAGTCTACTTAGATGATAATATCCCTCCTTAAAAAAGATGGAATTTTTTTCAGAGGTGATTTAATAAGGAACATCCCTTCTACTCAGAATTATATTATGTTGTGCTCCCAAATCCTTAGAGATATTTTCTCTTAGGGAGACTGGAGGGGTAGAGAGGGACCTCTGCATACACAGTGTTTCAGCATCTGGCCACTAATGGAGAAGTTGGTGGTTCAAACCCACCATCCAATTGGTGGATGAAAGCTGTGGCAATCTGTTTCCATCAAGATTGATATCCTTGGTCACCCCGTGAGGCCGCTGTACTCTGTTGTATAGGGTCTCTGTGGATCAAATCAATCCAACAGCAACAGGTTGGTTTTATTCTGGGAGGGATACAAAGTGGTTTGTTTCATATAATTTCTACTCTCAGAAAAAAAATTACTTTGATCAAAATACAAAGGAGCTTCAAAATAATTGAGGTAAAACAACCATTATTATTATTTTTAAAGTCATTTTATTGGGGGCTCATACAACTCATCACAATCCATACATTCATCAATTGTATAAAGCACATTTGTACATTTGTTACCCTCATTCTTTTTAAAAATTATTTTATTGAGGGCTCGTACAATTCTTATCACAGTCCATACATCCATCCATTGAGTCAAGCACATATGTACACCTGTTGCCCTCATCAATCTCACAACATTTGCCCTCTACTCTAACCCTCAATATCATTTGCTCATTTTCCCCCTCCCTCACCCTCCCTCCTAAACCCTCCATAATTCATAAATTATTATAGTTTTGTCATAAATTACACTGTCTGACGTCTCCCTCCAAGAAACCATTATTTTTAATTTACATGTTTCACACGTGATAACCTACTCATAGAGATATGGAGAAGTTGACACAGAGCCAGTCGCTGTTTTGTTCCATGATCCATATGGTTGCTACGAGTGAGAGCTGATTGGAAACAAAGATAATTTGCCTGACGAATAGCACACCAATACCGTATATACCTGAGTATAAACTGACCTGAATATCAGCCGAGTCACCTAATTTTACCACAAAAACTGCATAAAAAATGTGCGGAAAAACTGTTGATACACGAGTAAATACGGTAGCTAATTTGTATAACAGTTCAAATATTTCAATGCCATGTGCCCCTGTACTATTCTAAAGTTTGCTCCACATATTAGCCCATATAACCCTTATAACAATGCTGTTAGGGGCAATACCATGAATTGCTTAAATTATGGCATTTTTAGCTATGTTTTCTTGAATTTTCAACAACTGACTAGCTTGTTGCCCATTGGGGGCATTTGGGTAGGTTCAGGCTCATAACGACCCTGTGGGCAACAGAACAACAACACACTGCCTGCCTCTGGGCCATCCTCACCAGGGTGCTGATGGTGGAGCCCATTGTTGTAGCTGGTGTGTGTGTCAATCTTGGTGAGGACCTTCCTCATTTTTGTTGCTCCTCTACTTATCAAGCATGATGCCCACTCCAGGGCTGAGTCTTCCTGGACTTGGCCAAAATGCAGGAGACACTTCTTGCCATCCTTGCCACTAAGGAGCATTCGGACAGCACTTCTTCCAAGACCGACGTGTTTGTGCCTTGGGCAGTCAACAATACTTTGTGTTCTTTACCAGCACCATCATTCAACTGCATCAGTTCTTTGATCGTCCTTAGGCAATGTCAAACTTTCACATACAGATGAGGCTATTGAAAATAGCATAGCTTGGGTCTGCACAGGTTAATATTCAAAACAATAGCCTTGTTTTTCATTTTAAAGAGATCTTGTGCTGCCGATGTACACAATGCTATGTGCTGTATGATTTCTTTTTTATTCTTTGAACATTTTATTGAGGGCTCTTACAGCTCTTGTAGTAATCCATACATCAATTGTATCAAGCACATTTGTACATATGTTCCCATTATTTTCTAGAAATTTATTTTCCATTGAGCCCTTGGTGTCATCTCTTCTCCACTCCCCCTCTCTCCCACATCCCTTGTGACCCCTTGATAAATTATAAATTATTATGATTTTATTATCTTACACTGACAACTGTTTCCCTTCCCGGATGGTTTTTGTTGTTCATCCTGTGTGAAGGAGGGGTGCGATTATGTGTCCATCATCGTGATTGGCGCCTCCTTCTTTCCCTCCGCTCCTCACCTTCCCCCTGCCCTCCTGTTCCTGGATTCTGTGTGTTGTGAGCTCTTAAGCCTTATCTTTGCATCTGTGGCCTTCCTTTTCCTGCTTCCTGACTTGTCACCCCCCACATCATGACCCTAGAACTGCCTTTCACTGCGGGCTAGACCGGAGCATGTGCACAGGTACAGAAAAGGCCAGGAATGCAAAGTTGCATGAATCCAGGGTTGCAACCTGATGGCTCCTGCGATCGGTAGTCAATATGGCAAGAAGTTGATGCACCAGACTCAGGATTCCAGCCTATCAGAAGTGACAAGCTTTCTCAAAAACTGATTGTCATTGAGTTATGATTCATAGAGACCCTACAGGGCAGGGGAGAACTGTCCCTTTGAATTTCTGAAACTGAAATCTTTGGGGGAGCCTCTTTCTTACATGAAGTGGCTGGTGGGTTCAAATTGCTGACATTATGGTTAATAATTGAATGTGTAACCATTATGTTACCAGGATTCCTTAAGGTTTCCCACAAAGGTTCTTTAAAAAGGAGTAAACAACACCCTGAGTAGTCTTTCTTCTGATTGCATCAAGGCTGAGACCTGATCAACGGGGCTACACACCACAACTGCTGGCTGTTCCCAGAGTTGATTACATCATGCAGTCCCCTCTTGGAGTTGATTATGTCCTGTTAGATCACGCGATGGGGGATAACTGCCCAACCACTGAAAATCATTGCCAGGCAACAGGAATTAAAACCTAAGTCGCACACTTTGGAAGCTAGGTTTGCTCATTCAAGTTGCAAACCTTCAGTCTGAAGTTTACTAGGGGAGTAGTGTGCTTGTGAACATTTTTGGCAGAGGTAAAAGAATCTATTTAATACTTGGCAGTGAAGAGCAGAGACCAAAGTCCAGAATGAGGCATGCCTGAGGACATGACAAAAGGGTGTTTTGATCTAAGAATTAGATCCAGAGCATACCTAATAATGATTTATAACCGGCTGCTTCTCTAATAAACCTTATAATTGTGAATATTGTCAGTGAGTTCTGCGTTGCTAGTGCAATGAATTATCCAATTCAGCAGAGGTGTAAAGCATGCCAGGTAAGGTACAGTTCGTGTCAGAAAACTGATAAAGAGTGTGGAAGGTGTCAGCATGCTTGACTTTCTCCTCATTGCAATACTCCTTGGGCTGTGGCTTTTGATTCCTTTTTCATATTAAATTAGAGGAACTCGGAAACACTACCACACAGTTCTTGCAGTGGGTGGATGTGTAATTGCTGAGGACATTGACACCTGACAGTTAAGTAAATTTTCCAAGAACATGGTAAAGTAATGGGATTCAAATCCAGGTATTTATAATCTGCAAAGATGAAATTTGTATCTCAAGGATTATCTCTAGCCAGCTACTCCTCTAAAGAGTTACACTCTAAGACATCCACAAAGGCTGGTCTGCCATACAGATCGAGTCGGAATGAACTCAATGGCAGTGAGAGCTCAACTGTAGATCTTCCTCACTCATATAGCTATTTAATGACTGTGCTAGTCCAGGTAGATGAGAGAAACAAATTCATGGACACTTCTGTGTATAAGAAAGAGGTTCTATGCAAGAGCAATTGAATAGTGAGAAAACATCTCAACCCAGTCTAAATCAAGTATGTTAGTCTGATATTAACCCATATGTCTGATACCAATCTATAAAGTTCTCTTCTGACTCATGAAACACATGCAATGATGCCGAATACAGGACAATCACAGGCTAGTGGGTGGATCCAGTGGTGGTGGAAGCATCTCAGTGCTGGTAGGGGTCTCCATGTGGCTTTTCCAGCTCCGAGGTTCTGTCTCCCTCCATGTGTCTTGTCAGCTGCAATATCTCCCAGGGAGTGAGCCAAGAGAGAGAGAGAGAGAAAGAGACTCCCACCTCCAAGGAGGAAATACAGGAGTTTGCAGAATCCTCAGGAGAAAGCTATGCCCACACAGAGGCCTCATTGGCCATATCCTGATTGACAGGCTAAAACTCCACCCATACATTCTTAATTTTCAAATTGATACCAGATTGTTTAACTATCACAGTGTCTTAGATCTACACTGTTTTGTTGCTTATAAGAAGGCATTTAAAAATGTCATGAAAAACTTCATTATCTTTTCATTGTGTTTTTCCCCAAACTTTCTGGAGCCCCTTCTATTCTCATTGTGGAAACTTTGGCAACCCCCCTACCATTTCAGCAGTCAGTTCTGATTTCTCCCCACCCTTATCTGCTATATATTTTGTTTCTTGTTTTAACTAAGTGTTGTCTATTCAGGAGTTTTCACTCTTCTTAAACATCTGGATCATATCTCATTTGCCCCCTGGAAATGCCAAGCTATGTTGGAAGAGAGTAGATTTTGCCATATGCTTATCTATAGGTTTAAATGCATTTCAGGAAAGTAAATAGAGTATGAGGAATAAGGAATTCAGTTGAGAAAGGTGACATTTGTGCTGACTCTGTGGGTGACTTTTCTTCCTGTGACCACCCCAAGTAATGTCCTAGCTTTTACCTGGAGCGTGTGCTCTTTCCTCGTTGATGTGACTTCTCTTCAGATGTCTTTCTCTAGCACATCTCATCCATCATTCTTTGTGAAAGGTCTCCAGACTTCACATCCCACCCATTACGCTCCTTTATCCTCTGGCTTAGTCCTATGGAATGTGTAATGTCAATGCTTGTCATAGGAAAATTAATTTCATTGCTGCATCTGTATGCAGAAAGATCCTGATTTCTAAACTCTTTAATTTGTGAGAATTTCATGCAGTGCTCATGGATATAATTCAATCAAAGTTTATGAAGCATATACCATGGACCAGGAATGCGGTGTGTGCTATGTACATAGACCACAATTAATGATTTCTCTTGTAGTAGCAATTACATAAGTCCATTATTACAACCCAACAGGGGATGTGTTACCTTCAAAGTCTGCATAAGAAATCAGCATTTGCTATTGAATGGTTCTCATACCATACTAACTAATTTTAAGTAACAGCTTTGTGAGACATTATTGTTACTGACTATAGGTTCTAAGACGTCACCCTCATGAAGGTGTTTGGTGTTCAACTACTGACCTGAAAGGCTGGTGGTTGGAACTCACCAGGTGCCTTGTGGAAGAAAGATGGAGCCACCTGTGTTTATAAAGAGGACAGTCTGCGAGAGCTTTCTGGGGCCAGTCTAGGCACCATGACTTGGAATTGACTTGATAGCACGTAGCAAAGTGGATTCCAGAAGGTCACGTGACTTGCCTAGGTGCTAGCCCTGCCTCCCCACCTCCATGCAAGGCGTGAAACCATAGCACTCGGCTGCTTCTCGGGCCTTCTGCCTCCCATGCACTGCCTTTGCTTCCCTCAGCATAAGGATAAAGATCACAAAATCCACCTGTCCATTAGCATTGCCACCCTACCCAGCAGACACCGGATGCATAGGAATGTTTGTTAGTCGATAGACAAAATACAATTCAATGTGTGGGAGCTGCTGACAGATGACAGCAACATTGAAATGTGAATTCCCAACTAGACTATCTAAATGCGCACTTGATGATCCTGTCCCTAGGAGGAATGGTGGTGGTGTTGGGTGCTGTTCAGTTGCTTCCAAAGCACATCCACCCAATGTGCAACAGAATGAAACATTGTCTGGTTCTACACAGTCAACACAATTGTCCTTATGTTTCAGCCCATTGTTACAGCCACCGTGGTGATTCAACTTATCCAGAGCCTCCCACTTTTTTTTTTTTTTTGGCTGCCCCTCTTCTTTACAAAACATGAGGTTCTTTTCCTGAGAATGGTCTCTCTTGATATTCTGTCCAGAGCACATGGGATGGAGTTTCACCACCTTTGCTTGTAGTTGTACTTCTTCCAAGACTGACTTGTGTGATCCTTCAGCAGTCCACGCCTCGCGCTGTTCTTCAGCAGCTCTGTCGGTCAGAGGCACCGACGTTTCTGTGGCATGACTGCGAACAATGGGGGACTGCACCAGGTTCCTGATAGATTCCACTATCTCTTAACTCCATTTTTATATGGAATTTTTGGAATTCATTTGAAGCTTAAGAAGATTCTAGGTGAATACTTTGGGGAAAGGGAGAGGGAGTTTTTACATAAGATAGGATTCCCTTCAATTCTGCATTTTTATGACCCCTCACCCCACCCCCATGTTCCCCTGTCTTTATGGACTAAGATTGATTGTATCTTTTTATTTTTAAGATAATCAATGCTAGTTCTCCCAAGCCACAATTCTCCATTATCGCTATGTACGATAATGGTGCAAAATCATCATGCATCAGTACAACCCGGAGCTCATGGCTTCCTCTGAGGGGTTAATATAAGGACTCTCGTGTGGAATGTGTTTATCACCATCCTCAGCATAATACAACATCTCATTAGAGGCTTGAAATGGAGAATTGTCTTTTTCCAAAATGATCGGTTCCGTGTATACAGGTAAGTTAAATGAAGCTAAAATTAGAAAATATCCCTGACAGGAAAAAACAGACAATTATTTTATGACATCCACTGAGGTCCATAAAACTTTGAAGATCGCCGCGAGGCTGGATGAGCTAGTTGAAGACAGGAAGGATTTGAAAAGTGCTCTGCCGGTTTCATTTTGTGTCGGGATTTTTAAGTAGGTTCAAACTCCAACTCACAAGACTATTTGGCAGAAGTACAAGAATGTGCTTAGGAGTGGAAGGAGCTATAAGAGGGGGACATTATACTTCTAGAATAGTCTGAAACTCCAGCATAAAAGAGAGTAAAATTATCACTTCTTATGGCAACACTGGTCATCTCTGATGTTAGCATAATCTCTCTTCCTAGCACGGTGAAAATGGGAGACTTGAGTTCTATCAATGTCTCATCTATTTTCAAGTCTTGATATAAGTAATTAAAGGATCAAATGAATTTTGGGAGATATTCCCACATTTATTATCTGGCATTTTTTGAGTTCAAATGTAGCCAGAGAGCCCCCTTCCCCCCAAAATATGGGCTCACTGAGTACTTAGGATGGCCAGGAACAATATGGTTTAGGGGCCCATGGTGCCATTGTCCTTGGTGCATGGTTCTGGGGGTTCAGTGCTATAAAGTTAAACCTCTAGCTTTCAGAGATTAAAAAATGAAATAAAACAAATAAACAAATGTCACTGCTATTGTGTCAATCCTGACCCACTGTGACCCTATAGAACAGAGTAGAAGTGCCCCTTAGGATTTCTGAGGCTATAAATCTTCGCTGGAACAGCCAGCCTCTTCTTTATCCCATGGGACATGGGAGTTCTGAGAATTTGAAATAATTTGTTAATACCTGAGGGACACTCCTTTCTGCCATCTTTGTCATGCTTAAATGAGGATAAATAAGGAGTTATCTTTGCCTCAGGTGAAGGCTTCAATTGTCTAACTTACTTTCCCTTGAATGATCAGCCATTGCATCCTGGAAAACATTGCTATGGCCATTTTTGCAGTTGTCCACAATGACAACACTGTTCAGTTTTACTATGTTAACAAAAGAGATATCTGGACCTAGGGAAGAATGGCCAGTCCCTAACAGTCAGACTGCTGAAGGTGTTTAAGAAATGATGAGATGAACTTTGCCCACCAGATTTTCTATAAAAGGCAACTGTCTAGACCCTTTGCATGTTGCTGCTTCCTCTTACAACTTGAATTTATTGACAGAATATTCTGTTCTTTAAAACCATCATTGAGAGAAGTGGATAAAATAGTATCATCTTGGTAAATTTCTCTTAAAATTTCCACCAATTTAGGAACATGAAGGAAATGGGAAGAGAAAGGAAATTTTTATTCCAATTACTTGTTTCCCCTGGGAGTAAAATGTCCTTTTATATTTCTTAAACTAGGGAGTTACAAAAAATCCATACATCAGGAAAATGGAAATATCCTGAGCATAGAACAATTTTATTTTGTGCTTAGCTTTCTAGGGGGACATGAACTCCTGAGATTCAAACCAAAATGTGTCAGTGTCTTCTATGTACACGGCCTTAATCACAAGTCGTTGTACCACTTTGGTGGTGGATATAACTTTTGTTTTATAGAATGGAAATTAAATTCAGCTAGAGAAATAATTCTACTTAGAGGTCTTAATTAGCATTCTGTTTAACTGTCCCTTAATAAAACCCAGAATAATTATTGTGGTCTAGTACACCATTGACACCGTGGCTGTAACGAATGGCTCAAACAAAAATCAATTGTGAGGATGGTGAAGGGCGTGGCAGTGTTCAGAGGGGTCTATGAGTCAGAGCCAATTCAAAGGCACTGAACAACACAGCAAGCAAATCAGGAAGGAGCCCTAAGGGCATAATGAGTGATGCATTGGGTTGCTAACTGCAAGATCCGAGGTACAAACTCACCGCCTACTCCATGGGAAAAAGAGGAAGTTTTCTCTTCCTATAAATGTTTTCAGCCTCAGAAGCCCCAGGTACCAATTCTACTTCACCCTATAGGATTACTATGAGATAGAATCAATTTGATGGCTGTAGATTAGTATACTAAATATGAGTTAAGAACATTTAAGTTAATTCAATTTCTCATTGCAAACAAATCCAACTGTAATTTTACCTTTTTTTAATGCATAGACAATTATATTCTATGAGAATGGGAACAGGGTTAAACTATGTTTTGAGATTTTTTTTCTAATCTCATAATTTGTCATTTATTTGATGACAGTCAACATATCAAATAACTATAAACATCCCTAAAGCAAACACTTATTTTTTCCACCAATGCGGTACTCAATTATGTTCAAAAGGGATCAATAGGATTTTCAGATATGAAACTCCTCTATAACAAATGTAGATTTTAAGAATCTACTAGTTTAATATAAATTTAATTAATTATTTACAAAATTACTATTCAAGAGTTCAAAAGCATCTGTTGTTAACTATTGGTAGTTCAGTATCTAGTGTGGACCCAGAACTACATTAAATAAATATGCAGAAAATAATTATTTAGTCTTTTCAGCACAGGCTCCGGGTTTTCCTAAGCAAAGATTAAGGCAGTGGATTTTCAAGCCAACAGGAAGAGGCAATAAAATTTGGCCTGTTTGTTATCCAACTCAATACCTCCTTACTAATAGTTTAATTCTGGGAAGTGACTTTAACTCACTGGAGTTCCATTTTCTCTTCCACAAAATGTGGAAAGTTTTATCTGCTTTGCATGATGGCTGAGCAATAAATTCTATTTCTGAATCCTCTAACCCAGTTTTTGTGTTGTTTAATATTTTCTCTACTATTTCTCCCTGTTCTCTCTGCTCAGCATCTTATTTGAAGCAGAAGAGCTGAATGAGTAGAGCTCAGGCTTCCTGTATCTGGAGATAACTGAAGAGTTCTTAACTATTTCCTTTGGAGGCTGGCAAGGAGCACTGGTGGCATAGTGGTTACGAGTTGGGCTTTGATCTGCATGGTCTGAAGTTCAAAACCACCAATTGCTCCTAATGGCTTCCTACTGCCATAAACAGCTAGAGTCTTGGCCCCTCATCCACCCTGTCCTATAGGCGATCTATGAGTCAGACTGGATGGCTATGAGTGATGGAAGTTGATCAGTGGAAGGACTGATAATCCCTCTGTCTGCTACCTCTACCATATTGTCATATGACATTCCTTCATATGACATAAGATATTCCTGTACTTGTACAATGAAAACTGTGGCAGAAGAGAAGTGGAGGGGTGATCTTTTATGGGAGCATTTTTTACTACAACACAGCAGTACATGAGCTGTGTGACACATAGGTCAAGTGTGTATAGCATGTCACAGCACTCAACTCAGCATATTTTGGAAATTTCTTTCTATGTAATCATCAGATTGCATTTCCTAGTCTGAGGGTAAGTCAAATAGCTGAGAATCTTTGCTACTAATTTTGCTGCTATTTTATAAAACTTTGCTTCAACAAAACATGAAAATGTGAAGCCATTGTTTCTCAGCATGTCCTTTGTCTGTGTCTGTTCACTTCAGAAGGCAGAGTTTCCATCTCGTCAAGCCTTTCCCAGTGGGGCCTGTGCTCCTTGATTCATACTATGTCAAAATGGCAGTTCGGGCTCCCTCAAGGGTCCAACAGTGTTTTCCTTTAAGTGTTATTTGAGTTTGCAGGACACAAATACATCCGAGTGAGCAAGATTGGGTCGTAGGTGGATGAGGTTAATTTTAAAAAAGGGAAAGAAAAAAAAACCTTAAAGAATGATCAGGTGCATTTTCCTGATGGAAAAATAAAAATTCTCAGCACAATTTTCCTGAACTTTCTCTCATCTCTGCAGTTTCAGCTTTTTAAACAATTACATCACTCTCTTGCTGGGCTCTCCCTGGTCAACCCCCTCTCTTCCCCCTCTCCTCTCGTGTCCTCGCTCCCTTGTTCCCTTTCCTGTCCTCCTTCCCTTCCCCCTCTCTCCACGTGGACCACCAAGCTGGGCTGAGGACTAGAGAAGGACAGCAGAGACTGCCGGGGCATACAGTAAGATGAAAACAGAACTGACCGTCCATGTGCAACATCAATGTCTCAAACATCAAGGACCTTGAAAAAAGATGCTTCACTGGAGAACTGAAAAAGCATCAAACTATGCTCTGGAGAATGTTGTATACCTGAATCCCTACACCTTCTCCAGGGTGTGCAACAGAACAGCATGGGGAACAGAGCAATGAAGTCCCCAGGGGATACCAAAAATAGACTTTGTGGCCAGGGCATGGCACCCCATCAGACCCGACCAGAAAAAACGCCTAAAGGTCAACAGACAGACATTAAACTATTTACAGGCTTTAAAAAAAAAATTACCTCCTGATAAGGCCTCATGCTGGTCCTGTGAATTTCAAGAAAATATCTTAAAACGTATCCCTTGAGAATTCCCCCCAAATAGTCACTATAATTCTTTTGAGCTGATCTCTCTGCCTTGAACATAATTGACTCAGTGATTCTAATGGAAGGGACAATTTTTATTGGACCCTGCTCTTTGGATCATATTGGTAAATTCCAAACTCTGCTCCAGTTATTTTTCACGCTATAAAACCATCCTTATTAGATTTCATCTTGCTTAAAAGGCTGTTGGACAGATCATACCTGAACTCGCTGATATCTGTACCACGCTTTTGGTACCCATGGAGCTGAGATTGCTAACATCAAGATGTTTACTTAAAACTGAAAATCCCAAACCATGTGAGGTCCCAGTTTCAGTAGATATTGCATCACTGATAATTCCCTTGGTCTTTAGACACCAATGTTAGCACTTTGGCAATGGTTTCTTCATTTGTCTAGATCCAGGTAGACCCTCTTTCCTCTCTTGGCTCATCTTTGATGTTTTCCTGAAGATCTGTCTAAAAACTGTGTTGTGCGTGGGTCAGCAGGCTTGTAAAATTGTTTCAAAGCTAGTATGATATGGGAAGATGTATACTTAGGCTTTGTTTAAAATTTATTAGGCCCTCAATTCAAATTTTTCCCTCATGATATATATATATCCACCCATACATACAAATATATCTATCTCAGTCTATATCATCTCTATATCTATATATATCATCTATATCTCTATCTGCCATGTCTGTTAGTTTGGGTTGACTAGAGAAACTAATCCAGAGATGCTGACATGTGTGTATGAGAAAGCTTTGTATCAAAGAACAATTGCATATATATAGATATATTTATATATAAAAGAAACAGCCCAGTCCAGATCAAGTTGATCATATGTCCAATATTAGCCCGTATGCCTGACACTAGTCTATAAATTCCACTTTAAACTTGCACAGCACATGCCATGGTGCCAAATGCTGGAAGTTCACAGAGCAGTGGGGGAAAAGTCCTGCAGATACAATGGCAGTGGAAACATCTTGCTACTGGCAAGAGTCCTCATCTGGCTTCTCAAAAGGAAGGTGTAGCAGAGAGAGGTTGGCCCACTTCCAGGGACAAAAGAGGAATTTCCCCGAATCCCCATGAGAAGGCCACACTCATAAGTAGACATCATCAGGCTGTGACCTGATTGACAGGCTAGATTCCACCCCTTCCCTCTTCATATCCTCACGTTGACATAGATTATGCAACTACTAACATATCTATATCTGTGTCATCTGCATGGACAGAGTCTCATCTGTATGTTACTGAAATGAGACAAAGAAAAGTAGACTGAGAGAACTTGTATGGAGCCACCCACTGATGATGGAAACATGTTTATGTTTTAACCCACCATCCCCCCAACAACATGCATCATAAATTTCAAATCTGAGGGAAAATAGTAGGAATCTTTTGGTTTTATCATTTTGGTTTAGAAGTAAGTGTTGTTGCTTTTGAATATGGATGCCAATTCTTAAGGTGACAACTCTTTAGATACAGTTATAAGTTCAACTGAACTTCATATTTGCTGAAAATTTTGAGATATTGAATGCAAAAAATATTTTTAACTCACCATTTATTTGTAATTCAGAAATTTTAAATTCTAAGATACCCATTTTCAGTTAATAGCTTTATGAATTTCCATGTGTAGTCACTAATGATTGTTGAAAGAACAGTTTATAAATTGACTAAGTGTTGGCGGGTTATGTTTAGAAAGCAAAACAAACTTTGCCAATGGTTTTGTTTAGATAAGGCATGTCTCTCACTGCTCCCTATCATACTCTATTTATTCCGTTCCTCTTCTGAAAAAAGCAAAACTTTCCTTGTTTAGAGTCTTTGCTCTGAAATTGAGACTATAAAGGAAGTTCAAAACGTTCATGGAAAATAATCATTATTTATTTATTCCATTTTCCAATAGCTTTTTATATGTACAGCTCTCTCTTCTCTTTTTATTTTGTTTCTTCTCTTCTCATTTCACCTTTGCCTGTTCCTTTGTTTCCCTCCATTTTCCTGAAATCTAACACAGTGCATGGTGTCCCAAGTGCACAGTGGACCTTTTGATAGGAAATTATTTTTTATGAAGAGAAATGGTATTCAACAGTTGTTCATTGAAATGTCAGTTTATACATGCATCTCCGGCTCTTAGGCTTATCAAAAGATCTGTCTCATCTTTGTACTTTGTATTGCCAGTCCTTAGCATGGTGCCAGGTTAGAATTAAACAGAACCATACACAGAATTAAGAAAATACTATCATGATGAACAAAAACAAATGCACAATATGTTCATAAGGAGAGCAGGGTTGTCCATGCTGTTCTTCGCCCTGCTGACTCCCCCTGGGTGCCAGGTCAGACAGCTCTCTACTGGACCCTTGCTTCACACTTTCTCCATTAGAATTCTGTCCTGCAAGAGTGATGTCAACCTTGTCTCTTTTTTGTCTCTTTGCCTCCAGGTGTGTGAAAAACACAAAGGAAGGGGAGCTTACTTTTTAAAAAACAAACAAGTTACTCAACTTTTGAAAAATCTGTGCAGGCTAAATATGATTTTATATTAACTAGATGAAATGTGATTGGCAGGAAATACTGACATTTACTGGTGCCCAATAGAAGAGGCTTGGATTTTTACCAGATGAGATGATAATATATAATACTGTTTTAATTAATGGTAAACTTGAATTGAGCCATTTTGCTAACATGAATGCCAATTGAAATTTTAGATTCACATTTTGAATAGTATCCAAATGAGGAGTCATTCACATCTTTTCCCTTTAGATCAAGCAGATCTTGAGAATAGTATACCTTGCAAAGTAATTTTATAATAGTCGTGAATAAAATAGTGTATATTCAGCATCCTGTAACAAAGTTATATGTTCAAACGGGCATTCGCAGCTCATTGTTTTCAATAAATTGTCATGATAATCTTTCTGTAACTCTTGCACCCTTTCCTCATTGGGCTAATTTCTTCATCAACTCCCAGCTCAGATATTTCCTAGTTTAGCTCTAACTTAACTGCCACCTTGTTTCTCAGAATTAGCCCATTGAACATCTGGTTAATGGGTGTGGGTGGGGTGGGGGTAGGCAGTTCTCTTTACTTAGGACTGTCTATTCTGCCAGACCTGCACTAGTTGATTCAGTGTCATTGGCCACATTAAAGAGAATTGGAAATTAAAATTTTTAATCAATCTCATTACATTTCACATGCCCAGTGGTCATAGGTGGAATCATGGTCTCCATCATTGCAGAACACTCTGTTGGCCAGAGCTCTACTAGACGGAGATCCTCAAGAAAGAGGCTCCCCAGTTTCTACATTCTCCTCTAGCACAGTGCCTGGGACACAGAAGGGAGTTATTAACCTGCCATTGAGCTCAACTAGACTGAGAAATGTTAGGGATATTTATGTGGAAAAGAGGGTTCAAAATGGTACAAATAGTTAACACCAACACACTTGGACTCATCACAAATCTGGGAGGGCCAAGTTCAGCCAGAAGCACCTTGGATAATAGGCAGGTGATCTACTTCCAGTTGGTTATGGGATTATAGAACCAGACTCATTTTGCGTTGCTTTATACATGAAGATAGAGTTTCTACTTTGTGGAGGTAATTTCGAGGCTGATTTTAATGCAGAATAAAATACAACTTTCTCAACATAGCTTTTAGAAAATGAAGTGGGCTTTTCTGTTAGATATTAAGCTCTGGCCCCCAAATCATTCCAATGAAGCCTTATGCTTACCTGTCATAACCCTGATACAAAATCCCTGTGTTGGGGTGAGGAGTGCAACCAGAAGAGAATAATTGAGATTAAGATATTCTCAGTGTTGTGAAAGTTTTATGAAACTTTTGGAATACTGCGACTACCTGTTATGTTTTGGTGCCAGACGCTGGCAGCAACGATCTCTGTTCTGCTTGAGAATGTCTCAGCTATGCACATGGTCTTTTCCTAGGATAGCTTTTACTGAAACTAATGCAGCTCTATGATTTTCCATTAGACTCTTGCTGTTTTTAAGTAAAACTCTGGAGACATGAAACTGAGCATTGTCATAGGGAGTTTGAAAACAAATACTACCCACAATAAACAAAGGATAATTGAAATAAGATCATATGATTTCAGCATCATTGATTAACCAATGGGGTGCAAATGGGCAAATGGTGTTTAGAAATAATAGAACAGTTTTTCACATAACTTAGTTCAACAGTACTTTGTCTTCATACATAATGGACATTCAATAGATGTTGAATGTGGATAGAATAAGGACAAGTCCAATTTTTTTTCAAATCTGTAACAATTTGTTTAGTGAAAACCCTACAGATTAATTGAGCCCTTTCATAAAGAAGTTTTCTGTTCAGAAGCAACAATCATAATTTTGGTATTTTTATCTGTCATAAACAGTATGGTTCTAACTATGAAAGAAGAACATACATGGAGAAAAAAAGAAAGAAAAAATCAAAATATACCTGAGAAACAGTAGATTTCATAGATTAAGACTTTTTGTGTCACTGAAGACATCAGGCAAAAAGCTCCTTTGTCTACATGAGGCTTAAATGACCCAACGGGTAAAATGTTTTGTTTCATGTCATTTGATCGGGAACGAGCTGACTTCTTCCTGTTTGGAAGAGATGACTATTGGGGTCCGATGTGTACAGAGGAGGGTGAGAGCAATGTCTTAGAAAGGGTTTGGCTGGAGTAATATAGAGCAGAAAATGAACCCTGTTTTTAAATCGTCCATGCTGTGTGCTATGATGTGGGGCAACCAGTCCCCCGCCCCCCCACCTACCAGTGAGTCAACTTTTCTCTTCACTAAAGGGAAACCTAAATAGTCTCCCTTTCAAAATAGTTCATGATAAACCATCACCTATATAACAAATGCTTTTTTGAGGGAGAAAAGCTCAACTAGAGGCCCAAACATCATGAGACTTATTCGTTAAATGATGAACTTGGCAACCGAAGAGATTGAGTATTACTTTTCTCTTTCAAAGCAATATATTTGATAATTTAATAGAACCGAAGTTAATCTTGGAAGAGGGTGTAGCAGTACCTATTCAGAAAACTTTCCTAGTGCCCCTGCACTTGTCCATCATTGGATTAGATCAATGATCTCATTCTTTCCTGCTAATTCACATATGGAGACCAGGGTAACAACTCATGAAGCAGCAAGTCAAATGTCATAAATTTGCCATGTGCAATGTATTGGGGCAAAGTTCTATGGTGTTTCTCATACCTTCCAAAAAGAACATAAAAGAAAGGATGGCCATCTTTATTAATATTGAGAGATAACAAGACTAGGTGGAGAGGGAAAGTGGGTAACAGGATAAGCCACCTGAACATAGTTTGTACTGTAGGGCTCATTGCATCTGGCTAATAACAGTCCACAAGAACCAACTGGATACGTTTCAGGATTTTCACAAACTGAGAGTTACAAGTACCCATTGTTAAAGTTTCATTCATGTATACTTAGAAATTAAATACATTATATTATAATCAAGGTCATAAAACCTTAAAGCACAATCTTTTCTAAATATTTTTACCATTTAGCTATCTATGTTTTGAAGTAATTTACAGCCATTGAATCTATATGATGGACAGAGTAGAGAAGAGCAGTCTAATATGCAATTCTTCACAACTCTGTGATCAGTGTCCTCAATTGGTAGCTTGAAATCTTTTACAATGGAAGTATTAATACCACAGGAACTGGAAAATGCTACAAATCAGTGGCCTTTGCCTCTTACTCTTTAGCTATGATCACTGTCAAATATTTACCAACAACCTCCAGTTTGGACTCACCTGATGGTCCCCTCTCCCACCCCAAGGGAGTTGATAAATGGTATTATCAAAGAAAATTGGACTATTGGAAGGCAAGCCCATGTAGAACATTAAACAGGGAGGGCTCTCTCTTGTAGGAGAATTCACAGGAGATTTGTGATAACAATGCTTCAAGTCTTCATCTGACATTTATGAACAGGAAGGAGTTGTTAGCACTCCAATGACCACTTTTTCAGGTAACAAGATACCACCCTCTTTCTTGTGAATTATTATGACCAATTTTCCTCCTAAGGTAGATCAGAGGTAAAAAAATTTTTAATCATGACCTTCTCAACACTTTTCCCCTTCTGGATCCCAGATTTTGCTTTATTGAGTAACAATTTATGAGGCCACTGAATCATGTTTTTTTGCATTTGAAATATAACTTTTTCATCTGTTGGGACCTTTTGGAAACATTTCAACACTATCCCTAACCTAGAAAGGACTCTATTTCAATACTAACTCTAACCTGTAAAGTTATGCTAAATTAACATATTTATCTGGGCTATTTGAGATGAAATATATGCATTTGTTTTGTTTTCTTTAGTCAAATGCAAACAACTGGAAATAACTCAGACTTAATGAATTTTATCTAGGTGAGCTCTCAGGAGAATCTTCCTTTGATCTAAAGTATTCGATCATTGTTTTCTCTGAGATTGTCCATGAGAGTGGGGACACTGATGAGAAGTTCACCCTGATCATCCGATGCAGCTGTTTCTGACATCATTCTGTGATTTCACTGGCCTGCATAAACAACTGTACATCACAGTCTAAACAAATTCCTGGGTTCATTAGAAAAAAATATATATGCCTTACCTTATGAGAAGCACATGTTGGTTTGTTTAACAGTTTACTCTCTGTATGTGGTGCTATAACACAAATAGAGAAGCAGAGAGTAGGTTTTCTGAGAGGCAATCATTTTCCTGTTCATGTTAACTGTCCAAGGTTGGCAGGCCTGTTGACAATGCTAAGATTGGGCCTCTGGTCATGAGTTTGTCGGTTCTCCAGATCACACACACATAGAGGCAATTCAAAATATTGAGCCTCATATGTTAAGCAATGCAAACAATTGATGGTCTGGGGTAACTTGAATGAGAGAGACCATATGCTAGCCTGGCCTGAATAATATCTTCTCGGAGGAGGAAAAATATATCATCAGAATTATCAAGTGCTGTACATAAAGAATAAAGATATTTTTGCAACACCATCAGTTGACCATGAAAAATGTAGGCATTTTCTGGTTAGATAATCCATCCAGCCTCCTTGGGCTTTCAGAGAGCAGTGCTGTGCTGTCTTGATGTGTCACAGGCAAAGTGATCAGGATTATCAGTCTTGAGCAAGTAATTCACAATAGACCAGTGATTACTTTTGGTTTTCAGTGAGATACAAAATCAGTTCATTTTTAAAAATTATTTTCCAGTTATGCTCCTTACTCTTTTAATTATATCTTTTTTTTCCCTTCCCTCAGAACTTTGGTGATAAGAGGTACATGAAAGATGACTTTGAAAAATGTTTGTTTTTGAAGTGGTGTTAGCCTTGAAGACATAAAGGGAGGGGCTGAGAGGTCCAGGGCATAGAACTGCCCCTGACACATTCAGGGTGGCAGTGAAAGGCTCAGCAGTGAGGAACTGTCTCCGCACGTCGGTCTGGTCCGAATTGGGCGTGAGAAGAGTCACTTTGTGCTCCTCTCCTCCTATTCTCCAACACGAGAGGAGGCAACCTGACAAGGCCTCTCCCAGAGAAGGAACACTGCTGTTTGGACCTACCTTGTGTTACATACAAACCCAAAAGTACATAACTTTAGGGAATGAAAATTAGAAATGGCTGAAAACAAAGCTCACCACCCGGAATATGAATGGACTTAATATTCAGGGGGCCATCCATGTGTGTGAGGCCTAGTGATGTGCTTCCTACTGCCTTCTTCCCTCTGGTCTCCTCTGCAACTTGCCGTCTCAGCGGTCAGGTATTAGATCACTAATTAAAATGCTGTAAGAAATCATTATTCTTTAAGTAAATAATGGATTATTGAAGGCAAACCTTTCAATAGATGAGTGAAAATGCTGTTAAACTAAGAGGTCCCTTCCTGCTGAATCGCTACAATGCAGGCTGAACCCAGTTCTGTGCCCGAGGGCCAGTGAGTGAGCGCTCCTGGTTCTGAGAAAGGTGCTACCTCTTCTTGCCTGCGGGCACCTTTCGTGCTCGCTTCGTGGTTGGTACCGGCTCTAGGTGGTATTCATCTCGACAGCCATGAGGTGGCACAACCCTACTGATTGTTTCAGAAAGAGAACTGAGAGAGGGAACGTTCCCAAGCTTGTCTATCCGTATCATGGTGCCTATGGTAGAGACTCCATCTCCATTTCTCATTTATGGTGTGAGGACAAGGTGGAAAGCCGTGACTTGTTCTGCTGTGAGTGGTGTGGAAGAGCCATCAGGAAAGAATCACACGCAAGCACACCCATATGCACATACATCCATAAGAACACGCACACATGCAGACATATATATAAGCACACAAACATCTCTTTCCTGTTCACCTCTGGTTATGAATTTATTAGTCATTAGACACACTGTGTGTTCCATAAAACTCCACAAAGTCTACTGGGCTCAGCCTTAATGTCTGTGTATACGGATGTCATATGCATTCATAAGATGTGGATGTTTTAGAAAGCTTCCAAAAGTTCATGGGAAAGGCCCATGGTCTTTCAATTCCATTTTGCTCTGAACTTGCTGAGGTCCCCTGATGTGCATAGTACCATCTATCTTTTCCTTGAATGTGTCTATGGGTCTGGGCCTTTGACTTATGGACATTTCCTACCTGCTCATTACTGTGAGGTCCGTGTGCATTCACTTTGACACTGATCCCCAATGCTCGCTCCCACCGCTTTCCTCCCCATCACCTTCGCTTGCTGTCTGTGCAGGGCTGACAGCACTGAAAAGGCTCATCCCGTCCCGCCCTGGAGTCAGGCTAAGTCAGTCGATGCTGCCTTTGGATGGAAGACACACTGAGAGGCAACTCTTGTTCATCTCCAGTCACTGTGTGGTCACTAGAGGCCAACAGAAAGCTCTCTCCCTTTCTCTTCCCTTCGCCTGAGTTCTTTTCTTTTTAATTTTTTTAATTGTTTTTATTAGGGGCTCATGCAACTCTTACCACAATCCATCCATACATCAATTGTGTAAGGCATATTTGTACATTCATTGCCCTCATCATTCTCAAACATTTGCTCTCCACTTAAGCCCCTGGCATCAGATCCTTTCTTGATACCACCTGCCTTCCTCCCTTCCTTCCTTGCTCCCTTCTGCCTATCTTTTATGCACACCAAAAATGATAAAGAAATATTCAAATACCAGATATGGTATCTTCATGAAGTCATTAAAATGTCACTGAGGTGGGATTTGTAATGCAGATATCATTGGGGATACAGCAAAGCAGACCAACTGAGAGTAGCGGTTTGGTGTCCGTCAGCCCTGAGTCAATAATCAACTGTTACCTGTTACTGTTTGGGAACATCACTACCCAGGTGGGGTCTCATTTTTCTCATCATAAAATGGAACTAGTCCCTCGGGCACTCCTCCCCTGTACTGTAGGGTTTCTGTAAGGCGGAGTGGATGTAATGGCAGGGATTCTTTTGAGTGAATCACTCAGTGTCCTGTTTAAAGTTGAAATAGTTGACCTAAGTGTTTACAAATATGTTCCCACATTTTGGTGTTCGATTAAGGGTATGGTCTTGCTTTTATGAGGTCTTTGAAGGCCCTTGGAGCCCTGGGGGTGTAGTGAGCTACCCATTGAGCTGTTAATCATAAGGCCAGTTGTTTAAACCCACCAGTGACTCACCGAGAAAGCGAAGAGGCTGTCTACTCCTATGAAAATGTAAAGTCTTCGAAGCCTCAAGAGCATAGCTCCCTTCTGTATTATAGGGTCACTATTACCTCAAAGGTGTCCCTAAAGCCTGTTATTTACTTCTACTTCCATTGACTATTAGTGCCTGTATTGTTGCCAATAGGTATATAAGTGTGTTGCTGCTTCTATTGTGTTAAAGGAAAATAAATGAGAAAATTTACATCTTAAATTATGTCCCTAACCAAACAATTATCTTGAATTTAGGAATGAAATTCCCTTGACACTGGAATAGTTTTAGGAGCATTCATCCCCTTTCCAACATTAACTTTAATTATGTTGTTAATAACTGAAAAAGGTGTTTTCAGGTTTTCCTCTATGGGTACTGTACTGCTTCTATTAAAATTACACATGACAAATTCTATGTTTTGAACCTGTCCATTTATAAAGAATTTTCACCTGCGATGTATTGTAAATTTTTTATTCTATTCTTTTCATTTTGATATGGTAGATATTAATATGTATGCAGTAAATTACACTTTCACCTCGTTCATTGTTTCACTTTCTCATACCCTCATTAACAAAGCCAAGTATGTCTTAGAGATGAAGCAAGAAAAAGAATTTATAGAATTCTCACAGCATCGCCCACTTTGTGGATGTTTATTAAGGAAGAGTCTAACATAGGAGACATAACAATGACAAAGTTTGAGGGCAGACATGCTGTCTATATATTTGGGGATTTTCTATCTATAAAAGTCTGTATATTTGTCTATGATATAGATATGATATATGCCTTCAGTCATTACACAGAAATTATAGTTGCAATGTTTCTATGACATATTTCTTTGTGTTCCTAGTCACTTGTGTACTTTTTGCCAATGTAAGAAACAGAAAACCCAAGCCAATTCTGTGTCTCTTGATAAACTGAGTTGTGTCCTCAACTTACTAAAATTAGATTTGTAAACAATATAAATGAGAGTTAAAGGTTTCCGTGAGTTTTCTTCTATATACAAGGGGGTAACAACAACAATAACAACAGCAACAACAAAAGGGGGGAAAAGCTCCTCTGGGTGGAGATCTTGTAGCTCTCATTTTTCCCAGTAGGTGAGCATCCAGCAACTGGCTCAGAGTTAGTGCACCTAGTGGCATCACCTGGGAAGTTCTATCTGGTCACAGTGAATTTTTTCGTAAAAACAGTTTCGCTAGAACCTCGGTTTTTGTGATGAACGATTTAAGAGAACAGCATGCGGCTGTGAAATTTTGTTTGCTGCTTGGGAAAAATGCCCTAGAAACTGTTGTGATGCTGAACACAGCCTACAAGGACAGCACTACGGGGAAAACTCAAGTGTACGAGTGGTTTTCTTATTCCAAAAGAGGTGAAATGTTGATTGCTGAGAAACTGTGTTCTGGACATCCATCAAGCTTCCTATTTAGAGGTTCTGACAAGATTGTATAAGAGTGTGTGACAAAAGAGGACTGATTTGTTGCAGATGGGGGACTGGTTTTGCCACCAAGACAATGCAACTGCTCACACAGCCATTTCAGTGTGCCAGTTTGGGGCAAAAACCAGTATGCCTCTCTTACCTCATGCACCTTATTCACCTGACCTTGCTCTGTGCAAATTCTGTTTGTTTCTGCAAATTAAGAGGGACTGAAAGGACAGTGATTTGATGACATAGAAAAGGTGAAGAAAAAAACGAGGAGATGCGGTAGCCATCCAAATAGCTGAGTTTAAAAAATTTTACCAAGAATTTAATCACAGATTTGACCAATGTTTTAAGTGTAATGGAGAGTACTTTGAAGGTGATAAGGTTGTCTTGTAAAAAAATAATTTTAATACATATCTTTGAAAAACATCCATTTTTAAACTTGTAGATTAATTGCTTAGAATAATTACCCTTACAAATGGCAATGTTTCTCTCAGATCTATCCCTGTCCTCGGGCTGATGCAAGTAATAAGGCAAAGATACTTATTTTTAACCAATTGAAATGCAATTTAGGGAATTAAAAATAATAATAAATAGTGGTTAAAATGAGAGGACTAGGAAAAGAGAACAGGTGTTGATGATACATTATTTGTGTGTGATAAGAAAAAAATAATCACGAGGAAGTATAAACTTTGAGGGAAATATACAGAACCACACTGGAGTTGGCTGAAACTAAGAATTCCAAATGAGAGCTAGACTCTATGGGATGTTACTAATCATTCAGCAGGATGAAATTTACACCATGATGTATTGTCATTTTTGACTTATATACAGGCGGATCATTAATAAAAGCCAGACTAGAAGCAAAGACAGATGTCAGCCCATCAAGTAAGCACAGCTGCTTGAATTAGTTTCATTATCACCTATGAGCTGCTCTGACCTTGTCAGTTCTAGTGAGTAGAGCACTTAAGTCTTGAGTACTGTCAATAAATATCTGGTAGCTGATTCAATTGCAGCAGGGCATGACAAGGTCGTGATATTTTGCAGCATCCTCTCAAATGATAAAGACCATGGAGGCCAATGAGATGGCTTTACAGCAGTGATGTACTATACAAAATGGTGTGTTCAACGGAAACTTATTAATCACTGTGGGATGATTTGGATCAGATGATGAACTAGGTCTGTTGGAGTGGCAAGACATGTAAGAGAAATTGAGAAAGAAAGAGAAAACCTATTTCAAAGGATGCAACTTCCTTATTGGGTTGTTACTTACTCCAAGTTTCACACCTAGACTAAAATAATTTGTATGTGGCATTATGACATTTAACTATCTAGAGTTTATTGGAAAAAGATAGAGGTTGGATTATGTCAGCTATGATCATTTGAGATATGGTTACTTATATGGAAGCCTGAGTTGACAATGATAAATTGGATAATAAAATTATAGCAAGTTTGGATATGGGGATCAGTCAATTAAATAAGCAATCAAATCCCAAATAAAATTAGAGTTTTCTTTGAATTGCTAGCTCCATGAGGAATCCCCTTACTTGGCAAAAACTGACAACTTACATAAGAAATCCATCAAAATATATTGTCTGGAGCTAAATAATAGCTAAAGTGGTGACTATTTTATTAGGTAAAATAAATTGATTTGGAATCAACATCAACTACTAGGTTTTAAATAAAATACATTAAGAAACAGGATCTTAAGAGACGTGAAAATAGAAGGTAAAACCACCAGTATTTCCCCCCAGTATTTGTGTGTGTTTTATACACTGTCTATATATGTCTCTCTGTAAGTAGAGACACACACACACAGTATTTTTACTCAAATAGCACACACCTTTTGTTTGTTGGCCAATTGCTCCCATCCTATGATGTATGTTTGTAAAAAGCTATGCTTTACAACGTGTTAACAAAAATTGGCATAGTGGTGTTTATGAATGTATGTGTGTATTTGTTCCCTGTATTTAAAAATTCAATCCAGAGGTTTTAAATCCAAATGCCTACAGGGCCAGGAAGTGGTATGGGTAGTAATGTGAAGCATTTGTTGGGTTCAGTAGTCACTTCTGACTTACAATGACTCTGTGTCCAACAGAACCTACCCTGCACCACCCTCATCATTGTTGTTATGTTGTTGTTGTTTGTTGTTGTTAAGGGCCATCGAGTCCATTCTGTCGCACAGAGAGCCCAGGTACAACAGAACAAAACTCTAGCCAGTCCTGCACATCCTCAGAATTGTTCTTATGCTTGAGCCCCGTGTAGCAGCGATTGTCTCCATCCAACTTATTCAAGGCCCTCCTCTCTCGCACATCCCCTTGACTTTACCAGGCATGGTCTCCTTCGTCAGGGACTGGTCTCTGCTGATAACATGCCCGATATATGTTATGTTAGAACCCATTATTGCACTCACTACATCAATGTAGTTCATGAAGAGACGTCCTCCCTTTCCCTGACTTCCTACTTTACCAAGCATGTTTTTTCCCAGGAACCGATCTCTCCAGGTGACATGTCCAAAAACTGTGAGAGAAGGTCTCACCATTCTTTCTTTGAAGGGGTATTCTGGTTCTATTTCTACTGAGGCAGGTTAACCTGTTCTTCTTGTACTTTGTGGTACTTTCAATCTTCTTTGCCAACACCGTAATTCAAGTGCGTTCTTCTTTGGTATTCCGGATTCATGGTCCAGCTTTCACATGTGGATAAGGCATGTAAATCATCATGTTTGGTTCTGAAGGACCTTTGTCCTCCAAGGGACTTCATGCCCTTCAGGATATTAAAGAGATCTTGTGCAACACATTTGCTTAATATGCATGTCCTTGGATTTTTTGACCACTCCTTCCATGAATGATGGTTATACATCCAAATAAAATGAACTCCTTGATGTCCTCAATCTTTTCTCCATTTATCAACATGTGATATATAATTGTGAGGACTTTTCTTTTCTTTACAAAGCGTTGCCCTCTTTACTGAAGGTTGCAGTCTTCGACGTTCATCAGTAACTTCCTCAAGTCCTCTTGACTTTCAGAACGCAAGGACATGCCATTTGCATAGCTCTGGCTAATATGAGCCTCCCTACCCTCTTGATAATGAGTTCTTCTTCATGTAGTCCAGCTTCCTGGGTTGTTTGTTCCAAATACAGATTGAATAAGAACAGAGAAAAGATACAACCATGATGTACACCTTGACTGACGTTAAGCCATGCAGTATTCCCATGTTCTGTTTGAACAGGTCTATGTGTGGATTCCACATGAGCACAATTAAATGCCCTAGGGCAGTGGTTCTCACCCTTCCTAATGCCGCGACCCTTTAATACAGTTCCTCATGTTGTGGTGACTCCCAACCATAAAATTTTCTTTGCTTCTTCGTAACTGTAATTTTGCTACTGTTATGAATCTGGCGATTCCTATGAAAGGGTCATTTGACCCCCAAAGGGGTTGCGACCCACAGGTCAAGAGGTTCCATGATTTGCAATGTTATTCATACCCACACAGTCAAATGTCAGTATTAAATGAAGTCTTAGGGCCAGACTGAAGCCACCAGGAAAATGTATGTCAGGAAAAGCATGCACATTCAGGGTTCTCGTTTAAAAACCATCTGGCCAATCCGAATGTAAGTGATGTTGATAGCAGAACTCCAGATGTGGGGACTCAGATTGAGGCAATTAAATTGTGTCTGCACCAAATTCACCTGAAGAGATATTATGTAAGGATCAGATGACTGTTCCAAAATTGAAAATAGGAGTAGCACTAGACATTGTGCATAACATTACTAGAGAATATATTTGATTTCTATTTATAAAGTGTATTTTTCTCTTTATCACTCAAGAAATCAGGCTCTAATAAAGAAATATTATATTTCTAGCAGTATGCTTTGAATTCCTTGATTTAAGTACTCTGTTAATACATTTCATTCAATTGACTTAGATCAAATTTCATGTTTATGTTTAGCTTGCACTTCACTCGGCCTAGAGATTTCTCTGACTCTGGATCACTTTGATCATTGATCATTAGTATCTATTCTGCTTAATTACATTTCTGTTGCTATCTCAGTAATGTCTACTTAATTTGCTCCCAAGAAAATGGTTACAAATCCAAACTTTTATGGTGCAAATTCAAGCTGTTTCCACAGCTTCTGGATAGGTTTCTCTCTGGCAGCATTTATTTAGTCTCAAAAGGGAATATATTTTAAGGGGGAGAAAAATTAGGAACCATTCTTGTTTTAGATAATGGATGCTCACAATGAAGCAATTTAATTTAGTTGAAAATATATTCTGGATATTTAAGGTATATTTGCATTCATTAAAATAGTGGGGAAAAAACCTGTGCAAGCATACATTATTTCAAGCCATTTAACTTTTTTGCAATAAATACAAAATTATTTTTAATTAACATTGTCCATATTTGGACTATGCCATTATTATCCAATTAATGTCTGTGCATGAATGGATGGATGGGTCAATCTAGTATACTTAGCGTGCTTCCAAGTTTTATTGATGGAAATTGTAGAATAACAATGATTAATTTTATCAATAAACACTCTACTAGTAGCATTGAAAATTGCTACTAATTTTAATAAGAAGAAGATGAAAACAACTAATGAAAACTGAAAATAGCACTGATGATACTTAAGTAAATAGAGTTTAAATAAGTATCTATTGCATCAATACTACCAGAAATATTAACAACAATAACTTCACCATATTATATCTCATCCCATATTTACTCAGAATTTAGCTTTCTATTACAGGTGGAGTATTAACAAACTGAATGACTACCTCAGCTTAAGATAATGAGTATTATTATCACTAATTATTATATTACTAATGAGAATATTATAATTCTCATTAGTGATCCCTCACCAGTCTGGGAATTCCTGTCACCTCACAATATTTATGGGTAATCGAAGGTACTATCAATATTGGGGTTCATTTTGGGGCCACATATGAAGGGGCTTCAAAATGTTCACAGAAAAATTCCTCTATTTTTCATTCTATTTTTCCAACAATATTTTGAAGTCCATTGACGCATAAACAAAAATCTTGGTAGCAGAAAAGACTTAAAGCAAAATTTAAGTGTCCAAGTGCTCAACTGTTCGGAATATTGGCAGTTCCAAACCTGCCAGAAGCTGCTCAGGTGAAAGATTTCCAATCTCTTCCCATAAATGTTACAGCCTGGGAAGCCTAATGGGACAGTTCTACTTAGTCACAAGGGTGCCGCTCTGGGTCCCTAAGCCGCCGCAGCAAGCCTGAGCACAATGACTTTCTTCTTGATTTAGAAAAAGTACTGGAAAAAAGATAACAAAACAAGTTAGAAGACACGCTATAACACTATCATTATGACTCTAGAAATCCATTCCTTCAGTAAAAGAAGGAAGGGATGTGAAAAAAGAACAGATTTTTTCAAAGTCCCAAATCCTGGTTCACCATGTTAAATTGCAATACCTTTGGAGGTTTGGGATCACTTATGTATGTCAGGGTTTATAAGACACCCAAACTTTCCAACCAGAATGTTGATGGGTAGTTAGGGTAGAGTTGTTGGCAGTTCCAGATTTCAGTTGAAAGTAGAAAAGAAAGAAAGTGAAGAAATAGTAACAAGTTCTGAATTCAAGTTTGGCAATTAGGTGACTTATATGCTGGACTATATTTTGTATTTGTACCTATGAACATTTACTCATCATTTTAGACCATGTTCTTTTCTTCATCTTCTTCTAGTTTTCCATTGCTATCAATGTTTTGTTCTTTTTTAAGTAATCATTTTATTGGGGGCTCATACTGCTCTTTTCAAAATACACACATACGTACATACATTGTGTCAAGCACATTTGTACATTTGTTGCCATTATCGGTTTCCAAACATTTTCTTTCTACTTGAGCCCTTGGTATCAGCTCTTCATTTTTCCCCCTCCCTCCCTCACAATCCTTGATAATTTGTAAATCATTATTATTTTTTCATGTCTTACACTGACCAATGTCTCCCTTCACCCACTCTTCTGTTGTCCATACCCCATGGAGGGGGTTATATATAGATTACTGTGATCGGTTTCACCTTTCTACCCCCACCTTCCCCTTACCCTCCTGGTATTGCTACTCTCATTATTGGTCCTGAGGGGTTAATATGTCCTGTATTCCATGTTTCCAGCTCTTATCTGTACCCATGTACATGCTCTGGTCTAGCCCGTTTCGTAAGGTAGAATTGGGATCATGATCGTGGAGGGAGGCGGGATTAAGAACTAGAGGAAAGTTGTCTGTTTCATTGGTGCTGTACTGCACCCATGACTGGCTGTCTCTTCCTTGTGACAAGGGGGTGTTTTCTGTAAAGGGATGTCCAATTGTCTACAGATGGGCCTTGCGTCTCCACTCTGTACTCCCCTTCATTCACAGTGATATGATTTTTTTGTTCTGGGTCTTTGATGCCTGATACCTGATCCTGTCGACACCTCATGATCACACAGGCTGGTATACTTCTTCCATGTGGACTTTGTTGCTTCTCAGCTAGATGACTGCTTATTTATCTCCAAGCCTTTAAGACCCCAGACACTATATCTTTTGATAGCTGGGCACCATCACCTTTTTTCACCACACTTGCTATATACCCATTTCATCTTCAGAGATCATGTCAGGAAAGTGAGCATCACGGAATGCCAGGTTATTAGAACAAATTATTCTTGTGCAATGTCCAGCTGGTCCTGTTGTTTTCTCCTCTGGATACTTTATCTAAATTGACATGTAGAGTCAGTAATAAGCGCAAAAACAAGGCAGAGCAGGACAAAACAACAAAAGAAAACAAAACCAAAAACAAACAACAGAAAAAAACAACAACCAAAAGAAAAGCCTATAAATTGTTCCAGGTCTGTTTGTTGACCTTAGGCAGGTTTCCAGTCTAGTCTGATGGGATGCCACACCCTGGCCCCAAAATCTAAATTTGATATTCCCTGGGGACTTCATTGCTTTGCTCCCATTGCTGCTCTGTTGCATGCCCTTAGTGTTTTGCCCCAGTGTGGTGGGGTAAGATCAGACACAGCTCTCGCACTGTGCCTCCAGTGCTGTCCCTCATAGCTCTATGGGTCAGTGAGGGATATAGTGTCTCCTGGTGGGGCCAGCCCTATGGTCCTCTCTGTGCTTTGGCTGCTCTGAGCAGGAATATCATCCTCCGGGCTTGGTGAGCCAGGATGTGTCCCACTCTCTCTCCTTCCCTCTTCATTTGCTCCTGTGTGCTCTGGTCAGATGCGCCCTTCTTCCTGAGCTGTAGCTTCAGTGCTGTCCTCTGACGTGCATTATTCTGGGAGGCGAGGAGGGGTGTCCACATAGTTGGGATTGGATCCGGCCCTACAAGCCTTTCTATTGGCTCCCTATTTCTTGCTGGTATGTTGCATTCATGTCTTGGATGCACTGGGTTGAAGTCCGGTCCCTATCTCCCTCTCTTGTGGAGATATAAATAATACCTTCACTTGGGCCCAGATCTTTTTTTTCTTTCTTCCCCTCCTTTTCAGTTGGCTGCCATATGTGTCCCTGGATTGGGTCTGGCTCCTGCCATAAAACCTGGGCCTCACAACAGGAATGTATGTATATAGTAGCTTTTCCCCTGTGCTCCTTCTGCATTTTTAAGCTTACCTCAGTGGACTCACGTTGTACTTGTCCTTTTGTGCTTGGCTTACTTCACTTAGCAAATTTTTCTCCAGTTCTTTCCATGCGGCGATGTGCTTCATGCGTTCATCACTGCTTTTTAGGGATGCATAGTACTCCATTGTATGTATGTACCACAGTTTTTTAATGCACTCATCAGTTGATGGAAATTTGGATTGTTTCCAACTCCTTGCAATTGTGAACTGTGCCGCGATGAACATTGGAGCACAGATGTCTGGCCATGATTTGTTTCTTGCCTCTTCTGGGTATATGCCCAGTAGGGGGATTGCTGGGTCCTGTGGTAGCTCAATTTCCATCTGTTTTCGATATCGCCAGATCGATTTCCATAGTGGCTGCACATACTTACAGGTCCACCAGCAGTGGATGAGAGTTCCCATCTCACCACAGCACTTCCAACACTTGTCACTTTCTGATTTTTTTAATTGACCTATTTTTGAGGGTGTTAGGTGGTATCTTATAGCTGTTTGAATTTGCATTTCTCTTATGGCTAATGATCGGGAACATTGTCTCCTATGGTCATTGGCTATTAGGATTTTTGCCCTTGTGAAACTTCTGTTCAGGTTCTTTTCCCACCTCCTTCTTGGGAAATTAGGGTTTGTTTTTTTAATTTTTTTATTTTGGAAGCTAGCAGAGTCCTGTAGAATTTAGTAATAAGGCCTTTGTCTGATGTGTCATTGCTAAAGATGGTTTCCCAGTCTATGGACTCACTTATTTTTCTCTTGGTGAATTCTTTCAATGTACATAATGTTTTATATTCAGTATATCCAACTTGTCAATTTGTGCCTCATCTGTATTTGTGTCCTTCCCTATTTCTGATAGCCTATGTATTCCCTGCACCAAAGTTCTTAGGTTTGTTCCAATGCCTTCATTGATGGTCCTAATACTTTGAGGTTTTACCTCAAGGTCTGTAGATCCACCTTGAGTTTATTCTTGTGCATGGCGTGAGGTAAGGGTCTTGCTTCATTTTTCTGCAGGTAGATATCAATTTTTTTCTAGCACCACTTGTTGAAAATGGCACCCACTTCCCATTTGATATTTTTGGAGCTCTTATCAAAGATCAATTGTTTGTATGCTGATGATTTGATTTCTGAGTTTTCAGTTATTTTCTATTGGTCTGAGTATCTGTCATTATACCAATACCATGTGGTTTTGACCACTGTGGCTAAAGTCAGGTATAATATGTGCTAAAGTCAGGTAAAGCAAGCCCTCCCACTCTGTCCTTCTTCTTGAGGAGTTCTCTGCTATTTCCGGGCTTCTCCCCTCTACATATGAAATTGGTAATACGTTTTTCCAATTCTTTGAAAAAGATGATGATTGTATCAGGATAACATTAAACTTCTATTGAGCCTGGAGCAGAACTGATATTTTTTTTTACAATATTGAGTCTTCCAATCCTCGAGCATGGGATATTCTTCGATGTGGTTTCTTGTAATAGTGTTCTGTAATTTTCCTTGTACAAATCTTTTAATTTTTTGTGAGGTATATCCATATATATTTCCATTTGTGTTTGGCTGTTGTGAAGGGTACTGCTTTTTTGAACCCTAGACCATGTTCTCAGTATGCATTGATAATATGCTAAATAAAAATATTTCAAAGAATTTAAAAAGCAAAGTAAAAAACAAAACCCTCCTATATGTTATGCTCTGAACTGAATGTTTAGCATTAGACATGTTAACTTCCCAATGTGCTTTCTAATAGAGTTGTCCCCACTGACAACATCTGTGTTTTTGACTCTCGGACATGGCCTTGTCACTTGTCTGATCATGTCTCGAACTATTTTATTGAACCCCCAGAGTGGCTTCTCAAAGTAGTTGCAATGAAGCAGCAGGAATAACTCTGAGAAATACATGTGACAGATGAGATTACAATCAAATGCAACAAATATTACTACTTTAAATTCAATCAAAATTTATTAGACCCACTCGTGTGATCTTGCCTCATACTGGTTTTGTTTAGTTTACTTAATGTTGCAATTAATCTTCACAAAAATCTAATTCATCCCTAAGCCTCTTTCATGCCATGATCTTTTGTGTAAATTTTCTGAAACAAAATACCCTGTCTAATTTGATCTGCTGTCTTGATTGAAAGTAGTAAGTTGATATTGCTTTGTTTATACAGTGATATAATTACGATGCCCATGCTTTTCTCATTAATCTAATCTAAAATTGCTTTGGCTATTAGATATCCTAATAGAATATAATGCATTGTTTTCCTTTGTTATCACTGTCATTAGTTAAGAGAATTAATTTTGCGAAGCTTGAAATACACCCAATATTTATTTGCCTGTTCAGATTTCAATCTAAACTGGACTTCTTCCCCAAATGTTATCCACCATTTATTCAATTATATTCAATAATTACTTTAACTATGTTTAAGCTATAGGGTACATGTATAATAGTTGTATGTCATCTGAATATTCCTAATACTTTCTCTTGTATTATAGATAATCAAATACATTAACCTTGTATTTGATTATTATTACACATTGAAAGGGGCAAGAAGGGGAAAAAGCCTTGAAGGAGAAGAAATGCAGTAACCCTTCAGTTAATTTTGAATATTTTCATGGTCATTACCATTCATGGTTAATTTTTTATACACAACCATAAGGGATACTGAGAATGTATCAATATTCTTTCAGGGCATCAGATGGCAAACAGGGAAAAGAAGAAGACTATAGATTCTCCACTGCACTTATGCAATTTTCAGTAGAATATCTATTTGTAATGTCTCTAGGAAAAAGTGTCAGATATCCAAGGGAAGAACATATGCTTATAGGCAGAGACTCACCTGGTGTTCTGTACATTAAGGTGACCTTCATACCAGTAAAAATTAAGAAAATGAAAATTTTAGTCAAAGCATCCATACCTATCTCCGCATCTCGGTGTGCAAATGGTGTATTCTGTCGTGGGCCATATGGAAAACATTATTTACAAAATGGACTGCACAGAAGGTAGAATTGATGGGGTGTTTTATATTTCACTTCTTGAGTGGGCGTCTATATTTTATTTTTTAATGAAGCCATATAAGAATAAAACCAAGAAGGGTGCATTAACTAAGAAAATGAAGGGCGCAGCTCCATCTTCTTCAAATAAAATCGACCCATTTATCACTCCAGGCTATGCTCAAATTAGGTATTTAATGATAGCGTTTCTATTAAAATGTAATTTTATTTAAATGTCTCATAAAACAAAAAAATGAAACCCATGATCTTCTAATTGATTCCATTCCATAGACACGCTTTAGGACAGAGTAGAACTGCCTGATATGTTTTCAAGGCTATAAGTCATTGTGCAAGAAAACTGCAACATCTCCCTCCTATGTTCTGAGGACTTTAGTTAGGGGCTGGATGCTTAAACACTGAACCCATTGCTTTCATAGTAATGTCAAATCCCACTTCATATTCAGTATGCTGATAAAACAATGTTACAAAAATATGGACATTCATTTCTAAAACTCAGAATGGTTTTGTTGTTGGGTGGCATCTAGTTCAATTCTACTCATAGGAAACCTTGGTGACAGGAGAACTGCCCTATTTGGGGGTGAAGGTGAGGAGTTACGATACAGATATACACAGTTATGGATTACCTTTGTAAGCTTATGTAATTAAAAAAGAATTCTCTTCATTCTGATGAAAAATAATACAAATTGAATTGATTCTGAGGTTAATAAGGAAAACTATTGTAGAAAATGGTTCCATATTATCAATAATAATGGAGATGTAAATTAAACATCCGTGAAATACCAGTAAATGCCCATTCGAATGCAGTAATTAAAACAGATGAAAATACCAAGTGTTGGCAAGAATATGTAGCAGCTGGTTTACTTTTACCTTATTGATAAAAATAGAGTGAACAAGTTAAATTTTATTATGCATCATGCTAGAATCCTGGTTATTCTTCTTTCAGTTATATACCTGAGATATATGAGTGCATATATGTACAAAATTATTTCTCGAAGACTAGTCATTAAGGCTTTATTCCTAGTATACCAAGACAATCCAAATATACATTAACAGAATGTAAAACTGACCCTAATATAGGTATTTCTCAAAAATATTATTTTAATGAAAAAATGCAAGGTATAGGCTATAAGATTCAATTTATATAAAGTACAATAAAAGATAAAATTGCTGAAGATAGAATTCATAATAGAGATTACCTCTAAAGGGACTTTTTAAGTAAAAAGAAGTGCAATGATAATTTTCAAGTTTATTTTCATGAGCACATTATACTAAAGTCTAAAATGTATAAAGGTGTTGAAATCGAAGTCTGCTTCCTGTTCACCCTGAATTCACTGGCTTTTCACAAAGCTCATACCCACCACTTTTCTGTGTGTGTGTCACACAGAGCTCCCTTCCTATTAAAGCATAAAAACTTTGCTAAGTCCATAGGGCCAAAATAAAGCCTTTGTGAATGAGAAGTTACAGTCTGCCGTGCCTACCCCCTATACCTGAGTTGCTTCAGATGAAAACAAATGTCATTGGGTCTAGTGGCCATATAATAAAGAGCAATATTAATCATCTATGCCTGCCGAGACGACCAGCCACTCTTCCACAACTGCCAGTGAGCCTCTTCAGACCCATACTTCACTGTAGTGTTGTTTCCACAGAAGCCCCAATGGGATATGCATTGTTATTTAGCCATTGTAAGCTGCGGAGGTGCATTTCAAATCTAGGCACACTGAGTTCTGAGAACCTGTCCAAAACTAGTGTATTAGTTTGTGCTAGTTATTATGAATTCCATGATTATATGAGCAAAACAGCTGGCCAGATGTGAGTCAGTCTATCCTTTGGATCATTGCAATGAATGTGATAAATCACCTACTTTACAAATCATTGCAATTTCTTAAGCATGTATTTGAAGTTGAGCAGATCTTTGGAAAAAATGCGGGCCATTATTTATGGTCTTCAGATGCACGTCCATGTAGACAGTTTCTGTGCTTGTAAATAAAGGAGATTGGCACTAAAGTCTATAACAGAAGATGTAGGAAGACACATGCGGGAAGGCTAATATGTGCTTGGATTTTGAATTAAAGGTAATTGAATTTGAGTTTGAAGCTACCCGGGTGGGTGTGAGAAAAGAATTGCTGAGAGGTAAAGAGAAAAAAGACAATACGTGGAGACAAGCGTGAGGGTAGCCAGAGAATACTTTCTGATGAAATCCAAGTGGCAGAATATTGTAAAGGAATGGAGTTGTCTCTAGCTAATTAAATTGCCTAGGGAATCAAAAAATTACCACAGAGATTCATTTTAATTTTATTCAAAAGTATTAAAATTGAATGCAATTAATACTTTAGTAAGGGAAGGAAAACTCAAATGTAAAATGATAGTACTTTCAACATCCTAAGAGGCTTCATAAATGTGAGAAGAAATGTCAACAAGTATAATCAGATTCCAGAGTATCACTAGATCTTTCCAGGCTTATCAGCCAGCTGAGAAGCTTGCCGATAAGAAGTTGACAAAGCTAATTAATTTAATTAACAAAGCTAATTTTTAATTTATTCATAATATCCTCCAGAGGGAAAGGAATGGAATCTTTCTCATGTGACCAGCTGGGTAAAAACTTGGAAGATAATTTTTAGATGAACTTGAACTTAGTTCACTTCTTTGAATACAGCAACACTTCTGATTAGCCTGAGGCTCTCTTAATTACAACTACAATTTCAGATTTTTTTGACCTAAAAAGTGTTTTTGATAACTTTGCAAAAATAATTATGACTCACAAAGACTGGTTTTATCTTAGAATATTGTGAAGTTATCCACTTTTTCAACAAACCCATGCCTCTTTGCAGATGAACATCTCCTTCGATGTTGTTGCTGGAAGGTCTCTTGGAGTCTGATCCATCCTTTAGCACTCCTCTGAGCAGCAGAAGGAGACGCGGTCTAGTTGTGAGGAATCCTCACAGTGATAACGATGCTTGAATCCATGGTTTCCGCCAGTCCGTCAAGCCATCTCCCGGAGGCCCTTTCTCTTTGTCGCTGCCCCTTCACTTTAACAAACATGATGTCCTTCTCCATTCTATAGAGGAGACTATGGCAACCGTAGCTTCTTTCTTAAAGAATACATTACTAAGGTCATATCCCTTTGATCAAAACACAGGTGAATTCATGGTATATCATCTTGAAGCGATCTTGGAATTAATTGAGTATGAGCACACACAGTCAGTTTTCTCAAGGCTTCAGTTTATTGTTGAATAATGAGAGCTCATTGCAGCCAAAAATATCACCATTGAAAATTCATTTCTTCTTTCAGAAAATCTTTACATTTCCTTATTTTTTTAAGCTTCTAGAAAATAGAAATGATATGGTAGTTGCTAGGTGCCATAGAGTTCCAATGTAAAGAGACGCTATGGGCCACAGAATAGAAGACTGCCCAGTTCCATGCCAGCCTCAGGAGCGTTAGTCTGCCTGGGTCCATTGGTTGCAGCCACGGTGTCAAGCCATCCCCTGAGGGGCTCTCTCTTTTTTATTTATTGACTTTACCTGGGTTGCTCTCTCTTTCTAGGTAGGTGAAAATTTGAAGTCCAAATCAGAACCTGCTCAAGTTATAAGTTAGTGTTTAAAACTCTTAAAGGAGGGTGGCAAACACTACTCATTAAAAGCATGAACAAACACTCTTTGGTCTCGGCCCCAGAAGTAAGATGACGAAAGCATCGCAATAAGACGCACACCTGGTGCCAACGCTGTGGCTCCAAAGCCTACCACTTCCAGAAGTCGACCTGTGGCAAGTGTGGCTACCCAGCCAAGCGCAAGAGAAAGTATAACTGCAGTGCCAAGGCTAAAAGACGAAATACCACCGGTACAGGTCGAATGTGACACCTAAGAATTGTAGACCGCAGATTCAGGCATGGATCCCATGAAGGAACAACTCCTACACCCCAGAGGGCAGCTGTTGCAGCGTCACGTTTATCTTAAGGATTTCAACATTTAGTTGTGCAATAAATGTTCTCATATTAAAAAAAAAAAAAAAGCATTAACACAGATACCCTTTTAGAGCAAACCAGGACCTTCTGTTGAAAAGCTAGATTTCATATGGACTCATCGAGTTCATGCAGACTCATAGCGACCCCCTGTGGGTTTCAAGACTGTAACTGTTTAAGGGAGTGGAAAGTCCGATCTTTCTACCATGGAGCTGCTGGTGGTTTTGAACTGCCGACTATGCCAATCACAGCCCAACTCAGAGCCACTATGCCACAAGGGCTCTTATATTGAAATTAGAAAGTGTCACTTGACACCTTTTGTCCAGTTTTAGCTATAACTTTAAAAGTTACATGATGTTAAGAATGATATAGGTTCCCTGGGGCCCACAGTGGCTAGTTGATTGCACACTGAGCTGCCAATCATAAGGTCAGTACTTTGAACCTACCAGTCACCCTGTAGCCCTTAAAAGAATGAAACATTTGGAAACCCAAAGGGGCAGTTCTTCTCCATTCAATTGGGTCTCTATGAGTTAATCAATTAGATGCCGTTGAGTTTTTCTTTGGGGTACGAGAGGCTGTGCAATGTACACAGAGACTATCAGTTGGATACCAAAGAGCCAGAGCACAGCTTGAGAAGAGTGGAAAATCAAAGAGAAATTTGAAAAGGCATGTATGAAAGATGTGAGTGCAATCACGCTGGAGGAATGTAGGGCTTGTGATAAGAGATGTAATAGCCCCCAATAAAAGTATTAAAAACACACACACAATAAAGTCTTATTTAAAAAAACAAAAACAAAATGTAAGACTTCATAGCAATTTTCATAAATATTTTGAAGGTCTAATTTTTTCTTCTTCAAATTATGCAATTAACACTTCAGAGCACATTTTAATATATAGAAGATAGTGGATAATTTATGTTAGATGTTTCAGAGGAGAGGTTGACTCCAAGCTTCTTTATAAGAAAAATTCTAACTATGCTTTTAAGAGTTTCTGTTCACAGGTGGAAAGTTGTGGCATCTTATAACAAGACGGGAACATTTTAATTTTAATAAAAGGGTTTGAAGTCTGGCAGACCCATTTGGGGTTTCAGAACACTTGAATTTTTTTTATTGTACCATGCTCCTTATCAGTCAATCAATTAGCCCTAATACCAGCCCTACAGGACAGTTTGGAAGTTCGCCTGTGGGTTTCTGAGGCTGTAAATCTGGTGGGAGCAGAAAGCCCTGCCTTTCTCTGGCAGAGCAGCTGGGGGCTCAAATAGCTGACTTTGTGGTTATCAGTCTTACACACAACCCACTGCACCTCCAGAGCTCCTTATTTATTATGCTGTAACTCGTATTTCCGCTTCTTTTTAATATAACACATTAGAATCGCCTGTATTCGTCTCCTAATAAAGATGAAAAGTACTTGCGGAAAATTCCAAGTTCATGTACTTTGCACTCTTCAACTGTATATTTGGATCAAAGGACACCATGTGAAGTATAACTTGAACTAAATATTTAGTGCAACACAAACTGCTTTAACTAAAGCCAGTGTGTACTTCCTCTATCTCAGGGTAGTTAACACTACATTAACATATCCTGGTTTTTTATGGGTGAACCCACTGATTAGTGGTCTATGGCATATGTTCTATATCTCAAATGCTAGAGGTAACAGGGGAGAATTAGTGCTATTTTTGAAATCAGCAGGGCACATATATCCAGAAATGAGTCTAACATTGAGGCACCAAAGTATGTGTGGACTAGTATAATTTCATCACTAGAAATCTAGTAATTGCTTTAACTTAAATATATGGCCAGTCTTGTTAGCTTGTGAATATCCGCACTGCCATCTAGTCAATTCTGATTTATAGCGACCCTACAGGACAGAGTAGTACTACCCTGCAGGCTTTCCAAGCTGTCATCCTTCCAGAAGTGCACGGCCCCACTGTTTCCCTGCAGAGCGACAAGAGTTATAACCATTGACTTTTGCTTAGCAGTCCGGCGCTTGAGCACTGTGCCATTTGGGGTCTAAATATTTATACTGAACCCTAAATCAGTAGTTCCTAAATATGTTGTCCTTACTCATAGGAAATACTTTTAAATTGCCACCCTGGTGGCACAGTGGTTACTCGTTGGGCAGTGATCTGCAGAGTTGGCAGGTTGAAAATACTATGTGCTCTGAGGGAGAAAGATGGGGCTCTCTACCCTCATAAAGAGTGACAGTCTCAGAAACTCACCGGGGCAGTTCCACCCCATCTGATCGCATCTTTATGAGTCAATATTGACTCAAATGACAGTGAGTTGGGTTTTTATGTACATTTCAAGTATTCTAAGGAGAATCCCTTAGGAAAATGGCCCATAATGCTATAGCACTTATAAAGTCTCAGACTCAACCATCCCATTCCCAGTGAAGTACACATGCTCATGGAGAAACTTCGAAAAATAAAATTTAATATAATAGTCACATGCCTCAGGAATTCATCCATTGATTGTAGGTGGATGTAGCATTGTCAATTGTTGTGGCGATAATGATAATGCTACTTCGTTTCCAACAAGTGTACTGGAGTTGCACAAAGTCATCCTAATACAAACTTAAAATACATTTTTGTTCTCATGCTGCTTACATTTCCCCATTTCAATTCCTGAATGCAATGTGTGTGTCTCTTACCAGTGCTTGTTCTTAATCCTTGTGTGTAAAAGACCTGGATTGGAACAATTGGTCCATGTGACAGAGTAGTCTGTGTCCCACTGGTTTCTATATGTTCTTGTCTTGATCTTTAATATGAATAAAAGTGCATAAGACCAAGCAATAAACATTGAAAGCGGTCATCATAGTTTCCTGTTTTCGCAACAAACACAACTAAACAACATAGACATAAAAGTAAAATTTGATATTACGGAATTTGGAACAACACAGCATCCGTTTTCATTTGAATTCACTTTTGCTGAATAATGGAAGTAAATATTGCCATGGTTGTTCCGAACCTCACTTTAAGAAAGTTCTTCACATATAGTTCCTTGTAATCAGTTCCGCTTTACACAATTGATGTGTGTATGGATTGTGATAAGAGTTGTATGAGCCCCTAATAAAATGATTTAAAAAAAAGAAACATCCTAATGACTAGTTCCCTGAAGCACTGCTCTGGGTGTAGAGAAGACAGGGCTTGGCTCTGCAGGGTCATGAAGTCACTACGGTCTTCCTTTCTTGTTGCTTGACCTGTTCTCTCTAACATTTGAAAACGGTATGCTCTTCTAAAGCTGGAAACACAGTGATGTAGAAGATGAATTGAAAGGGGTTTCTATAAAGCAATTGACGTGAATGAGCTGTGAGTGAATACTTGTACAGAGACCATCCAATGTGTCCACTAATGACTATGATTACATCTTGTTCGGTTATGTGTCTGGCGAGTTGAGGAGTCAAGTGAGGGTGACAGACACAGGGAAAGCTGAAATAAGATCTTGCTAGCATCCTCTGTGAGAAAGTGTTAGGAAGTGGTGCTCTAAAGAAACCTGCAGGTTTATGTTTTAAAGAATGGCATTTCATCCAGAAAAAAGAGAAAGTGTGAGGTATGTCTTGGAGCATGCCTCAGTACTGAATTCAACTATTTCATCCAAAAGTTTAATTGCCTGCTTTAATCAGACAGTGTTCCTGAACGTGGATAGAAATAAGGAGCTTCAGAGCTAATTCTAGTTATGGACTGGTCCTGATAAGGAAGATAAACTTGAATGCCTGAATGGACCTGGGAAACCTTATTTAGTGTTTTGTGGAAAGTTACTAGTCGTACAGTGGCTACAATGAATTTCCTAGCCTTTATTCAAGAGTCGTGGTTTTATTAGCAACAAATCATTGCATGGACTCTTGCTCGCTGGACTAGAATGAACAATTTTGGTTTTGTTTATACAATTGTGACTCAAATTTTGGAAAAGGTCTTTGTTTCTTCCAGCTGTCTGGAAGATATATAATAATATATTTATAATATATATAATATATAGTTTATAATAATAGGATTGTTTTTTGGGTTTATTTCATATATGCCTGGAGTAATAACATAAAAATGATAGAAATGCTACCGTAACACAAACTCTTTTCCACATAAGTTTTTCTTTATTTTTTTAATAGTTAAATGAGTGCTTTTAAATGTGTATCAAAATGTGTAATTACAAGTTTTAAACAGGGCTTAACATGAATTTGGACTTCCACTTAGGGTTTCTGAAACTGTAAATCTTTTCAGGAGAAAGTAGCCTCAACTTTCTCCCAAGGAGCAGCTGATAGATTTGAGTCACCAGCCTTGCAATTAGCAACCCAATGTTTACTATGCATTGCAACCAAGGTTCCTATCAAGTGGCAGCTTTGGGATCAAGTTCAGGTATTTTACTTTGTAGCTTGAATTTTTACCTGGACTTGATCTCAAACCGGCCTCTTATTAGCTATGTTAACTCAGCAAGTTACTATGCTCCTCAGTATCACTTTCCTTATCAACAAAATAAAGATAACAATATTATTATTTCTCCCCTGAAATTTTAGTAGAGATGATATAAAATCCATATCCACTGTCATCTAGCTGATTCTGACTCATAGTGACCCAAGACAGTAAAACTGGCCCTGTGGGTTTCTGAGGATGCAAACCTTCCTGGGCACACAGACAGCTTCCTTTTTCTTTTTTCTTTTTAATAATCATTTTATTAGGGGCTCATACAACTCATCACAATCCGTACATACATCATTTGTGTCCAGCACATTAGTACATATGTTGACTTCATCATTCTCACAATACCCGCTTTCCACTTGAACCTTTGGTGTCAGCTCCTCATTTTCCCCCCCTCCCTCCCTGCTCCCCCCTCCCCCTCAACATTTGATAATTTATAAATTATTATTTTGTCATTTCTTACCCCATCCAACGTCTCCTTCACCCACTTCTCCACTGTCCGTCCCCCAGGGAGGAGGCCATATGTAGATCTTGTCATCTGTTCCCCCTTTCTCCCTCACCTTCCCTCCACCCTCCCGCTATCGCCACTCTCTCCACTGGTCCGGGGGGGTTCATCTGTCCTGGGTTCACTGTATTTCCAGTTCCTATCTGTGCCAGTGTACATCCTCCGGTCCAGCCAGATATGTAAGGTAGAATTGGGATCATGGTAGTGGGGTGGAGGAAGCATTTAAGAACTAGCGGAAAATTGCATATTTCATCATTGCTACACTGCACTCTGATTGGCTCCTCTCCTCCCTGCAGCCCTTCTGCAAGGGGATGTCCAATTTCCCCCGGATGGGCCCTGGGTCCCCACTCTGTACACCCCTCATTCTCAATGTTATGATTTTTTTTTGTCTTTGATGCCTGATACCTGACCCCTTTTGCGCCTTGTCATCATACACAGCCTCATCTTTCAAAGAAGGGATCTCTGGCATCTCCAGACTGCTGAGCTTGCCCCAGCAACCCAACACGATATTCCTAAGTGCCTTTGTGTCAATCCTAAGAGTTAAGAAATGCAAAATATTTGAAACCTTGGCTGCAACATAGTGATTATTCAAAAAACCCTAAAAATAATGATATGGTTGCTAAGAAAAGGTGTGTGTAAATGTCAGACAATAATAGAACATAAAACTATTTGGGAAAAGAGGGTGTGCTCCATTCATCTGAAACATTGTAAACTAGGACGAATATGAGGATGTCGCTGGGCTGCATTCATTATTATTATTTTGTACTGTTGGGAGAAGTGCCCAAATCTATTATGGAGAAATATGTAAGCAACATTAATAAGCTTAATATTTCCTGAAAGGTCTTAGTTTTCTGGTCATTTTGGTTGTGGAAATTAAATTTGATGATCATAGAGAATCCAGATGATAAGGGGAAATCCAAGACTATTTAATTTAATCCTTTCTTGTAGCACTAAGGAAATCAATTATTTATAGTAATATTTTACTTTAATTAGGAACATTTTATATTGCTAGATTAAAGAGTAAATAATTTAAATGTTAGAGTACATGATTAAATTTTTATATCGAGACTGTGATTTCCTCTAGAGGAATTAGAAAAGGGAAATACCAAGGAGGTCCTTCTTTACCTTCCAAAAAACTTGTTCTAAGAGGTATGGTTTCTTTCCGAGGCTCCCAGAGGAAAAGGAAAAGTTCATATCTGAAAACAGTGATTAAAATGAATGTTTTTAAATAGCCAGATTCGTTGTGCATCCTTGTATATTCCAACAAAAATCACAAATTGTTTGGTCACGATCTCATTGTGAATGTACACAATAAGCAAAGGAGATCCATGCAGATCTTTCCCAGGGAATATCAACCAAGAGCAAGAGCAACAGAGCTTTCCAGTAATTCCTCCTTCCTTAAAAAAGGAATGTAAATCGGCTAAGACACTTAAACGTAACTTATACCTGCTGGAAATAAGCCATCGCTATGGTTATTATAAAAAGAAGCCATTTTTCTTGCTGTAAAACACAAGGTCCAAACATTTCCATATTTACTAATTAATAATATTTCCTACACAATTTCCCCTTTGCTTTCAATAAGGGCATTGACAATTCAAAAGCATGATGTTTTTTGCTTTCAGCCTGTTCCCAAGATTGACTTGTAAAAATGAAACTAAAGCCTGTTGAGGCTTGTGAAATCAATGAACTCTAATACTCACTGCCATTGAGTTGATGCCAACTCCAAGCCCCGACTGAAATCAAGCAGCGCTGGTGGGGGGTCTTTAAGAGCTCAGCACGTGGAACCCACCAACCCCTCTGCAGGAGCACAGCAGGGCTGCCTACCCCTTAAGGAGTGACAGTGCAAACCCACAAGTGGTGTTCTCCTCTGTCCTAGAGGGTCCCGGTGTGTGTGACCCCCGTACTGCCCACCTCTCCCCAAGTCCATGATCAGCTCAGTCCCTTGGTAGTTTGAAACAGGCAGTAATGGCAACATTTTCACTATGTATATTGGCTAAGAGTATAAATCATGGCTGCTTTAGAGAACCATTGTGAAATATTCAGCAACAAACCTGCTCAAGAGAGCAACATGTAAGCATCCACTGACAGGCCAGAAGTGACTAGGCGTGAAGTGCACAGGCCAGGAATTCAACCCACATCTCCCACATGAAACTGAGAATTTGACCCCTTCTAATTTATTGCTGAGTGAAATAAAGATGATTCCATGACTGAGAGCACCGAAGAGACATATGGGTAGAAAAGTTTTGGGGTGGAGATTGAGAGCAGCTTAGAAATCATCGAAGCAGCAATTATGATTTTCACCTGTCATGTTTAACTTTTTCTTTTAAAAAAATAGGCTAACTGTTCTCTTTAAATAGCCCACTCTAAATATTTATTTATCCATTTATTTATTGTTTAATTATATGGAAGTAAAATGAAATATATCAAGGCTTTTATTTTATTTTGATCCACAATCAATGCCCAGGGAAGATGCAGTTAAGACAGAGCATTTCACTGAGGAATTCTGATACAAAAGACCTCTTTGTAAATTAATGACACTATCAATAGGATAATCTTATGCTCCAGGATTATATAAACCATTGATATAATAATGGATTTGGGGCTCAGACTTAATCTAGCCCCAATTAATTAATCACATAACAATTAATTCTTTGCATAGCATAATTCTTTGCATAGCAATTAATTCTTATGACAGGGCACTGTTGATGATCGCCTGCATGAAGATATCACTGAAAGAGGGGCACTATAGCAAAGGTGGTGAAGAAACTAGATGATGCCTAGCAGTCAGAAATAATAGCATTGGAGGTCTTAAAGGCTAATCTTGGAACAAGCAGCCATCTGAGTAAGGGGTCATCTGGGACCACAGCAAAGAAGCTCACCAGCTCCAAGGATTGTGGCCGATAAAATCCAAACCCGAAGGAAGGAGAGGTATTAGAGATTAAATTGTGAGCACCTGCTTTTCAAAAGGCTATGGATGACAGTGGAAGCCCAAAATCCATTTCAGCGTCCACACAGGGATCTGGCCATAGAGCAGGGATGTGCATTACCTAGAAATCATGCAGAGCACAGTAGATTTGTACTTTTCCCGTATTTCATTTTCATTGTTTTTTCAGCATCTGGAATCCAGGATGAGTGGAGCTGTGGAGACAGTGACTGCACTGAGGGGTTCTTGGGGGATCTGATTGGGGAGGTGGGGATCTGATTATAAGGAGTGCAAGAAAAAAGTAAACATTCTAAAATGATTGTGGAAATGATGTACAACCCTCTCCAATATTATTGAACTATTGAATGATATGATACAATAAATGTGTGCCAATAGATCTCTTTTTAAAAATGTCAACCAGCCTAGCTGTCACTTTGAGGCATAGGATGCGCTTGACCCAAGCAGTGGTATGTTTAATTACCTCTTATACAAGGGAAAGCAGGAATATGAATAAGGAAGCACAAGAAAGAATTGATGCTTTGAATTACGGTACTGGTGGAAAATATTGAATGTATCATAGACTTCCAGGAAAACAGATCTGTCCTGGAAACATATAGTCAGTATACTTGTTATAAGAGAGGGAGGCAAGACTTTGTCTCATGTACTTGGGAACGTTATTAAGAAGGACCCGGCCTTGAAGAAGAACTTCATGCTTAGTAAAGAAGAGAGACAAATGTGAACACCCTCAAAGAGGCGGCATGACACAGTGTCAACAACAACAGATGCAAGCATAGCCAGGGTCATAGAGTCATAGAGTCACTATGGGCTGGAACCAGCTTGGTGGCCTCCAGAAACAACTACATAGAAGAAAACTCAGCACAGTGTGTGGGGAAATAAAACTGGTGGAGATCAGGGAAAATGGACCTGTTGTATTTGGGGGTACAACCCTGTGCAGGTCACTTTACCAATCTGGAACTTTCTTTAGCCTCCTTTTAATCTTTAACGTCCTTTTCCACTCTAAATGCCAAAGGATCATCCTGGGAGAATAATCTATGAAGTTACTGGTAGTTCAGTTTATAGCTATATTTGCATAACTCTTAAGAGTTTGAAAATGATTCTCACATACATTAAGCAAGGAAAAGTACCCATGAGCCAAAGGGCTTATCAATGTGACGAGAAAGGAGGGAGATGGGCCTAGTTCCCATCCACAGAATCGCAGGACATTGGCAACAGCGAATTGACTCAGCAAAGGAAACTCAAGTTGGTTTAGTTGGCAGGGACTAGCTCATAATAACGGGTCTCTAGCTAGTTTCCAATCCTTTGATTGTGAATAATAACAACACTCTAATCACCAATCAACTGTAAAATTCCTAAGCCTGGAGACATATGTAAGATTTAACAGATGTTAATATTTTATCAGCTGTGAAGCAAGGGATCATAGTTGTTGTTTCTTAATAGATGTAAACCTGGCATATCTCTTATAGTTAATGATACTAACAATTTGCTACTAACAGTTTAGCATATAAAAAATATAACACTGTAAATGCTTATACCTCCTATCTTGTTTGCTGTATTCACAGGAGTGTGTGTGTTTTGGTGAAGGTTGGTACTTCTCTAAATGACCCCCTCTTTAAAACAAAAATAGTTGACATAAATAATATATGAACACTATCACCTTATATGTATAAAGACAGCAGCATAGAGAAGACTAATTCTTACTGATGCCTTCGTTTCTGAAAAGGTGAGTTTTCATCTGTAGGAACTAGGAGTTTGGCCTCAAATCTGTTTAATTAAACAAATAGTATATGAACATTCTCTGAGGCATTGCAAAGAGAAAATGAAGACTTGTACAAAAGTAATTTAAAGCTAATCTCTTGTTATTTTTAAATAATATGTTACTACTAGTCTGGAAGATTGTGAGGGGGTGTGTTTCAGACACAGAAAACGATTTTCTCAGGTCATCCTTGAGAAAAAATGAAGCAAAGCAAGGGGCTGAATGTGAAGATATGAACAGAGCATGCTTGGAGACCTGTAGCAGCATCTCACTCTAGGGACTACATATCCCAGATCTCCTTGCTCCACTGAGATAAGCCTGATACTGTCTTGAGCAAGAGAGCCTTTAAAAACATTTGATACAACATAGGCAGGATAAGCAATCCCATGGAGACAGAGAGGGGCCAAAGGTTCACAGTGGGTGGGGTGGGGGTGGGGTATGGGAGAGAAGGAGGTGGGGTGGGGGTGGGGTATGGGAAGAAGGAGGTGGGGTGGGGGTGGGGTATGGGAAGAAGGAGGTGGGGTGGGGGTGGGGGGTTGATCTCCAGAGGAGGTGAACTGGAGCCAACAATGGGAACTGGAATTGTAAAGGTTTTAAAATTGAGGATACAGCTTTTCTGGTCATGTTTGATCAATCGAGTTGTATCTGACAGGAATTACTGAGAGGTGAACAATGGTAAACATGATAGTGGGGCAGGAGGAAAGAAGAAGAAAGAGATAGATATAGATATAGAAATGTACATGTGTAACTATATAAACATTATCAACATAGGTGCATTTGTTTATATATGTCTATATATGCAAATGCAACAAGGAAGCAATGGAATTTGGGCCTCTACTTAAATCTTACATCCGTACAAGAATGGTTTGTTCTAATCATCTAGCATTGTATGATATTCACCGTCCTTACAGGATCACTGAAGACAAAATGGTTGCATAAGCAATTGGGGCCAAGAAAACTGGTTGTGCCCAGATGTTAAAAGATATAGCATCTGGGGACTTAAAGGCTTGTAGTTAAACAAGCAGCCATGTAGCAGGGAAGCAACAAAGCCCACCTGGAAGCAGCACATCAGCTTGAGCAATCATGAAGTGTCGACTGAAAAGGCATATCAGAAGTTCAAAAGAAAGCAACCAAATCAATGTGAAGGGGCATGGATGTAGTGGAGACCCAAATCCCACTGTAAGATAATTGGACAGTCTCTCAGAAAAGGGCCACACGGAAGGAATGAAAAGCCCAGGGTATGAAATAGCACTGATGAAGCACATAACTATCATCTAGTTCTTTAATGTTTCCTCCCCTTACTTTATGGTTTTTATTTGTCTCACCGCATTAATCCTTTTAGACTTGCATATGTTCATTTGAATAATTAAGATAATTTGATACATGAAACCCGAGATAGGTAACCCTTCAGAAACAGCAATGGTTCCCTGAGCACATGGGAAGGGAGCAGGGAGAGTGGGGATGGGGGAAGCTGACAGCTTTGATAACTGCATAACCCCATTTGAGGGGAGCGAACAGAATTGGATGTGAATGGAAATACTGGACGGTGTAAGATATAGCAAGTAATAAAAATGATAAATAAGGGTTGGGGGGTGAGTTAGTTAATTGTGCCAGCCTGGCTGATAATCACATGTGGTGCTGGTTGAAAGGCGGAGGGATAAATGGGTGGTGAAGCCTCGCCTTTCTAGTTCTCGGGTCTCTTGTTTTGTGATGGTTGCATCGGGTGCAGCTGCCTTAGCGGTTCCCTGCTTCAGCTTGCAAGATTGACTTCCTACAAGACATCCCCAAGGAGAAGCTACATGGATCTATCCCGATGCAGCCCTGGGTGCTGGAGCAGCCGTGTGGAGACCCCTGCCAGTGCTGAGATGCTTACACGTTCACTGACTCAGCTTTCCTCCTGCAGTCGGCATTATTGCCTCTGTTTTATGAGGTGAAGGACTTTGTGGACTGGTGTTGGGTATGGGTTAATGTTGGACTTGTGGGCTTGGGCAGCATTGGGTTGGGATGTTTTCGTGATGCACATTTTCTTTGCATAAAACTCTCTCTTATACATGAGTTGCTGTGGATTTGTTTCTCCAAAGTACCTAGACTAATACAGGGGGTGTATGGTGAGGGAGGAAGGGGATAAAGGGGATATCAAAGAGTTCAAGAAGAAAGAAAATGTTTTGAAACTGATTGTGGTAGCAATTGTGCAATATTACTTGATGTGATTGAACTATGGAATGTTATGATATCTGTAAGAGTTACCAATAAAATGATTCTAAATAAATACATACACACATACATACATAAAACACTTAATACACATGCTGGGGTCAAGAAAAACTGATTCTGGTGCTGCTGGCTGGGTAAAATGTTCTTCCTCCTAGGGATTTGTAATCTATATTCCTTCCATTGCCCTGTCTTGTAAACGTAACTCTTCTCTGGGTAAGACAAGAACCTCATTCCAGCACCATATAAATTGAAAAGAGAGATTTGTATGGGTTGGATTTTAGTGATACAGGAGAATCCTAAAAGGAAGGAACATGAATGGGAATCCGTCAGATTAGTCTGTGCATCAAAGTTCACCTAGGATGGCTTTGTCTGTGCCACCCATTTATAAGGCTGCTGTGATGTGAGTTAGGCTGGTTACCCTCAGAGCCTTCAGTCTCTTACGACTCACAGCAACCCTAATGGCCAGATTAAAGCTGCCCCGGTGGTTTTCCAAGACAGTCACTCTTAATGGGAATAGAAAATCTCATCTTTCTCCTTTGGCCATAAAAATTCAGGGAAATCCTAATATGATCCATGGTAGTGGGATTCTCTTCTTTTTCTATCAGACGACAAGAGTTGGTAAGGTTCTATGTGGAAAATGGAGAGATCGGATTCATTTGTAGAGTGACCACTGGAGTAAAGGCCACCGTGTCTAATAAATGTGTGAAATACCGTCGCGTTCAGAAAGGAATAGACTAGAGAATCCATGTGATAAAGCACATTGGAAAGGCAAATTTAGTTTAATAACAGTAGTAATGAAATTAGCAACAGCAAACATAGAGATAGCCAATTACAGTCACTAAAGTGTTTAAAATGTATTTAGTAATATGACCCTCAGGACCACTCTGACATTGTCCATAATACAATGACATAAAAACTCTCTGGATCGGGAACCGAGTGGTCAAGCACGATTAGTGTTCCACCTAGAGCACTTTTTAAAGTTATCGTTAGTAATGTGTGTCTGTTGATTCATAGAAATCCTGTTAAACAATATAATCTGCTCAATTCTAAAGTGATCACATTTTTCTTAATATAAAATTTTTCTTAATTTTCTTAATATAAAATCAAATTTTAGGTGATGAAATCTACTTGATTTTATTGCATTAATTTTCATATGTGAATTGGGGGACTGAATATATATTCACTGTTTAGTCAATTCTGACCAATAGGGACCCTATGGGACAGTGTAGAACTCTATGCTCTTGTGGGTTTCTGAGATGGTCATTGTGTATGGGAGTAGAAAGTCGCGCACACACACACATATAAAAGTCACACATTTCTTTTAGTATGGTGACTGTATTTCTTCCATCTTCTCTCTTCTTCTGATCATTCCCACATCATCTAACTTTGTTTACATACAATTCTTCAGTACTACACTTTGAGGCGTGAGCCTTTTCTTTAGTCCATTCCGCTGCAGGAAGGCAGAGCGTGCGCTTCCCTTGGGGATCCCCAACTCCCCATCTGTGCCCATTTCATTAAACCACTCTGTCTTCTGGAGACGCGCTGTGAACTCTCCTCTTCCCTCACTGTGTTCTCTCGAGCTGCTTCCTGCTCAGGAGCAAGGTTCAAAGGCACTTCTCCATCCAGGTTTGTCTTTTGGTCCTTTACTGCCTTTTTCATTACTGTTTGCTTTCTTCATGTACGATGCACTTGCTATCATCCCACAACTTGTCTGGCTAGGTCATTTGTGTTCTATGAATCAAATCACTATGGAGAGTCTGATAATTGGCTGGAATATACTTAAAATACTACTTTGGTCTTATGGGGCTATTTTAATTTTCAATGTGCCTCAACTTGGACTTGAACATGGGCAACAAATTCTCTGTCTGTTCTGAGGTGGAGCTTGGTTTTATTTTGAATGGTGACAGTTTGTCTTTCTATTATCTCATTCACACAACTGGTCCACCAGTGTGACAATACTTTGGTGACGTGTGTGCTGCTCTGATGCTGGAGGCTATGGCATTGGTATTTAAAATATCAGCAGGGTCACCCAAAGCGAACAGTTTTCCATACTAACAGAAGAAAAGACTCCTAAGAAGGAATAGGCCTGAGAATAATGGGAATTCCATAATTCCTCATTGTACTTCTGAGGAACCGGCCCATGAATCAAGAGGCAGTTGTACAAACCGGGAAAGGGAATACTGCATGGTTAAAAATCAGGAAAGGTGTGCATCAGGGTTGTAGCCTCTCGCCGTCGTTATTGAATATACTATCAACTGCCAAAACAATGACCACATGTGCCTTGTAAACTATAAAGCCGAATGCACTCTAGAAATGAGATTGAGAGACTTCATCTGACTTACTTTGGGTGAATTAGCAGAGACTAGTCTCTGGAGAAGGACATCATGCTTGGTAGGATTGAGGGAAATTGGCACAATGGCTGCAACAATGAGCGCCAGCACAGCAACACCGGGAGGCTGGGCCAGGACTGCGTGGGGCTGTGCGTCAGACGTTTCTAAGTCAGAACCAACTAGCCCCTGACAACAACCATAACAATCATCGAGAAAAATTGTGTAAATAGTATTTCCTGAGCCACAGGCCCGACACAAGCCTTTTAGTGTTATTTCATGCAGAAATCCGTATAACCAAAAAGAGTCTTCACAACTAGAACTATGGAGCCTGTTCCAAAAGAGAACCAGGAATGTTTGTCAAAGGCAGTGTGCTCAGACAGCAACGGATAAGGAGCACAGCTTGGACAGCTTCTGGGACTCCCTTCTGCCTCACTGGTCTTAGGGCTTGGTTGTCAGGCTGGTCTTATGCTTCCTAAGGACCTGTAGGAAGGGCAGCAAACTACTAACCTGGCACAATGTATGCTCGGAAAACATCTTGATCTGTAATATTCTTATATATTGGTATATATATATATTCAATTCTGGAAAAGAGAAATAGAATCGGGCAGTCTGACAAAGCAGTTATGAGCATTAGTTCTGGAATTGTGTTTCTAGACTGTGATCCCATCATGTGCCACTTGTATGACCTTGAGCAAGTTCTGAAGTTCAGCTTCCTCAGGTATAAACTCATGAAAGTAGTGGCATGTCTTTCAAAGACCGTTGCTCTAAGGCATGAAAATGCATCCAAAGTGATTATCGGAATGCTTGGCACACAGCAGATTGGCCAAAATGATTAGCTAGTGTTGGTGGTTCTGTCGGTGTTGGTAAAATTCATTGAAGCCATTCAAATATCGATCTGTTGATCTCACTTGATTTCATAGGATGTGTCATTTTAAGAAAATTAGTTGATAACCCTTCCTCTGTTCCCTATGCTGCATTCATGTGATCTGAAGATGGCACACCTTGCTTGCTGACAGGAAGGGGGACTTGAAGCACTTGTTGATGAAGATCAACGATTGCAATCTTCAATATAGATTATAATTCAATGTTAAGAAGACCAAAATCCTTACAACTGGATTAGTAAGTAACATCGTAATAAATGTAGAAAAGGTTCAGTTGGTCAAGAATGTCATCATGCGTGGAGTCACAATCATGCTCATGTAAGCTGCAGTCAAGAGATCAAATGATATGTTGCATTGGGCAAATCTGCCCAACAAGACCTTTTTGGAGTATTAAAAAAGAGAGGTTCCTTTGAAGATTAAGGTCCGCCTGACCAAAGCCATAGTATTTTCAACTGCCTCATATGCATGTGAAATTGGGACATTTAATAAGGAGGATAGGAGAAAAAGCAATATATTTCAAGTATGGTTCCGATGAAGAACACTGAAAGAACAAATAAACGTGTCTCGGAACAAGTATGGCCAGAATGCTCCTTAGAGCCCAAGACTTCTCATGTACTTTGAACACATTGTTAGGAAAGCCCTAGCACTGTGGAAGACATCCTGCTTGGTAAAGTAGAGGGGCCATAAAAAAATGGACGACCCTCAACCAGAGGGATTGCCAGAGCTCCTGCAGCATGGGCTCAAGCACAAGACCCCTTGGGAGGAGAGTGCAGGCGCAGGCAATGATCCTGCTGTACACAGAGTGCCTGCAGGGCTGATCGGACTCCATAACACCTAGCCAATAATTCAGATACTTGTCTGCATAAGATATTTATTTGTACTAAACTTTTATAAAGCACACACTCAAATAGAGAATTAATTTGATTATTGGATGCACAATTAGAGACTCCTAAATATTCATTGGAAACACTTTCAATAAGAAAGCAAGAGTAGCCCTTACTTAAGAGGTGAATAAATTAAATTTCAAAAAAAGTAGTTAGCAAAAGGTAGCTCATTTTAATCATCCTTAACTGTAAAGCAAACAAGAGATTAAAGAGTTTTGAAGTCAACATTTTTCTAGGTAGCTGGAACAACAACAAAAAGAATTACTATGACTTCCTATCCCATACAACTTTCATAAGGAGAATGATCCTGTACAAAGTTATTCACACCTTGTTAGCAAAGGCTCAAAACAAATTGACACTTCTTGCAGGCTTTCTGTTACTCCACTAGCACGTCTGTGTCTCCAGTATCCCACCTCCCCCTCAGATCACAGGGATGGCTGCAAAGAAAAAAATTAAAGAGTATGTTGATGAGGTCTTTTTTTTTCCTCCTAAGAACAAGAAAATGACAATGTGCTAAACCCTGAAGACTTTTTAATTAGCTCCAAGGTAGGCAAATTATGTAGCCAGGATAAGTAAATATTGTCAAACAGAAAATGAATCTATAATTACAACACAGTAATACTGACTGATAAAACACTTTATTTCTAAAATGCTCTAAGCCTGTAATTTAATTTCAACCTCAGAACAACTCTGCAGAGTGGAGAGAGAGGACAAATACATTTTACAAACGATGTGACTGAGCACTAAGTCCTACAGGGCCAGCCGACCATCCTCCAGAGGACTGTGGTACTTAGGCTTTAAGCTTCCATACACACACACACACACACACACACACACACACACACACGCACGCACGCACGCGCACACACACGCACACACAACTAAATGGTGCAGTGGATAAAAACAAAAACAAGCAAGTAAAAAACCTTAATGATTAAGGGGATGCTTCTGTTTTCCTGACCAGCTGATACTTCTAGAGTTAAATAATCTCTTACGCATTTTCCGGGTTGGGAAAGAAGTTTTTGCTTTCTGACATGACATATAACTTTCTGTCTTATTACATTTTTGTTGAACTTCCATATGTTAACCAGTTGCTTTTGAACGGATTCCAACTCATGGTTATCTCCCAATGAATGTCAGAGTGGAATGTACTCCAGGGGGCTTTCAGTGCCTCTTATGTCATAAGTGTCCCTGAGTGGACTCAAACTCCTCGCATGACTTCTTTAGCAGCCATGTACGTTAACCACTGGCACCACCAGGGACTCCTTCCTTGATAAAAGCATTAGGACAAAAACATCCTAATATAAAATAGTGTCTCGAACAGCTAAACTATCATCATCATTGAAGTGATCCTTTGTTTTCTAGTGAAACTGTAAAAATGACACAAGGGGTATCAACGACTTGGTTTTGCATTGAAGGTGTAAGAGCCAGGTGGGCTGGCGTGTTGTCTTCCTGGAAAGCACCAGGGGACCTTGAGGACTCCGGGACTTATTGTTTCCTTCAAATAGTATTTGAAGACTTGTTACGAAAGTTAAAAGAGATCATCTGTGCCAATTACCTATCTGATTAATGGGAAATTACGAGGAACCTTAGTTACAACAGGCTAAGTTAAATATAACTTCATTATTATTTAGCTTGATGAACTGACATTTGTAATTCTTAGAGTTGAGATACCTTAATTACTGTTTATTCTTCAGTGAGATGGCACAGTACATCCTAATAATGTAATGGGAAAGTTACATTTTAAAATCATCAAACTGATAGACCTAACTGATTGAGGTGCAAGCTTTGGCGGGTGATTTCCAGGAAAATTTTATGCCATCTTCTGTAGCTTTCTATTTCACCAGATGACATCAGACTATACATACTTCTCTATGATCTCAATCATCATAACTATTTCATGATGTTTGCTTTTATCTTTGAATACATGTATAGAACACTCCTTTCAATACATTTGAACTTAAAAGGTTGCATGCAGATTATTTTAAAATATTGTGTTCTTTTATTTTGCTAGACTTACCATGTGATAAACCTTTCTACAAAAATTTTAAATGTACATTTTATCGTTCTTTATGGACACAAGTTTTCACGAATGTTTTCTTGAAGAAAGTGTAGCTATATAATTTCTAGTACACTTTAGGGAAAGCTTTGCTTTAGAACACAATATTTTGTTCTTCTGGGAGCTCTTAGAAATTTCAAAATGGATACTCTTTCCCCAGGAGCTCAGAAAAATCATTACTGTAGAATCCTTAATGTACTCAACCTTGATAGGAAACTTAGAAGAACATTTATCTCACATAAATTACTTGTTTTAAGCCATTATTCTAGTAGTATAGGCAGGTCTTCATATACAAATGCAGATTTACAAAATGAGTTTTCTTTCTTATATCTAAATTATTTTTTGAGCAGCTCCCATTTTATTGAAGGTGGAAACTTCATCTCTATGATTGTGGGAATAGAGAGGAGGAAGGCTAGTTTATATATTGCCAAAACCAGAGAGAAGAGCTGGCTGTCAATGGCAGTAGGCTTCTCAGTATTCTGATCTTCACTGACTCCTCCTCAATTCCTCCTGCTTCTCTAGTCATGATCTATAAATACGACTTTTGCATGATCCTTTACTATTCCTTACACCCCATCAGTGTCAATAACTATCTAGCCATAACCAGTGATTTAAGGCCTTTCTCAGCGATAGACAAAAATCTACGATCAACCCACTTAGCCTCTAATGCCCCATCTTTCCCAGGCCAATTGGAAACTCATTTTTGTTGTTGTTATTGTTAGACGTGTCTAGTCAGTTCCAACTGATAGTGACCCTGTGTACAATTGAAGAAATTGTGTTATTATGTTTGAGCCCATTGTTTTAGCATTCTGCCAGCCCATCTTGTTGGGACTCTTCCTCTTTTTTGCTGACTCTCCTTTACCAAGCATGATGTCTATTTCCTGGGACTGGGCTCTCGTGATAACCTGTACCCGAGTACTGGAGAAGAAGGAGCAGGTTACAAGACAGGTCTGTTTGTTCTTCTGGGAGCCCATGGTACTGTCAGCATTCTTCACCAGTGCCATAATCCAAGTGCATTGATTCGTCTTCAGTCTTTCTTGGCTTGGGTTAGGTGTACATTAGTCCTCTAAGCGACACCCTTGCTCTTCAACTCTTTGAAGAAGTCTTGCACAGCAGATTTACCCAATGCATTGCGTTGCTTGATTTCTTGGTTTCTGTGTTAGTCTGGGTTGTCTAGAGCAACAAATCCAGGGAAACTCATGTGTATAAGAAAGAGCTTTATATAAAGAGTAATTGTACATTAAGAAAACATCAGCCTAGTCCAGATCAAGTCGATAAGTCCAATATTATCCCATGTGTCCGATCCAAAGCATAAAGTCCTCTTCAGACTCATGAAACACATGCAATGACACTGAATGCAGGACGATCGCAGGAGGCCATTGGGTGGGAAGTCTGTGGATCCAGTAGCAGTGGAAGCATTTCAGCACTGGCAGGGTTCTCCACATGGTTCCTTCCTCTCCAAGGTTCTGGATGCCATCAGCCTGTTGCCATGTGGCTTATCAACAGAGAGTCTCTTAGGGCATCTGCATGTGCCCTGCTTCCAGTGAGCTATTCATCTCCTTAGTGCCTCCAAATGAGGTCATCAAGCTACTACCTGATTGACAGGCTAGACTCCACCCCTTCACTCTGAATCCTCAAATTGACACCAGATTATGTAACTACCACAATTTCCATGAGAATTGATTATAGATATAAGCAAAATGAAATTCTTGACAACTTCCATCTTTTATCTGTTTCACTGTTATCCATTGGTACAGTTGTAAGGATTTTGGTGTTCTTTACACTGAATATTAATCTGTATTGAAGACTGCAATCTTTCATTTTAACCAGTAAATGCTTCAAACATTCTTCACACTGCAGTAAGGTTGTGTCATCTGTATATCACAGGATTTTAATAAACCTCCCTCCAATCTTGGTGTCAAATTCTCCCTATACGCCAACTTCTCAGATTATGTCCTTGGCATACTGATTATGTCTGGTGAAAGGATGCAACCTTGACACACCCTTTTACTGATTTTAAACCATGCAGTATTCCCTTGTTCCATGTGAATGACTGCTTTATGGTCCAGGAACAGGTTCCTCATGAGCACAATGAAGTGTTCTAGAATTTCCATTCTTCACAGTGCTATCCCCTAGTCTTTTTATCCAGTTGATAATGGGAGTTGGGGCCCTGACTCATCATGGTTTGTCTTATTTTCTTCTGTCCCTGTCCCTTATTGACATTCCAAAGCCTTGCCTTTCCTTTTAGATGGAACATCCTTTCCATGATGTAATAAATGTTTCAATGTCTAGATGGTCAGATGGAGAAAGGATCAGGGTTAATAAGGAGCACAATCTATCGATCTTTAACGCCTTGCACCACTGCGTTTCGGTCATCGAGCAGTGGACATATGTGATTGTTTCTCTGGGACTGGTTTGACCAAAAGGATGTTTTGGTCTGGTGTTGATATTTTAATATTTTTCATGGCACATTGTCTGAGAAAATGTTTAAGAAATATACTTTTGAAATGATATGACTTCCTTTTCTTACTGTATTACCTTCGGGGTACCATATGTAGTACTGGATAAGTCATTCTGTTTATATAGACTATTCTTGGCAGTACATTGTTCCATTGCACATGGGGTCTGAAACAGAAGCAGCATACATAAAAACCCCAAATTCTATTCTCTAGTTTCGGGGCAATATTTACAACTGAAAGGTGATGACATTTGAAAGTTAATAAAACTTTGCCCAGTCTCATTAAGCTATTTGACTATATTTAAAACAAGGAAATTTAACAATTGAAGTGAGGCATACTGGTGGCTTGGCCTGATGAACATGATCAATACAAGACTGGTAAGGTAGGAAGTGAACAATGGCTGGCGAAAGAGAATGACACTGGAGAACCCGTGTTGATGCCCATCAATAATTCATACCCTCTACATTGGAAGGGCTGAATTCTAAAAGGGCCTTATAGGAAGGGGCGCTGTGTCTGCTATAAGGAAAACCTCCAGGAAAGAAATAATATGTAGAACTTTTAGGTACTTAAAAAAGTTGGGGTTATTTCAAAAAAGTTGTGCATATTGCCAACTATTTTCATTTCTCATGCGTTCTCTTGCTTTTATGTCCTCTCTTTCTGACAAATATTTCTCTCTCTCTTCTCTTTTTTGTTTCCTTGACCTCCCGTCATTTACAGTATCTACTTGTTTGACAGATTTACTTTTTCTTCCTTTCTTATAGATGTTAGCATTGACCTGCATACTGCTTTAACTCTCCAGAAAAGCAGTTGTGAGCAAGCAAACATTTAAACCTGAAGGAGCAGTGACTTGGTATAAAAGAAAGGAAGGTCTTAGACTAGAGAGAACGCAGCGTAGACTCAGCAAAAGTAGCCATATGGGCCTGAACACTAACACGCTGAGAAATGCTTGCAAAGAAAAATGAAAGAAGATTAACATGCACACTCATAATAACAATTAATAAAGCAAATGTGCATTTTAATCAAAGGGCAGGTAGTAAGTCTGATATATTTAGTGCGTTCGAGTTAATTGCACTGTGGAAAAGTCATTGGTAAAGTTGCCATCACAGTCAAATTTGGCTCAGACAAATAACGCTCTACTGGTAATCGGAAAAGCAATTATCCAAATTGGTATGCCATAAGTGCCATTAACAGCAGCGCTCTTTTTGTTGGGTTTGGCATTTTTGCTTCCTCAACTGTAGAATGTGTCTTATTTTTGCTTAAATTAATATATATATGTATGTATATATAAATCATAGCTTTCTCTCTGTCAATTATCAATGAGCACTCCAAATATTGTTAGTTCTTTCCTTCACTTAAAAATTAAGTGAGAAAAATCATATTAATAACTTTCCAAATGCATAAAATTATCTGATATATGTGCACTGTCCAAATATCTATATAGATGCCACCTATGAATAATAAGTGGGGATTTTAAAAAATGTGTAGGGAAAATTCCATTATTGTTTAAATTTTATTATTTTCCAACGAGCATTCTGAAGTCTACTTGAGTAGATACATTGTAACCAGTAATATTAGATAATTCATAAAACTTACAGTTCTTCTATAATTGTTCTGATATACATGACATCATCTATCACTTTTTAGCCCAAAAGGTTTTGCTTTTAAATCATTTTCAAAATTTATGTTTCACAATTTCTTACTAAGGCTGAGTATGAAAACCCCTATCAAAGACATTAACGTTAACATTAGACAGGAAGTTATTCCACTGGGTTTGTATGGCACTAACATGTACTGATGAGCTGACCCACCTGCTCCACGACTCTTGTGATGCAACATGTGCCAGTGGTGAAAACAATCACTTCATTGCAATTTAGTTGACAACATTCATTATCCTTATAGCATTTCATTAAGCCATGTGATGTGGAATTGTAAAATCAGGCAAGTTATTTGGAAAGATCCTTACATGTTGTGTTCTACATACTTACAGTCATAGTATTATTTGTGTTGTAAACTGCGGCCAAGTTGGTTTCAAAGTGTAGCAACCTCACTTAAAACAGAATTGGAAACATAGCCTGACGTTCAGCCAGAATCACAACTTTCCCGATGTCTGAGTCCGTCCCATCTTGACAGTCATAGTGTCAACCTGTCTCTCTTACTAAAGGTCTTTCTCTTTTGGGCTGAGCCTCTAGGGATAATATCAGGAAGTGCAAATATATATGAGTTATCTTCTAATTTTTTCAATTAAGTTAGCAAAGCAATAAAGTGAAAAGGCTCAACATGAATTTTTGGTAGCCTTAGTAATGAGAATATATTAATACTTAATGCAAAAAGGAAACACAGATAAAAAGAGCATGAACATTTTACTATTTTTCTAAGGTAAAAATGGCTGAAATATAATTTCTACTGATGCTTTCTTTTAGCAGTAACTGGTTACATTAATTTGCCTTACTTTCCTTAATTTAATGTAATGAATACGATAAAGAGGTATGATTTGTCTGGATCAAGAGGAGTCCTGATGGCATAGTGGGTACACATTGGACTGCTAGCTGCTGGGTCAGCCGTTTGAAACCAGCAAATGCTCTTCGGGAGAAAGATGGGCCCTTCTACTCCCGTAAAGAGTGACAGTCTCAGAAACTCACAAAGATAGTTGTATCCTATTCTATGAGTAGGCATTGACTCAATGGAAGTGGGTTAGTCTGGGTAAACTAGAAAAACAAATCCACAGACTCTCATGTGTGTAGGAGAAAATTTTATATAAAGGGTCGTGCACATTCAGAAAGCATCCCAACCCAGTGTTGTCCAAGCCCATAAGTCCAACATTGGCCCATATGTCCGATACCGATCTACAAAGTCCTCCTCAATCTCACAAAACACACACAATGACGCTGACTGCAGGAGGAAAGCCAAATCAGTGAACATGTGCTGCCAGGGGTCTCCACACGGGTGCTCCAGAACCCAGGGCTGCATCAGGGTAGGTCCACGTGGCTTCTCCTCAGGGATGTCTTGCAGGAAGTGAGCCTTGCCAGCTGAATCAGGCAACTGGTTAAGGCAGCTGCACCCCGGTCTCACCACCAGAAAGCAAGAGACCCGATAACTTAAAGGCGAGGCTCATGGGCCATTGATATCTCCTCCCTTCAATTAATCTCACATGTGTTTATCAACTACTTTGGCACAATAAACCTTAACTTATCTCAGGAAGTAAAGTGTTTTGCTTTGTTTTATTTTGGTTTGGTGTGGTTTATTTCTCTATCGTATATGTCTGTTTTACAAAAGTGCTAGAACTTTTCCTAGGCCCTTTATGGTGAAAATAGTCAATAAAGTCAATAGTCAATAATCATTCTTCCTTCCTGAGCCCACAAAAATGTCTATTTTTAGCCTTTGTCATTCTTTTTGCTTATCATCTACTTTTATATCAATCGCTGCTACTAGATTGTGAATTCCTTATAGGAATGCTGTACATCGATGTCTTATTTATCATTTTGTAGCTATACAAAATCAGAGGCACAATAACGACCTTACAGATTTTCAAGACTATTTCCTAGTAGTCATTATCAGGGTCTCTTCCCTCCTCCAGGATATTCAGGGACTTGATAAAGCAGATAACTTGGAGAGAGTCCATTTTTCTTTGTCAAATTGATTGGTATCAGCCATCATTTAAATTTGCCTGCTCTATTGAAGACGATCTCTGGTAGTCTATGAGGTCATTATTAGGCTGTTAATTGCAAGGTCAGCAGTTCAAGACCACCAGAAGCTCTGAGAAAGATGGGACTTTCTTCTCTCTTAAGAGTTGCAGACCAGGAAACCCATTGCCTTGTGGCTGAGTTTAGTGAATACCATACTCTAGCTCAAAGGAAAATACTACTGGCAGGGATTTTAGGTACCGTAGGAGATTGGTCAAAGAAAGTTTAGAAAATTGTATAATATCCTTGTTATATCAATTCATTGCAACCTACTGATACCAGTCTTCATTGAAGCACATTTCTATACTAGAAAATAAAGTTAAATACATAGCTCACCACTCTAGAAGAAAGTAGACCTGATATTTTGACTAGCATCTTTTATAGTAGTATTCTTACACCTATACGTGGGATTATATGACCTCTCTGTCATAAGGCCCACTATGAGTTGGAATGAACTTAATGGGCAGTGGGTATTGTCTTTGGTTCAGTATTTAAATCTTCTCTGGCACGTGATCATTAGAATTGCGATGCAATTCTTTCTTAGACTAACTCCACTGAAATGTTTCTTTATGCTGCATTAATCATGTTTCTCAAATATTTTCAATAAAACAACTTCATTTTCACTGATATATTATTATTTGGGAGGTTGGAGGGTGCTAAATGTACAGATCTCTGAAACTTTCTAATGTTTTCAACAGTGGCTATGGGTTTGGGTCAGAGAGAAATGGCTTTGATATGTACCAGCGAACTTCCAAATATTTGCTTTATTCAAATTTTGTATAAGCAATAAAATCTAAGCTTAGAAAGAAAAATGAAGTTAAATAGGATAAGTAAATGGAAAAATACAAAGCTCAAAAACACATGCTATCCAACTTAATTTTAAAAATGTATGAGAAGTTAATGTTTGACAAAAGGACAAGCAAACTTTTCTTGGAAGAAGTGCATCCAGAGAGTTCCTTAGGGGTTAGAGTGGCCTGACTTCGTCTTACATATGTTTGACCCATCATCAGGAGAGACCAGTCCCTAGAGAAGGTCATCATGCTTGAGAAAGGAGAAGAGCAGCAAAAAGAGGCCAGGGCTTCAAGGAGAAGGCCTGACGCAGTAGCTGCCGCAAGGGATTGAAGCGCAGGGTCAACTGTGAGGATGGTGTAGGACCGGCAGGGTTTCCTTCTGTTGTACATGGGGTCCTTTCTGAATGGCAAGCATAATGCTGGCGAACGCAAACAACAAGTATACTTAGTGAATATGTAGCCTTAACAAATTTTAATTTCATCCAGGTTCAGTTTTAGGATTTTTTAAGATCAGCCCTTGTTGAACTGGTTTGGAGACATAGGAATGAGATGTTGTGGTAAATATATATGGTCATTGGACAAACAGAATCAAATCAGTTTCTGTCTAATCAATGCTGACTCATAAGGACCCTAACAGTGTCACTGAAGAACTTTGCTCCATTGAGGATTCAAGGCAGACGTCCCTAAGTGAATAACAAGGTCTATCTTTGAGGACATCTCTGAGTGGACTTGTGCCATCAACCTTGTAGTTGGCAGCCCACACAGTTAACCATGTGCACCACCCACAGACTCATCCTAACTAAGAGGTGGCATCTCTTTATGGACGGTCTCCTGCGCTGGGACTTATTCACAGGTTTGCCTGTTATTTGAGTCACATCGCAAAAATTGACCAAAAATACCACAAAACTTTCATTTTGTGAACTTAATATACTTTCCATGCTACGAAGATTTGGAAACCTCAAAAAATAGAAGGGAGAAAATGTCTAGTCAAATTAAAAAAGAGAGAGAGAAAGAGAAAGCTAGACTGCTTCTAAAGTTTTCTGTATACATTTCCCTTCAGGAGTGGGGGGAAAAGGAAAGCATATTAAAAGCCCTTCAGGTGAGGAAAATACAATTTCCTAGAAAATAGTTACATCTAGTGTGTATATTTCTCATGTGATTTTCGCATTGTCAGTTCTTTGAACGTGATAGTGATGCTTATTGATCCAGCCTTACTATCATGATATATGAAGTTATTTGTGTTTAGAGAAACATATTTTGCATGTGTGCTATGAATCCATCTGGGGGAAAAAAAGGCTAATTTATGGGTGCATGGCCACTGAGGTAAATAAGTTGCTAGGCACTAGTACTCTCTGATCCAGCATATTTTGCCTGTGGAGTAACTGTCTTCCAAACTATTTAATATTGGTGAACTCATGAAATGACAAGCTTCACATTTGATAACTTTTGCATTTAGATGGACAAGCAGGTTGGGGAAATGCACTCACGGTGATCCCTTGGGGATGAACATCCAGTGGCCCATAAGTAGCTGGGCAAGGTTCAGGGAAAACAGAGTGCACGGAGCATGCAATGATTCTCTGAGTAGGACTTTGAGTGTGGAAGCTGACAGCTGGGGGAAAAGTTAATAATAAAAAGGAGGAAAAAACCTGCAGTTAGAGTCAGAGTAGCAATTGCGATAGAAATGGCGACTTCCCTAGAACATTCCCTCCGGTTCTATGTATGTATATAGATGTATACATATATCACATTCCCAGTACTTCATATATATATATGTGAATATATATATATTCAGATG
>NW_022111300.1:39371596-39397436 GCF_000313985.2 Echinops telfairi
TATATATATATATATATAAACATTCCTAGTACTTCGCTTGGCCTCTTAAGGAATTCTGGATTTTCTGCCTTACATATCAGTTAAAAAAGATTCCGTGTCTCTGTGAAAGTTCAGACTCATTCTGTGGCAAGTGATTGCAGGCTCCAAATCCCCTAAGGCCTACAGAGACGACTGTGACTGCCAAGGTTGACAGGTGGCACAGGCTTCAGCTGTTCGATGAAAAGAAAGCTCAGCAGGCACAATACAAACCTGCTTAAAGCCAACTTTTCCCCACATTGCGCATGAACTCTTGAAGCTGACTATGGTGAGAGGACAGCATAAAACCTTGTTGATAGTCTCTTTTCATTAAGATAACAGCAGACTCAAGTGGCCGAGAAGCTATTACATGCAAAAGAGTGTGGCATCAGGAGGAAGGCTTATTAACAACCTGTAATATGCAGATGACACAATCTTGCTTGCTGAAAGTGAGGAGGACTTGAATAACAAGGACCATATATTCAATATGGATTGCAAGTCAATATAAGGAAGATCAACATCCTCACAACTGGATCAATGATAGGTAACGCCATGGTAAGTGGAGAAAAGTCAATGTTGTCAAGGATTTTATCTTCCTTGTATCCACAATCCATGATCATGGAAGAAGCAGTCAAGAGAACAAAAGGCATATTGCATAAGATAAGTCTGCTGCATAAGGCTTCTTTAGAGTATTAAAGGGCAAGGCTATTACTTTGAGGATTACGGTATGCCTGACCCAAGCCATGGAATTGCCCATTGCAGCAGATGCATGTGAAAGTTGGACATCGAATAAGGAAACATTAATGAGGAATAGAAGAATATTGAAAACACCATAGCTTACTAAAAGGGCAAACAGATGTGCATTGAAAAAAGTAGCCCAGAGTGTGTTGTGGCGGCAAGGGTGTGCAGATTTCATCCTGCATGCTTTGGACATACTGTCAGGAGAGAGCAGTCTCTGGAGATCAAGCAGAAGGGTGGAGAAAGGAACAGGGTCCTTCATGAGATGGATGGACGCAGTTGGTGCATCAATGGGCTCCGGAATAGGAACACTTGTGAAGACGGTCCAGGACCGCGTGCTGTTTCATTCTTGGCACATATGATTGCTCTATGTCGGAGTCGACTTCATGGCACCTGGCAACAGCAGACTCAGGTGAGCCTAATGCTCCTTGTCAAGCAGACTGTACTCCACTCCCTTCAACCCCCTCTCCCCCGCACCCTCCGTCCCCATAACAGTGTGACTATTTTATTCTTCCCTCTGAATCTCTTAACTCTCCTTCACTGCTGTCGGGAGCTCACTGTGACATTAGAAGCAAGATGATGACCATGTATTCTATACTTAATCCAGCCTGTATTCGAGTTCCACATGCCCCACTGCTCTGCCCTATGACCTGTCCAGAGGCCAGTCCTTCCACTCTCGGGTGCTCACATGCATCGCTTCAGCATCTGTCCTCACTTATCCAATATTATCTCATTTGCCTTCTCTACTAATTCATTCCAAACTCACATACAAACATACTGTAATTTTTCCTCACTTAAGAAAGAAAGCCATTTCTTGAACCCACATCTTCCTGCTAGCATCTCCTTATTCTGATTTTCTTTAATTACAGAATTTCTCTGAAATATTACACAAACGTGTTTTCAAAAGGTCGTGGGAAAACTCCATGATGTTTCAAATCCACTTTATAAAAAGGAGGACGGCCCCTAAGTAGGTGGATTGACACAGTGGTCGCAACACTGACTGGAGTTTCACCACAATGGTGGAACACCGGTAGTGTTGCCTCCTGTTGGGCATGGTGGCTAGGTCTGGAACTGACTGGGGGGGACATAATAATCACCAGAAGGCTTGCCAGGAGTCGGGTCTTCCTCGAGGGAAGCAATAACAACAACATATTTCCCTATTTTTTTCCATAATAGTCATTCTTAGAACAGGAATGCTTGTTAATTAATTTGCAAATGTGGATCCATGTTTTCCAAAATAATTGTGCTAGCCTGTACTTTTCTATTTGATACACACACACATTTAATTTGATATATATTCTTTAATTGATATATATTCTTTAATTTGATAACTTTTATTTAGTTATTTTACTTAGAATGTTTGGTTTTCATCATTAAAAATAATGCTTCCATGGTCAATTACACTCATAAGTCATTGTTTCAAACTCTGTTCTTTCCCATAGGCTATACTTTTTGATTTTGGGTTAAAAACTAAAGAGTTTTAGGGCTATTTATATTTTATAAAATTGCCATATAGGAAAGAAAACCAATTTATCTGTCCTGAACATTGCATAACTTCGTCTTTTTAACTTCACCACACAGACATTTTAGGGTTATCTTCATCATAATGATAATATGAATTTAAGAAAATATTACAGCTTCTGAACATTTTTTTCTATTTAGATTAGGATATGTATCTACATAATTTATGGTTTTTCTCCATATCTTACTTTGAAAACATGGACTTATTGCAAGGTGGTTGAAATATTAGGAAACACTTTGAACATATTACAAATTTTGCCTTTTCTTATACATGATTTTGTCCGCATACACCACTAGGTGAAGACAGAAGCTATACAAAGAAAAACAACGTCATGTAGGAATTGAAAGTTTATCCACCAATGCCCTTAGTGCATTCTGTTAAACCACACACATCCACATCTGGTTTCACAGCTGTCCCTCTGACTCAGGTGAGCCGCCTTCTATCATTTCACTACAGTGTGGCAACTTTTTGGAATGTGCATGTCACATTATAGCAAACTTAAATGTATATAAATTCCACCTACATCATGGGTTGCAAGAAGTTTGGGCATTGTGTTCCCTTGTTACCATCCCTCATAAGTAAGTCTCTTTTAGAGAATGTCTGAATCACTTACATAGCAGGCACTCGTGAATCTCTTATGCAATATGTGCTCCTAATCCCCTGTTCCTTAATTGTGTATAGAGAAGGGAAAGTTGAGACAGCAGAAATTGAAATGCAAATGTAAATTTTTAGAGCATTTGATGTAAATGATATTGATGTTGAATATCTTTGCTTGAAAAATGTGCTTTAGAGTCTGGGAGATGAGTTCCTTCAAGCATTGCTTCCTATCTTGGGTGTAATTGAAACTTTCAGCTCTTTGGAAAGATAACGATTATTCATAACGTGATGTTCTTTACCAGCAGATCAGGGACATGAGTCTTTTCCAAGCAAGTAGTAGAGCATGGTCCAAATCAGTTCTTCAAACCTTTGTAACACAGAGTTACTTTCACCAGGTTCAAGCGAGAGCTGACATTCTATATAGATTGAGTAAACAATGTCAAGGACATCAAGAATAACTTGTTGCTCAAAGATTTGCTGACTCAGAGATGCCTTAAGAGCTTCATGCTACACTCAATATATTAAGTTTCAAGTGCCGCCATCCCTGGGTGTGATGCCTCTGTTTCCTAATTTGGATTCAGGTGAAAATGGCAGTAAGTGCAGCCAGGAAACTTATTAGGATAAAGGGGCTGACTAGGAGTGGATAAAGAAGAAAGTTGAACGGGATCGGATGGGGGAAGAGAACCAACAACAAAACCGTGAGTGCAGAAAGGAAGCAGAGCGTGTATGTTCATTCACCCGGCCAGGAGCGGCCATTGCAGAAATGGCTCTCTGTGGAAAGCTGCCAAGAAAGATGCCAACCTGTAAGTGGTTTCACTGTAGCGGATCGTGAGCAGTATTAGCGGAGCTTTGCCAGTTCTCCGTCCACATCTTTCAGGTCTTTGCTTCTTGGTCTCCCAAAAGCCTCTAAAAAAATGCTAAAGTTTCCAAATGTATCATCTCTGAAGAAATAAGCATACCGGCATGGAAAATTAATAGTAAAAAACAATGGTGTCAAGGAGTCCATGTAGAAAAAGAAGACCTGGAACCTGATTGTAGAAGCAATTGTACAATTGGACTTGATGTGACTGAACTATGGAATGATATGATATCTGTAGTAAATCCCAATTAATAATTTAAAAAAGAATTACAAAACTAGTAATAATCTATGGGCAGGTTAAAAAAACCACAGTGTGCTTTCTAAACTCATAGCCTTTGAAGCCAGGCAGACATAGATCTAATCTTGAACCTCCATTTCCTCGTTCACAGTATGGAGGAAATAGCTCAGCCTTCAAGAACCTCACTTGCTTCATTTGTTAATTCAGAATGGATGAGAACACTTGCAAGATTTTCAAAAAGATTAAATGAAATAGAATTGTGTGAAAATCACGTGTAATGTCCAACACTTGGAAAAATGAGGAAGGTAGTTTAAAAATAATATAAAGTTACCAAGTGAAAATCACTATCTCACGGTTCATCTTTGGAAATAAAACTAGCCCTGGTGATGTACAGCTCTTGCAGTCCCAAAGGAAAAATGAATTAATACACTTTATCTGCTATTATATTTTTGATTCATGCATGTGTTCCTTTACTCTCAACAGTTTTGGGGTGAATATTTATTAGGTTCTAGTGATACATCAAGCTCAACTCCCAATGGTCGTGTATGTGTGTGTATGTGTGTGTGTGTGTGTGTGTGCAGCCACAAAAATTGGAAGGTGCTATGTCCTAGTTCTCCATTTTCCCCCTATACTTTAACACTGTTACTTTTAATACAAACACAGCAATGAATATACTCACTGTAGAGTTGATGCTGACTCATAGTGACCCTATAGAACAGGGTAGAACTGCCCTATGGGTTTTCTAGACTGTAACTCTTCACTGGAGTATAAAGCCTATTCTTTCTCCCTAGGGACTGACTGGTGGTTTCAAACTGCTGGCCCTGTAGTGAGCTGCCCAACATATAACCACTGTATCACCAGAGTTACTCTTACAAATACATCAGAGTTATTAGTATGTATAGTTTATAAACTAAAGTTAAGCCTTAAAGATAGGAATTCATTGACCCAAACTTCTGAACTCATTGAGCAGCAAGGACAGAATTGAGAGCAGGGGCAGCCTTGTGTTTACGCAGAGTAGGCTATTATAACCATGTTACACTGTGTCTTCTTCTACTACTAAGGTAAGATTCACAGAGCATCTGTCAGATGGGATAGGATGTTGACAGAGATTGGTCAATGGGTAAACCCAAGACTGTTCTCTGAATTAGTAGGAACACGATTTTTTTAAACCTCAAACATGGATAGGAGGACATTTTGTCTTAGACAGCTGATATTTCTGGGTATAGATCATTTAGTTACCCAGTGAGTTATTACTTCATAGAAAAACCTTGAAGAATTGTTGAAGTCACTAAAACAAGAAGAGAACTTTTAACTGATAATTTCTATTTTGTCTGCACCAGTTTGTCTCAAAGCTTCTGGATAGTTATGACAGAATATCTGTCTATAGGAACAAATAGTAATGTGGGAGATATTTCTTTCTTTGTATGAGCCAATTAATCCCACCAGTTATTTGCAGTTTTACTGGTTTGCCATATTTTAATGCCTAAATCAAGGCTATGTAACTGGTAAGGCCAGACTTGAAGGAAACCCTACTTCTAGACTCTGAAGGAGCCTGAGTGATGTAGTGCGCTGCTAACCACAAGGCCAGCGGTTTGAATCCAACACCCACTCGGAGAGAGAAAGGTGAGATGTTCTGCTCTTGTAAAGGTTTACCATCTCAGAAACCCACAGATGGCAATTCTATTCTGTCCTATAAAGTTTCTACCAGTCAGACTGACTTGAAAATAGTGAATTTATTTTGTTTTGATTTTCAGTACGTTGAGAAAACCAGCATGTTCGAAACAGGGTACAGACACTCCCCAATTCCTAAATCTATGGAGATGGCGAATACATACACTACCACAGGGTCAGAAACTGTGGTTATGGAGTCAAGGCACCTCTGTGTTTCAAAGTATGCCAAGCAACCTTTAGCCAGCTAAAGTTTTAGAAATATTACATTGAATCTAATTTAGTAAACCTTTATTAAGCTCCTATAATGTTGTAGAACTTGGTCCTGTCTCTGGAGATACAGAAATAAACAACATAATTCCTTCCCTCCAGGAACTTCCAGGCTAGTGGGAGAAGTAAAAAGTAAACAGACCATGATTGCATGCTAGAATCAATGCCTGGGTGTCCACAAGGACATCTGCTAGGAGAACCAGTCACAGGTCAGTGGCAGGCTTGAAGCAGCAGTGGACTACCCAAAAGTGGAACTGTCATGACATAGTTATATGCTTGTAACTCACATGGTGAGTTTCAATATTCCAACCATCCATTTAAGATGAAAGTAGAATTTTTGGGGGGCGGGGGGTTGGTTAAGAAGGACAAAGAGAAATTGAAAAACAAGATGATCATGGATTAATCTTTGGAAATGACTTCTCATTTGACAGCTTTCCTTTTTAGAGCATAATACCATATGCAGCAGTTCTCAACCTGTGGGTCGTGACCCCTTTGGGGGTTGAATGTCCCTTTCACAGGGGTCACCCGATGCATAGCAGTAGCAAAATGACAGTTATGAAGTAGCAACAAAATAATTTTATGGTCAGGTGGTCAGCACTACATGAGGAACTATAAGAAAGGGTCGTGGCATTAGGAAGATAGAGAACCACTGCCTTAATTGAACCAACCCATAACATAAGCAGATAATGACCTACAACTTCATACTACTCCATGGGTTTCTTTGTCAAAGAAAAAATTGAAAATGGTTTGCCTATTTTGTTGTTTTAAGTTGACTCTCTTTCAGAAACAATGTTAGATGACAGAGTAACTAGCATACGCACGAGCTTACAGATGTACCAAAATACATCTGGTTTCATTATCCAGTTTTCATTTTGAATAGGTTGTGGGCACTACCCAATTCTAGTAAAAAGTTAATTCTGTCAATAAGTAAGAATTTACTCCTGCCCTCTGTCGGCAATTCTGTGGTGTCATTTCACGGGCCTAGCAACAAGCTGTAACTGTGCTTTTTATTACACTGGTAAAGGCAGGACAAACTTTTCAATTTGTTAAACATGTTAAAATTTCCTTCACCATAATGAATAAAGGCACTGATTGCTGCAGACATGTTTGACAAAGCTCATGGTATTATTGTTCTTATCTATTCCTTTCAGGTATATTGAAGCGTTAAGAAAGAGGAATTGTCTTTGAGAGCAAGAAACACTATGTAGTCCTTTCAAAGCATCAACAATAGCTCAGGCTGTTGGGCAGCATCTTAAAACATGGCAGTGGAGACTTTTCAAGTTGATGCAATTTTTGTCTTCCATGCTTGTTTTAAAAGACAACAAAACAATCCCAGCATGGCCTCCAAAACAACAAACAAACAAACAAAAAGATAACAAAACAAAACAAGATAGTCCTTTTTGTTGTTGTTTAACTACCACTTCATATTATTTTAGGTGAATGTTTACATAGCAAATTGGATTATCTTTACAATTTTCATACAAATTGTTCTTTACCCTTGATTCCAAGTTTTACAGTATGTCAGTGGTCTCATTATTTCCTTTGTGTTTCTTCTGCCCATTGATGAAGACCATTTGGTCTTAGATAGTTACTGTGTAAGGGTGCACAAATAACATTATTTATTTTCTGAGCCAATCTATTATTTAGCTGAAAGGTGATTTTTAGAAATGGCCACAATCCCCATTCCCAAGGATTTTTTTAGAAGGCAATAGTCTTAGGGATTCTGCTCGTCTCTATTGGTTGAGCAGGTCTAGCCATGGAAGGAACTGCAGTGTGGTTGTATATTTCCCTCCCATTCTATCCAGGGCCTGCTCATGTGTCCGTATGGAGCAAGGCTGAGGGTGAGGCCTGGACACCATTGGGTTCTTGTAAGAAAGTTGACGGTGTGCTTTGTGTTGGCTGTTATTCCAAAAGACTAGTTTCTTCTTTGGACCTCTTCTTCATTCTCCTTTTCCTCTATGTAGGTGGAGACTAATAGTTGTATCTTAGGTGGCTGCTGACATGCTTTTGAGTACCAAAGGTGGAAAAGCAGACTGTCTTCATTTTCCCTATCCAGAAACAATGACTGGATAGGAAATATGATTAAAATAGTAGATCATTTATTTGATATACGTGCATATGCATATATATATATATATATATATATTTAAATGTAGTTTTGCAAAAGTAAAAGCCCACTGGTTGGAATTCAGGAATTTTGGGTTACAGATTTTGCCTTTGATATTTATCAACTGTGATGCTATACACATATTTCCCCGTGAATTCTTCATCTATAAAATGTAAGGCAGGGTTATAAGCCTCTTGATAACTCCTAATCAATCAATTAATCAATCAGTAAAATCTGCATTCAGTGATTACCATATTTAGCCATACATATTTAAAAAGCACAGTTCTAACTTCAAAGTACTCACATACTACATTTTTAAATCACCTGAATTCCAGATTTATTAAAGAAAAGAAAAGAAACCAGTGCTTTCTCACCTTATGTAACTTATGAATATACTTAGACTCTGAGAGATTTATGTATTTTTCCATCCTAAGAAATTTTGTATCAGCTTTGAAATATATATATGCACATAAAACAGGAAGAATGTTCAGGCTTCCAGTTATATTTTTTGCAGGCATATCCATGTGAATAAAAATATCCTAGGGCATGTATATACCTAAAAAATATAGCTATTCATAGTGGTATCTATGTATATATGGTTATTTGCAAAGTAAAGGCTTGTTTTGATTTATATGAATGCTTTATTTGACATGTGCATAAGCATTAAATATATATCCGAAACAAACGTGAGGTAAATATAAATGACATGTATGAAAATATACTGAAGATGTTTTACAGCACATGGTTTTTGAATGAGAATCGTGAATAAGCTTTCTAACCAACTTGCTTTCAATGAGGAATCACGTGATAAGTCACATTATGCAAATACATCTAGGGCTGAGAACGTATAGGAAAGATTCTGCAAAACTTGAAGAATTACAGAAAATATTTCCTGGAGGTTTTCTTTCTCACTGTTCCCCAATGGGCTGCTCTGCATAAGAGGATTTCACTGCGAAGAACAAGGAGAGACATGGAGGATTACCACAATTCTTACCTGCCTGGCATTTTGACCTTCGTGCTTTATGGATACAGGAAAGGCGATGAAAAAGCCTGTCCCTACGGCTTGAAGAGTGTTGTGGACAGGAGAGAATGTGTCGGGTGACACTTTGTGCTGGGTCAACACTGACTGGAGGTTCAAAGTGATAAAAGTGGCCATGTAGTTCATAATATGTGTAGGATTGCATGTGTGGGTACATGCATGTGTGTGCTACACAGACCCGTGTGTTGTGAGTGGTGTGCAGGCTCCCCTAAGGGACAGGATCCAGAATAGAGCCTTTCTAGTGGCCGTCACATGAGTGAACTAAAGTAGGATCTGTAATTAACCCTAGAGATTCCGGTCCATTAGAAAATTTAATACAGGGCTTTATCATGTATCCTGAATGCAAGCCGTTTTAAAATTTGATACCCAGACTTACCTCCAGAGCAAAAGGCCTTTTTCTTTTTTTGTTTTCTTTTAATCATTTTATTAGGGGCTCATACAACTCTTATCACAATCCATACACACATCGATTGTGTAAAGCGCATCTGTACATTCATTGCCCTCATCATTCTCAAAACATTTCCTCTCCACTTAAAACCCTGACATTAGGTCCTCATTTTTCCCCTCCCTCCCCGCTCCCCACTCCCTCATGCGCCCTTGATAGTTTATAAATTGGTATTTTGTCATATCTTGCCCTGTCCAACGTCTTCATTCACCCACTTTTCGGTTGTCCGTCCCCCAGGGAGGAGGTCACATATAGTTCCTTGTAATCAGTTCCCTCTTTCCTACCCACTCTCCTTCTACCCTCCCTGTTTTGCCACTCACACCACTGGTCCTGTAGGGCTCATACGCCCTGGATTCCCTGGATTTTCAGTTCCTATCTGTACCAGTGTACCTCCTCTGGTCTAGCCAGACTTGCAAGGTCGAATTTGAGTCATGGTAGTGGGAGCGGGGAGGAAACATTTAGGAACTAGAGGAAAGTTGCATTTTTCATCATTGTTACATCACACCTGACTGGCTCATCTCCTCCCCGAGACCCCTCTGCAAGGGTATCTCCAGTGGCCTACTAATGGGCTTTGGGTCTCCACTCTGCACTCCCCCCATCATTCACTATGGTAAGATTTTTTGTTCTGATGATGCCTTATACCTGATCCCTTCGACACCTCGTGGTTATATAGGCTGGTGTGCTTCTTCCATGTGGGCTTTGTTGCTTCTGAGCTTGATGGCCATTTGATTACCTTCAAGCCTTTAAGACCCCAGACACTATACTTTTTGATAGCCGGGCACCATCAGCTTTCTTTGCCACATTTGCTTATGCACCCATTCGTGTTCAGTGATCCGTTTGACACCTCGTGATCACACAGGCTGATATGTTGTCCCATGTGGGCTTTGTTGCTTCTGAGCTAGATGGCCGCTTGTTTACCTTCAAGCTTTTAAGACCCCAGACGCTTTATCTTTTGATAGCCGGGCACCATCAGTTTTCTTCACCATATTTGTTTATTCACCTGCTTTGTCTTCAGCGGTTGTGTCGGGAAAGTGAGCATCATAGGATGCCAATTTAATAGAAGAAAGTATTCTTGCGTTGAAGGAGTACTTGAGTGGAGGCCCAATGTCAAAAGACCTTTTTCTGAAATTCAAATGATTGAATCCAATTTATCAGAAGAAATTAGATACACCTTTTCTAAGTATTTTCATTAGCATTTCAATAGTGAGCAAAAAAAATTTAAGCTGTTTGTATTTATTATACGAAAAGTCTTCCAATTTTGAAACTGAATTGACTAAGTGATAACACCTCAAGAGAGAAAAAATACACACACACACACACACACACACACACACACACACACGCTCCTTTCCCTAGTGTCTAAAATTCTCACTTGTAAAACAATGGCATTACCATGGGGTGTTTTAAAGTCTCTTGGGATCCCACACAGAAATGAAAAAGGCAGGTAATCGTAAAGATTGGAATATAAGCAATGCTAGAAGTACCTTTTCAGTAAGGAATTTTACAAGCGAGCTCTTTCTAGGTGCTGCTGTGGAGAAAATACTGTCATTCTGCAACAAGGTGTTAAACTAATTACCCTTGACCTGCCTTTGAGAAACCTTCTGTGATTTTTATAAGCTGTGTAGGTTGGTATTTATTGCTTTAAACAATGCATTAAAGCTAGCCAAATATTATTTTAGTGACAATAAAAAGTAAAGTGACAATTTTATTGTGTCTTTGCCTTCTTTAAAATCAACTCGATATAAACTGTGCACGCTGAACATCATTGGAGCAGCCAGACGCATATATTCTCACATGTTAGACTTGGAATTTTAAAGATGGGGAAGAGCTTGTGAGTCGTTTCCATCTTTCTGTGAGTGGCAGCGGATGTTGTCCACGTCGGTGTGGATGTCCTGTATAGGTAACAGCTCAAAATAGAGATTTGTTTTTCCCTTGGCGGTGCTAAAGGACTGAGATAAAATTTAAAAAATCCCAGAATCCCTTTCTGAGAGACACACTAAAGTTCTGAAGGTAAACTCATGGATTCCAATTCAGCTTTCCAAATCTACAAAATCAAGGGTGGGCAGAGTCCATGAAAGTTTCCTTGTTTGCTCTGTTTCCACAATATTTTCCCTGGAGCTAGCAGTCATAGATCTGTTTCTCTTTCCTCACATGCCACCCTTTTTCTTAGGCCATCGTGGAGATAGTCTCCCTACACCCAATCTGTGGTAGAAAATCTTGTGTTAGTTTTTCCGCTTCATGATTTCCCTCGAGCCTTTGTGTGCTTGTCACCAGCAAAATAGTTACTTAGAAGACTCAAAATTTTTAAATCCTAGGAGAAAGATATGTTTTTAAAGTAAAGAAGGGAGGGAAAGAGGAAAGGAGAGATAAAACATGCTTACTTGCTATTTATAACTTACCTTCAAAGTATAACTTATCTTCTATTTACACACGCTCTTGGAAATTGTACAGTCTTTCTAATTCTTAAATGTACAGTACCCAGTTCTAGTAAGTCAAGTCTCAGTATTCTTTTACATTATTGCATATTTTTAAAATACAAAAAAGTAATTACTGTACTTTCAAACCAGTGTAATATTTTGGCATATTTGCTCCTAGCCTTAAAATATCAATTTTTAACTAAAAGCATTGTTTCATGTTTGTAGCAATAACGTATCTGAATCCAAAAACACCCCAAATCTCAGAATCCTAAAATAGTAATGTTGTATTTAGGTTTACAATATTCTGATCCCCTTTTATGTGTATTGTTAGTTGGGTAGTTAGCTAGAAATAGAACAATTCGATTAGACTAGAGATGTTCATTTTAATTGTTGTATTTTTAAAGTGTATTTTAAATTTAAAGTAATAATTGATTAATATTTTCTATGGAAGTTTTTCTCTGTCGAATTTTCATTCTCTCATCATCCTACCTTCTAGTGTTTAACAGAGATATGTACATAAGAATTATCAATTTTACTCTCTTTTTATTTATGAAAATGTCATTCTATTAAGTAACAGACATTTCCATCATATGACCTCTTTTGGGTTTTTTCTTTTCTATTTAAAATAGATTCATCTGAACTTTTGCCAGAGTTCTTAAATTTTTGTTTTAATGGATGCTATTACTTGCCTGGCTTTTGACAATGAGACTTAAACTATAATTAAATAAATTGTTGTATTTTCTGAGAACTTTCATGACTGATAATGCAGATTTTTAAGTAAAAGATCATTTGTACTATTTGGGGACTGGACATTTGCCCCCTCAGACCATTTGGACATTTCTTTTCTTCCGGCATCAAATATTGTAATATAGGGATCTAATTTTCCACACTTAATGTAAGTCTATTTTGATCTTTTTTTCTGTGTAGGTGCTCAAATAATTGTTTCTCCATCATATCCAAAGGCTTAAATAAGACATGTTTCGCCATTAAAGACTACACGTTTAATGTTCTGTAAACATGGTCTCTCCTATTCAATGCGAAAACTCTGGTTTCTTGATCAGAGAAAAAACGCCTGTCATTTGATATTTGAATATAGCTTCTCTTTCCCTGGGGGCTGGCTGTTTCAGGAACGGTGGTTTTCATCATTAATATGGACCATCTTTGCTTGTCCTTCAAACCAAACTTAGTCTTGAGCACTTTAACCCAGCGAGCTAACCACAGTGTCTCTTTGGCAGCCACTGTGGTTAGCTCACTGTCCTCCCTTCCTGTTGGCAATCTGATTTCTGAGGTGTCCTCTGGGTTACTGGGGCTTTCTAATGTATGTATTGGTTCTCTAAGGATGCTGCTATTCTGGTGCTTGATTTGTTTCCTTAGGTCTGCTATCTCCCTTTTCATTTCAGTGTGCTGTGTTTTCATCTCGTCTTTGACCTCTGCTTTTACTGAATTCATTTTCATGTTAAATGAGGAGGCTGTGTGAAGCAACTTGAAGAATTCTATTGTCTCTTTTCTTACAGGTTTTGCTACATAGAGTACTTTGTTTCTTATTCTCTCTCTCTCTCTCCCACTACCCCCACCACCACCTCTACCCCCCTACCCTTACCATCAGCACCACCACTCTGTCTTATTGTTAGATGTGGTATGCTATTTCTAGGTTTGCCTGCCTTGTGTTATCACCATGATCTTGAGTGGGCAGTGCTAACCAGATCTTCTATTTGGTTTCAAAGAGTAGAAGTTGCATTTAGGCTTACTACCTTGACTAAGACCACTTGAATTCCAGTCTGGAAGCTGATTAAGTCGGCTTTATATTTTTTTGGCAATCTGAGAGATGGTGTTTTAGTCTGTGTAGGGAAACAAATTCATAGACACTCATATGTGTTTAAAAAAGAGCTTTATATTAAAAAGTAATTATATATTAAGAAAACAACCCAGCCCAGTCAAGATCAAGTCCATAAGTCCAATATTAGCCCATATATTCAATATCAATCTATAAATTCTTCTTAAGACTCACGCAACACATACAATGATGCCAAATGCAGGAAGATCACAGGCCAGTGGGTGGAAAGTCTTGTGGATCCAGTGTGGTGGAAGCATCTCGGTGCTGGTGTGGGTCTCCACGTGGCTCCTCCAGCTTCAGGTCTCATTGTAGCTTCATGTGGTTTGTCAACAGGAAGGTGTACCAGAGACACTGTCTGGCCTCCAGTAAGCTATTTATCTCCTTAGTGCCCCCAAATGAAGTCATCAAGCTGCGACCTGATTGACAGGCTAGACTCTACCCCTATGCTCAGGTTGACAGGAGATTATGTAACTGCCATAGATGGAATGGAAGTGGAATTGAGTTAAAGTAAAATTCAACCTTTTTAGAATACCCAGATTTTCTGATTGGTGCTGTGTTCTTTCCCCATTAATGAGGTGGAAGGTTATTCTAAGGTTGTGGATCAATTGTTTAAGTGTCCAAGTGCCATCTCTTCTGACAAAGTCAGCCTTAGCATCTGTCTTTCTGAACAGCCTCTTCTCAGTCAGAAAAAAAAAATGATGCATAAGCTCTCCATATTGTTCACATGGATTCTGATGTGTTTATGATAATTCTCAGGTGATTCTCCAAAATCAGGAGTTTTTGAGGTTTGAGAACAGGTAAGGAACCATCATTTACTCAGCTGTCCAACATGAGAAAAGTACACATTTCCTGATTTATTCGGGCATGGAGGAGAGAGTACTTAGACTATGTTCTTTGTTACTTCCTTTGGTGGCTGTTGTTGGGTTTTGCACACTTGTGTGTGTTAAAGTGTATACGTGTGTATATGTATGCATGTGTGAGCTGGGACTTACTCATCGTTTCATTAGTTATGAGGAGAAGAAATTATTTATTAGGATCCATCATCTTGCCAGGACAATCTTGGTGCTGGAAAATTATCTACTAGAGTATCAACTGCTAAAAAGTAACTCTTAAAAAGTCCAAGTGCATAACTATTCAAATGGACAGTGACAGATACACAGAACTGACTCTCATGTATGGCAGGGGGTGTTTGTATCGTTTTGTTTCTAGAATTTATATATAGCAGCAGTTCTCAACCTGTAGGTCACGACCACTTTGGAGGTTGAATGACCGTTTCACAGCGGTTGCCCCATTCATAAGAGTAGCAAAATTACAATTATGAAGTAGCAATGAAAATAATTTTATGGTTGAGTGTCACCACAACATGAGGAACTGTATTAAAGTGTCGCTGCTTAGGAAGGTTGAGGACCACTGATTTATAGGTTTAGTATTAAGATAGAAGGTGGACATTGGGCCTCGAATCAAGTACTCCCTCAATGCAAGAACACTCTGTTCTATTAAACTGGCATTCCATGATGCTCACCTTCCTGACGTGATCGCTGAAGACAAAGCAGGTGCATAAGCAAATGTGGCGAAGAAAGCTGATGGTGCCCGACTATCAAAAGATATAACATCTGGGGTCTTAATGGCTTGAAGATAAACAAGCAGACATCTAGCTCTGAAGCAACAAAGCCCACATGGAAGAAGTACACCAGCCTGTGTGACCACAAGGTGTTGCTAGGATCAGGTATCAGATATAAAAGAACAAAAAATCTTATCATTGTGAATGAGGGGGCGGGTGCAGAGTAGAGACCCAAAGCCCATCTGTAGGCAACTGGATATCCCCTTACCGAATGGCTGTGGGGAGATGAGCCAGTCAGGGTGTAGTATTGCACCGATGCAACATACAACTTTCCTCTAATTCTTTATTGTGCCTCCACCCACTATCATGATCCCAATTCTATCTTACAATTCTGGCTAGACCAGAGGATATACACTGTTAAAGATAAGAGCTGGAAACATAGGGAATCCAGGATAGATCAACCCCTCAGGACCAATAATGAGAGTAGCAATACAGGGAGGGTAAGGGGGAGGTGGGAGAGAAAGGGGGAACCTATCACAATGATCTACATTTAACCCTTCCCTGGAGGACGGACAACAGAAAAGTGGGTGAATGGAGACATTGGACAGTGTAAGACATGAAAAAATAATAATTTCTAAATTATCAAGGGTTCATAAAGGAGGGAGGTGGGCTCAGGAGGGAGGGGGAAAATGAGAAGCTGATACAAAGGGCTCAAGTAGAAAGAAAATGTTTTGAGAATGATGATGGCAACAAATGTACAAATGTGCTTGACACAATGGGCAGATGTATGGATTGGGCTAAGAGTTGTACAAGCTCTAAATAAAATGATTATAAAAGAAAATCTGAACACTTTTACTTAGAAGTTATTAATAGTATTTGTAAGAAGAAATATCTGACTGAGGAGAAATAATAACTCTAAACTTTCTGTCTTCATACAGTGCTGGGCACTGCATAGTTTCTTTCAGATATTGCTATTTCTGTCATTATACAACACATGTCCATTAACATTCATATCCGGTTTTCCTTCACAATTCAAATTGTAAATTTGACAAAGATTTTACAGGGTTTATATGTGTGAAGGCATACTTTTCTGTGACAATGTATAGGATATGCACATATACTTGTAGATAACATATTTTGTTTGCATATATAAAATACTTTCAATAAAAGATGTTTTGTGTTAACATATTTTGCATGCTTGCAATATTAACATGTTTAAAATAGAAGAATCTATAACCCAGGGCTGTAATTCATCTGTAAAAACATGTTGTTTTTGTTAGGGGCCATCCAGTAGGTTTCGACCCATAGCTCCCGTGTGCACAATAGAATGAAACACTGTCCACCCTTGCACCGTCTTCACAATGGTTCCCGTGCTTAAGCCTGTTGTTGCAGCCCCTGTGTTAACCCACCTTGTGGGTGGCCTTCTTCTTTTCACTGCTCCTCCACTTTACTGAGCATGATGTCCTTCTCCCAGGACTAGCCTGTCCTAACAACATGTCCAGTATGTATAAGATGAAATTTGGCCTTCCTTGCCTCTAGGGAGCACTCTGGGAGGATTTTTTCCAAGACAGATTGGTTTGTCCTTTTGGCAACCCATGGTACGTTTGATATTCTTCTCCAGCACCACGATTCATATGTATTAACTCTCCTTCAGTCTTTCTTATTCAATATCCACTGTCACATGCAGATGAGACAATGGAATATACCATGGCATGGGTCAGGTGCACTTTAATTCCCAAAGTAACCCCTCTGCTTTTCAAACACTTTAAAGAGGTCTTGTGCAAACAATGTACCAATGCAGTGCATCCTTTGATCTTTTGATGGCTGCGTCCATGAGCATTGTGGATTTCAACAAGGCAAAATTCATGACAACTTCAGTCTTATCTCCATTTATCATGATGTTACCTGTTGTTCCAGTTGTGAGGGTTATGGTCTGCCTGACATTGCGTCATAATCTATACTGAAGGTTGAAATCCTCGATGCTCATCAGCAAATGCTTCAAGACCTCTGTACTTTCCATAGGCAAGGTTGGCTCAGCTGCATATCACAACTTAGTAAGAAGCCCTCCAAACTTAATGCTAAATTCTTCTTCATATAACCAGCTTCTCTGATATTTTTTTCAGTAAACAGATTGAATACGTACGGTGAGAGGATACAACTCTGACACATACCTTTCCTGAATTTAACCCACATAGGATTTCCTTTTCTGGTCACATAAATGCACCTTGATCCATGTGCAAGTGCCACATGAGCATAATGAAATATTCTCTAATATCCATTTTTCTCAAGGTACTCCTTGGGATCCACACAGCCAAATTCCTTGGCTGGTCGAAGCACAAGTGCATCTTTTTCTGGTCTTCTCTGCTTCCGGCCATACTCCATCTGACACCACCAATGTACCCCTTGTTCCACCTAATTTTCTGACACCCACCTGAACGTCTGCTGGCTCTCTGTCCATGGACTGCTACAACCATTGTTAGATGATCTTCAGCAACATTGTACTAGCATGTAATAGCAGCGATATTTTTTATAATTTGCTTTGGGTTACCTTTCTTTGGAATAGGTAAAAATATGGATTTCTTCCATATTTAACCAAGTAGTTGTCTTCCAAATTTCTTGGCGTAGACATTTGAGTGCTTCCAGTGCTTCGTCAACTTATGGAAACATTTCAGTTGGTATTTCAGCAATTCCTTGAATCATGTCTTTGGCGAATGCTTTTAGTGCAACTTAGACTTCTTCCTCTTGAAATGGTTGGATGCCAACGAGTTAGCTTTGTTACAGTGACACTGTATTATTTTCATCTTCTTTTTTTTTTAAACATTTTATTAGGGACTCATACAACTGTTATCGCAATCCATACACACATCAATTGTGTAAAGCACATTTGTACATCATTCTTCCACATCATTCTCAAAATATTTTCTCTCCACTTAAACCCCCGATATTAGGTCCTCATTTTTCCCCTCCCTACTCACGCCCCCCTCCCTCATGATCCCTTGATAGTTTATAAATTGGTATTTTGTCATATCTTGCCCTGTCCGAAGTCTCCCTTCACCCACTTTTCAGTTGTCTGTCCCCCAGGGAGGAGGTCACATATAGTTCCTTGTAATCGGTTCCCTCTTTCCTACTCATTCTCCTTTTACCCTCCCTGTTTTGCCACTCACACCACTGGTCCTGTAGGGCTCATCCACCCTGGATTCCCTATATTTTCAGTTCCTATCTGTACCAGTGTACATCCTCTGGTCTAGCCAGACTTGAAAGGTCGAATTCAAGTCACGGTAGTGGGAGCGGGGAGGAAACATTTAGGAACTAGAGGAAAGTTGTATTCTCATCGTTGTTACATCGCACCCTGCCTGGCTTATCTCCTCCCCGAGACCCCTCTGCAAGGGTATCTCCAGTGGCCTACTAATGGGCTTTGGGTCTCCACTCCGCACTCCCCCCATCATTCACGATGGTAATATTTTTTGTTCTGATGATGCCTTATACCTGATCCCTTCGACACCTCGTGGTTGCATAGGCTGGTGTGCTTATTTTCATCTTCTTTTGATGCTTCCCGCATCATCCAATATTTTGCCCATAGAATTTTGCACGTTTGAAACTTGAGGTTTGAATTTTTTCTTGAATTCTCTCTGTGTAAGACATTTTTGTGTGTTCTTTTTTTTAGGTTTCTAACTCTAGGTCTTTGTACTTTTCATTATAATCGGTGACTACAATTGTCTTCTTGAGCTTCCCTTTGAAATCTTCTCTTCAGTTCTTTAACTCCGTTGTTTCTTCCATTCGTCTTACCCACTCTATAACTAAGTTTCAGTTTCTTCAGACATCCTCTTTGATCTCATCCTTGTTTCTTTTTTTAAATGACCTTAGGCTTTCTTCGTGAATCACATTCTTGATGTCCTTCCATAGCTCACAGAGCTGTGCATATAGAGATAGGAAGAAGGTCTAGTGGCACAAGAATTAAGCACTCAGCAGTGAACCAACAAGTTAGTGGTTGAAACCTACCACCAGCTCAGTGGGATAAAGATGTAACAGTCTACGTCTGTATTTCAGACTGGGAAATCCCAGTGGGCAGTTCCACTTTGTCCTATAGGGTTGCTGTCAATCAGAATTGACTTAACTGCAATGATTTTTATATAAATATGTAGATATATGTGGTAAGAAACAAAAAGCCATGCTGAAAAGTCTTAGAAATCTTTATAAAACAAAACTATAAAAGTGCAAGCCTAATGTTTCTAGATATGTTCCCCTATCTAGGTCTTTTTGCTTCAAAAGGCAGTACTCCCAGCTTCCTAACTTCCCCCAATGAATTATCCACTCTTTGTTATTTTATGCACCATGTAAAAAATGACTGTTTTACCATCCTCAAGGAACCCAAATGATATTTGGATTGGGGCCTATGAATTGACAAGATCAGGCCTATCGGCTGGTCGTGGTCCTGTTTTCCCAGGAGATGTTTGTGGGAAACGTGTCCTCCTTCCCTTGAGGACTGCACACAGTTATAATGTAAAACAGCCCTCAGTAGGACTTCCCTGCCCTTTTCCTCACGAATGCAATTTTCCAGTTTCTTACAACTTCTTCCTAATAGCGCCTTATTACCATTCTATATCCCTGTAAAAGAAAATCTATCAAGATTCCCTGTTTGCAATCTCAGAAAAGTGACTGTAACCTTCTGAGTTTACCTTCAAGAGTTGGTGGGAAAATTACAGAAATGAATGTTTCCAGACTTTTGTAATGTGTGTGGGTGCATGCGTTTGTGCGTGCAAAGGTAATTGTATGTATGTATGCAGATATTATTTGGGGGCATTTTCATAATCTGCTAAAGAGCCATGCATAGCCCAGCAATCTAGAAATATAGTTTCTAACCCTTGTGTTAACAAAAACATTAAAAAATATCCTTAGTAACTACTTTTATTTAGTATCTAGAGGTAAACTTCCATGTTTATGTCATTGGACTGAGCCTCAAAATCATTCTCTGTAGTCTGGTTCTAGGTTCCTGAATTAAAGAGGGAAATGCACAGCTCAGTTCACATTTCAAGAAGAATTGCACGGGGGGGGGCTGGAAGAGCAATGGGGCTATTTATCTGCATAGGAAAAGTCATCATAAAACGCCTACAATGATTTACAAGCACATACAAAGCTCTCTAAATTAAAGATTGAGGATCATATGTTCTTCACACACACACACACAAAGAAGCGAATTTTTAAGTAGGAGGAAGAAATTCTTGGCATATTGTAAATGTACAGAAGTGTTCATGGAGTATAAACAATAAAATTGAGGCCTGTGTTTTCAGATTAGCTTGCAGATTGATGTTTCTAAAATGTTATTGTTAGCACTGATGAAACAATTGTCAATAAAAAGCTTGGCAATGTGAACCCATCAATGGTTCTAGAAGAAAGGACCAGTAGTCTGCTACCATAAAGATTGACAGGCTAGAGACACGATGGGGCAGTTGGTTGCGCTGTGTTCTACACTGAAGAATCTACAGGGTTTTATGTAGTGGAATCAATTCAACAGAACACAACAATATTCTTTTGTTGTAATTCATATTACCTTCAGATGAAAAGCATGCCTTTATTTCTTAAATGTTATTCTTCACCTAGCTTTCCCAGGGCTATTACTCTTTTGCATTAAGAAAAATAATTGAATGCTAAGGGCCTGGCCTATGAGGACTGAACCTCACTTAACCTGTTCTTCATCTAATAAATATTTATCGAATGCCTCTCCCATGCTTGGCCTTGAGGACAGAGATAGATAAGGCAGTTCCTGTCCTTAAGTTAATAGTTTCGTGACTTCACAGCCAGATTGATGCCACAAAGGATGAATTGCTGTGGAGTCACTTGCGCTTCTGTCACGTGCTTTGCTGCAATGATATATTTATGTCCTCTTGTAGGGGGGAAATACAGAATTAAATATCCAACTGAGGCATGCACATATATCAGGAAATGAGGGAGTGCACATTCCGGTAGTTGTTAAGAACAAGCTCACACCCGTCTCTCTTTATGGAAATCACCGCTGTCAAACAAGACTGGAAGACCTCTTGTAACAAAAAGGGCTAAGAACAACACCCATAACCTAAAAACCCTTTATACAAGAGCACAAGCTGTCCACTTAAATATTAATAATGAGCACAAAACTCAAGTGGGCCCAGTGTGGGGCATATCCTAGCCACTTGAGGAGAAGGCTAACCCCATCTAACATTTTAGGAGAGTGCAGAAAAGTAGAGATCTACTCAACCCCACGGGAGGACAGGTGGTTAGAAGGGGGAGAGCAAACATGAGAGAAATAATAAACAGATTTCAAAACCCGTGTTACACTAGGAAGGTCCTGGAAATACATGTTAAGGTGAGCAGAACATAGATTACACAAGCAATTAAAAAAAAAGGAGGGGATGCATGGAGATTTCATTATTTTCAGGTTATTTGAAGATTACTTTGGCAACAAAAGTTGGTTTAGGAAGAATGGAAATTATGGGCAGAAAGAGTGGTTCCTAATTTATGAAGTGATCAATTTATTAGAAACATCATTCCATAAAATTAGAATATATTAACATTTGACTAATAGGTGAGACCAATTGGTGGAGCAGTGGTTAAGGGCTTGACTGGCTGTTAACCAAAAGGCGGGCCATTTGGCGCCAACATCAGTTCATGGGAGATTCACATGTCAGTGCATCCTACAGACGCCAGCCTTGGGACCCGGAGTTGAGAGCTCAACTCTGCCCTGTTGGGGGCTAGGAGTCAGAATTGACTCCTGACGCATAGTAGCGCCAGCAGACGTTTGGACATGTCAGTTACTTAGTTATTCTTTGCCAGTGATGGACGTCAATCATACATATTGGCCAACTAAGCGTATTGCTTCAGTGCACATAATTACTAGTCACGGTTTTATCTTAACTGAAAAAATTCTGAAGATTTTATCACCGACCTTTGAAGGTGTACATAATGCAGTTTTCAAAAGTGGCAGGTGATTGAGATTGGCATTGTTGATGTTGTGGTTGTTAGATGCTCTCCAGTCAGTTCGCACTCATAGCAACCGTATGTACGAGACGGTCCGAGCCTACACCAGCTGCACGATTATCCTCATGGCCCAGTCCATTGTTGCAGCCATGCGCCCATGCATCCCATCAAGAGCCTTCCTCTTTTTTGCTGCCCCTCTCCTTTACCCAGCATCATGTCCAATTCCAAGACTAATCACTGCTGAAAACATATCTGAAGTACATGAGACAGAAATTCACCAGCCTGGCTTCTAGCAAGCATTCTGGTTGTACGTCTTCCAAGACAGATTTGCTCATTCTTTTGGCCGTCCGTGGTACTTCCAACATTCTTTGCTATCACCATAATTCAGATGCATCAATTATGCTTTGCTCTTCCTTATTCCATGTCCAAGTTACACGTGATATGAAGCAATTGAAAATGCCAAGCCTTGGGTCAGTCATACCTTTGTCCTTAAAGTATCATCCGTGCTCTACAACGCTGTAAAGAGGTCTTGGACAGCAGGTTCATCCAGTGTGATGCGCCTTTTGATCTCCTGACTGCTGCTTCCATTGGCACTAGGCATTATGCAGAACCAATCAGGCTGTTGACTAGCAACAAGAATCAAGGGGAAAAGATGGTGAGCAGATTTTGTTGGGTGGAATTTTTTATTTAGCATGATTCCCGAGTGGCTGCCACAGTACTGTACTCAGCACCAGAAAAGGCCAGGGAGCGTTCTTGGTGAGGCATCCCTCTCCCCCTCGCCAGGCCTTGGAACGAGGTCATTTGTTAGGGTTAGGGTACCTAAGCCTACTCTTTCCTTGAACCAAAATGCTTGAAGAATTGAAGTCAAGTCTAAAAAAGATTGGGGAGCAAAATGAAGCGATGCTAAAAATAAAGTGTGGGACAGCTATTTTGTGAAATAAAAACTGTAATTCTATTCAAGTTAATTGTGATGACTTTGGGGTGAGGGTTCAACTTGCAGAATTAATTTTATTATATAAAAGTTGATGACTATTAATAGCATGGACGCTTCTCAAAGAAAAACACATATTTAGCGCGAAAATCACCTGAATTAAGGGTTTAGTTATACCACTGTAATGATTACTGCTCCCTAAGTATAATAAGATCTTCAAAGAATAAAGTTATGTTTTTTTTCATATTTCTCTTCCTTAGTAGCTATTATTTGCCAGCACCGCCTCTTTCCCCAGGCCTCAGACAAGAATGAGGCTCTATGTGTGCATTGCAAATACTTGAGAAGACACTGCGACTCCAAGATCCACTCAAATGTGGATAATTTATTTCTGGTCATGAATTTTATTCTAGTCAGAGAAAGAAAGTAAAATTCAAACCAATATTCTTGAAATGGTACTTACATCGTCCGTGTATGTTAAGTAATTCTCTGAAATGGACCAACACAATGTGGCTGGAACAATTTGCTAAACTTGAACAAGCATGCTATTTCATTTTTATTACTGATTAACACATTGCTGTGAACAAAGCAGTAACTTTAAAAGTAGTGAAATGATTCCTTCTGTAGGAGGTGGGTAGCGCAGAAGTTATATCATGTTCCAAGTGATTTTTTTTTAACAAAGTAAATACTTGAGACCCCATCTTTAAGGAACTTTATCTGGCTGGAACATTATGGTGTATGTAAGAGATAGCTTATGATAGAAAAATGAACACGCTGTCATCTCGTTGGTTCCTGATTCGTAGGAAACCTACAGATCAGAACCACCCCGAAGAGGGGGCCCCGATGATGATGATGGTAGAGTGGTTCTGTGCTGGGTGGCTAATGGCAAAGTCAGCTGTTTAAAAGAACCAGGGAGGAAGATGGGGTTTCTACTCCCTAAAATGTTGCAGACTCCAAAACCCACAGAGACTGTTCTATATTGACCAATTGGGTCACTAGGAGTTCAAATTAACTGTGGTCAGTGACTTTGAAAGAGCTGTTCCCCAAAGGGTTCAGACACTGGAGTTTTTATGGTAAAGAGAAGACAACTTCATCTTTCTCCTGAGGAGTAGCTAGTAGGTTTGAATCACCTACCTGTGGATAGCATCCCAACACTTACCCCATCCATAGTCAGGAATCCTAAACGTCTCATTGTAAGCAGTACAAGATCACTGTTAAGAAAAATGAAAGTGGGCACTTAGCTGTAAGAAACAAGAAAAGTCGCTACCAACCTCCTGGAAGACATCATAATGGGGAAAGGAGGGTTCTATACTGTATGTGGGAAATGAAATGCAATTGTATAGTTTGAATACCATAATTTTAGGCAAGCAACAATGATCACAAAAATGCTGGAGAAACATATTCATGCCCCAAGATAAGTCATACTGTATTTATTCTATAACTCTACTTTCTCCATTCGTAAAATAAAATACTTACAATGGGCTCTTCAGATCACCAAGTGTCATATCCTCAGATACAATGAACCATTGATAGAAAATATTCATGAACACAGCCCCAATGACAAGACAAGTAAGTCTTGTCTAAACAATCTCCCCGAGCCTCATGGGGAGCAGCAAATGCTCTTCACATAGTATTTACATTGCATTAGGTATAGCAAGTAATCTAGAGATGATTTAAAGTGCACGATCGATTGTTGGTAGGTTATATGCCAATACAATGTCTTTTAAAATAAGAGACTTCAACAGAATTAGGTATGGAGGTTTTCCTGGAATTATCCCTTCCATGGATAATGAGGGATAACTATGGATTACATCATTCCAAATATGCATTTCCATTTTTAAATAGTGGCTTTATGGGTTGCATGGTTCATTTGGTAGTTATAGTAGGAGTAAAGCATGGATGTCATTTCTGAGTTTTAACGAAATAATCTCTGGTGATAGAAGGGGAAGAGCTAAGAGCACGGAAAGAGCTTAATGGTGTAGTGGTTATGCTCTGGGCTGCTCCCTGAAAGGCAAGCTGTTCAAAACCACCAGCCATTCCTTAGGACAGTGGTTCTCAACCTTCCTAATGACATGACCCTTTCATACAGTTCATGTTGTAGTGACCACCCCCAACCATAAAATCATTTTTGTTGCTACTTCATAACTGTAATTTTGCTGCTGTTATGAACCCAGTGGTGATCCCCGTGAAAGGGTCATTTGACCCCCAAAGGGGTCGCGACCCACAGGTTGAGAACCCTTGCATTAGGAGAAAGCCTAGGCTTTCTACTCCCATAAAGTGTTGCCGTCTTAGAAGCCCACAGGGCACAGTTCTGTCCTGTTTGGTCGGATCATTAAGAGTAGGAATGGGCTCATGGCAATGAGGTTTTCAGTTGTGAAGTGATTTCTGTATAAAGGGCAATGGAAAGAAACTTGAGTGAGTTTTTTTAGCCCATCTGCAAGATATTAAGTAAGTATACATTTAGTCCTTATTCTGTGTATAGGAGAGATAAATAATGTAAGCTTTGTCATAAAAGCTCTCTATTGTTTTCAATGAACTTTTAACTAACCTACTGAGTTAGTTAATTGTGCCAACCTGGCCAATAATCACATGTGGGGGTAATTGAAAGGCTGAAGGATAAATGGGTGGTAAGCCTCGCCTTTCTAGTTCTC
>NW_022111300.1:39418052-39435420 GCF_000313985.2 Echinops telfairi
TATATATATATATATATATATACAATAAAATGAAACAACCATTTATATATATAAATGGTTGTTTCATTTTACTTTTCCTACAACACAGGTGACAAAATAGAATTCCACTGTAGTAGAGGAAGTTTATTGATTAGACATTTAGAAAAATGTGACCTGTGATCAATTATCTGTCCTCATCTAATAAAGGTTACTGATTATAAATGCTATGAAATTTTAAACATTTTGTTAAGGTTTTATTAGTGAAATGGAACTCAGAATTAGTGAAAATATTCAAATCTGATCACAAACTCTCGCTATACCAAATCTTTTAGGTCTGCTTCGGTGGGATATTGCCCATCAATAGTAACAAAGAAGGCTGTTCATAAATCTAAATACACATAAGGATATCTGGAGACAAACATATGCTCATATATTAAGTGCAACTTATTATAATGTTTCTTAATAAATGCTGATTCCCCTGTAGTAACTTCAGCAGAATTGTATAAAGCAATGAAAAATGCACACATTGTCTTGACACTTCAGTACTCTATTGGGATTTAATTTGTCCATGTCATATCATCTGAGTAACTAGGTCAGATAGTATGTAGCTAAAGTAAAGGGGATACACTTTTTAATTCTGACATTATTAGCCAGTGGATTTCAATTCGATTCAACTGTTGTCTCTTATTATGAAAAGAGTTGAAACATAATACTTTTTAATTGTGAATGAGGTGATGGTTTACAGAGAAGGCCATCATTTTACATTCAACAATTCATGCACTTTCAGATTTAACGCATCCATTACAATCTCCTCAACATACCAAGACTTATCCTCCTTCCTCTTTCTGTTTCCTGTTATTAATCCTCCTTCTTTCCTCACCCAAGGAACTGTGTCCTTGGTGAAAAGATTCTCTCTTTTGTCTTAATTGGTTGATAATTCTAATACAGAAGTGAATTCCACTCAAATCCGATGGGTAAGGATGTCCCACTGATCCCTATCTGACCAGGAGGCCTCATCTCTTCTATTTGGAGTTCTAGTCCACATTTTTTCCCTCCTACTTTGTCCAGGAACTTCCGATATGAGCCCTTTCAGAGTAATTGGTAGTGATAACTAAATTTTGTCTAGTTCTAGTCGCAAGGTTGTGGAGACTAATGTTTTAGTTTGAAGATGAAAATGATTTTAAAACAAAACCCACTGCTGTCAGGTCAATTTCTACTCACAGTGCCCCTGTAGGAAGAGTAAAACTGTCCCATAGGGTTTCTATGGCTGCAAGTTTTTACTGGATCAGACTCCCACTACTTTCTCTCTGAGTGGCTGTCGGTTCAAATGGCTGACCTTTATGTTAGCAGTCAAGAGTTTTAAACACTTCGTCACCAGGGCTTCTTTTAAAAAGAGTCACTATGATTTAAATACTCAGTTGTGTTGATGTGAGATCGATTATTTTTCTTAGACTTCTGTAATATAGAAAAGTCTTCTATGTGTATTGAACCAGTTGCTGGGTAGACACAAAGTGAGAAATGGAATATTAGACTGTTCATCCACATAAACCAACATGCTCACTAAAGATACAATTTTTTCTTCTTATGATTCAACCTTTGAGTCTCAATGAGTAAAGGTACAACTTCCAATTTTGAGACATATTTCTATTATTATAATATAAACTGTCCAAGAGCACTTTCCATTCTATGCCTGGGTAACTAACTAATAGGATACAGCATCAACCTTTTCAATGTGTTGGTTTATTTCACCAGATATGGCCAGATATCTATTATCCAATCTGTTCAGAATTTCTTTCCTGTCAAAATAAAATGAAATATGAAGAAAGTATTCTCCCAAGACTCAACTGCAGTGACCCTTTAATCCTGGAACAGAACTCACTCAATGGCTCAACTTTCAGCCAAACAATAGACAAGTCTAAGAAGTGAACAATTACACCAGGAAGTTTCCCCTTCATAAAATAATCAACCATTAAGAGATAAAAAAGCTAACATTTGACCAAAGATTGAGCTCAGAAGGCAGGTACAGATGGGAGAGGAAGACAAATTAAAACAGTAAACGCCAAGAGGAAGTGGGCAAACTTCTGGTACGTTCAGAGGATTGCCATTAATGCCACAACAAGCAGGCGTATGGCTTGTTGAATGAAAAGCCAATTTTAAAATCAGTTCTAAAAATTTGAGGGAAAAAGGAAGAACGTAATCTCAGTTCTTTTATTTTCTCCCTCAAAGATTCTTTTCCCTTAGAGAAATGTTTCATTCAGCCTAACGCTACCTCTACGGGTTTTACTGATGACCTGTTTGGAATAAATCAACTATTTGATCTAACACATTATACTAATCTACTCTATGAGATGTGTTTATGTGATTGTAGCTTATCTCAACTTCATTGCCCAGTTTACTTCTACAGATTGAATGGCACAGTGAAGTAAGATTGGGGAGATAACAGAAGGGTGGGCAGTTCAAGTCTGCTGACCACTCTGGGGGAGAAAGATGAGGCTCTGTGCTCTCAGAGTACAGGCTCAGAAGCCCTACAGGGCATGCCTCCCCTGTCCTGTAGAGACACTGTGGATTGGAATTAACTTTATGCCACTGGGTTTAGTTGTCTATTGGAACAGAGCATCTATTTATGAGCAGATTCCTAGACAATTTTATATAGCCTTCTTGAGACTCTGTTTCTTCATCTATAATGAGGTAGATGATTATCTCAAAAATCTAATGCAATAAACATATGTGAAAGGAATTTGCAGGCTTTAAATTATATTCACATATATAAGTATTCATTATCTTAAGTCATCTCCTGGCTTCATTTAGTTTCAAGATGGATGAAAGGCATTTATTGGTATGGATAAAATGATATCTTTCTCCTAGCACAGTTTGTGAACCTACAAGAAAATAATTATGAACAGATATTTCAATGTCAGGGTTCATTCAGATTTGATGCTGTTAGCCTGGTGCACATGATTAAGGCAAAAGTTATTTCAAAATGGCTGCTCATGAAAAGATTTGCAGCAAAGGTTTCAGGTGTCAGCTTAATGGATTTGCTCATTCCAGGTCTACAGAGGCTGAGGTTGTTCAGCAAATAAAGGCTTGTCATTCACCTTGTCCTTCGTTCAGCCTGAGCTTCAAGAAGAGAGCTAGCTCAGTGCTAGTCAAGAGGATAAGGCTGTGTGGTAGACTTTGAAATTAGATATGAATTCTGCAGCAATGTGAAGTATATTGAGATTAGTGATAACTATAAATCCATACGTTATGGAAGACTCGATAGATTCATAAATGTTGATCACATCATACCTCACTGGTAAAAACTCCATGGCATGTTTTCTATGTCTCCCTCCTCCTCGCCCCCTGCCTGCCCTCTCAATAGTAGGGCAATGGTAAAGAAGAATCTTACGTTTCACCTTGAATCCAGATGGCTGTGCATTTGCTTCACTTTCTTGAATCTTTTACCTATAACTCAACCTTTAATTAGAAGTGTGTGTGTTTGTATCTCATCTTCTAATATATTAGTATTTCAATTAGAAAAGTTTAAATCATCAGTGTAATCATTAGTTAAGAGGGACATGTAATTTAATAGCTCAAATTATATAGGTATAATTTTAATTGCCAAAGTACTAAGATCAGCATCAATAGAACTCTACACTGAAATGACAGCCATGCACCCAGTTTGAAGTCATGAATGAGGATGCTGTCACACAAAGGCCTCGGATGACTGTTCCCAAAGAAAGTTGTGGAGCTGGGTCCCCAGTCTCCTTGACCCCCAGGGTAAGTCTGCCCTTGAGTGAGGTTACTCTGTTTAGCTGAGAACAATGACTATAGAGATCATCAACAAGGAGCCATTTTCTGCCATCACTTTGAAGGTATGTGATCTGATCTGACAAGTACAGTCCTGACTTGTAATGCATGTGTTACCATACTCCAAACCACAGTGCCCCAAAGATTTTTATTGGTATGTCAAAGCTGCGTTTGCTTTATACACTTTATCCCCCCAGCTTTGGAGCACAAGTGTTTTGCCCAAGTCTCTTAGGGACTGTTGATGCCTTGCTTAGCGGGTCCGAGGCACATGACTCCACCATTCTAGCTGTTGTTGTATGTTAACAAGTCTCTCCTGACAAGCAGAGATCTTACAGGACAAAGTAGAACTGCCGACTGGGTTTCCCAACCGAGAATCTTTATTGGAGCAAATCACCAATAGTCACATGTGATGTGCTATCGAATATCTGCTTCCTCCAGATCCCTTTGTGCCATAGTATGACCCACAATAACAACAACCGCCATTGAATTCTGATGGATAGCAAGCCTATAAGGCACAAGAGAACTACTTCCCAGGGGTTTCAAAGTCATAAACCTTTACAAAGGTGACAGCCTTATCTTTCTGCTGTGGAGCGACTGGTAAGCTCAAACTGGGGACCTTGTAGCTAGCAGCTCAATGCATGCCACCAGGGCTCTGTATTTTGACTGGGAAGTTAAAAGAAAATCGATATGGAAAATGCTTCTCCACCTTTTTTTTTTTTTTTCTCCAAAATTAACATCTGGTTTTATTTTATTTTTTCAATCGATTTATTGGGGCTCATACAATTCATCACAAATAGAGAAACGATTTGGATGATCTTTCAGCATAGGGATGGAAAAACATACACGCATGGTTACATGCAGTGTACCTGGGGGTATGCTAACCTGCTCAAACAAAGATGTTGCCCGTGGCATAGCAGCTGCAAAGGAAATGACCACTTGCTTAAGTTTATGTCCTTCCACTGTCCACTGGTTTGTTCTTATTTGTGGAAGGCTATATTAGTGAGTCACATTAAAATATAATATGTTCTGCATCCCTTATGGCTTTTATAGTAGCACTGGTCTTTGCCATAGCTCAAGGATACTGTATGGTTTCCAATTTATAACACACATAGATATAAATTAATCTTCTATCTGTGTATATACATTAGAATGAAAATGGCCTATTGTATTATTTTTAGTTTAGAAATCAACATATACAGACTCAATGGGCATTGAACATCATCAATACAAGGATAAGTCAAAAAAATATTGCTACTGGGGTCCCAGGTTACACATGCAAAGGTTTAATGCTAGCAATTTTTAAACAGTTCACTGTGGTCAGTGTATGGCTGAAGACAATTCGCTCAGTAGTAATCTGGTCTTCATCTTATTAGGGCACCTTCAAAACAAAATAAAAAAGGATACTTTCTGTGTCGTGCAAAAAAATTGTCAAGGCCAGAGATGCTAATATAAAATTATTAACAAGTCTCATAGACATCTTCCCAAATCATTGAAGAATTGTGACACATTTAGGGGATGTTTTCCCAAGTAAAACAACAGTTTTTGTATGGCTCAACCATTTTAAGCGAAGTGGAGAAGTGGAAAGAACTTCAACAAAGAAGGAAACGATGGCTGAAGTCCAGATTGGTGGCAGAAGATTGTAGGGTAACTATTGATGGTGAGAGCTACTGAAGTTGGGATCTCATGGTCTTTTAGCATTTTCAATTTTACTTTTATTTGTTTAATCATTTTACGGGAGGCTCGTGCAACTCTTATCACAATCCATACATAAATCCATTGTGTCAAGCACATTTGTACATTTGTTGCCATCATCGTTCTCAAAACATTTGCTTTCTACTTGACCCCTTGATATCAGCTCCTCATTTTCCCTCTCTCAGCCCACCCCCCTCCCTTGATAATTATCAATTATTATTTTGTCATGTCTTACACTGTCCGACATCTCCCTTCACCCACTTTTATGTTCTCCGTCCCCCAGGGAGGGGGTTATATGTAGATCCTTGTAATGGTTCCCCCTTTCTACCCCACCTTCCCTCACCCTCCCGGTATCTGCACTCTCACCACTGATCATGAAGGGTTCATCTGTCCTGGATTCCCCGTGTTTCCAGTTTCTATCTGTACCAGTGTACATCCTCTGGTCCAGCTGGCTTTGTAAGGTAGAATTGGGATCGTGATGGTGGGGACAGGGGGCGGGGGGAAGAGAGGGAGGAAGCATTTAAGAACTAGAGGAAAATTGTATGTTTCCTCATTGCTACACTGCACCCTCAATTTTACGCAAGCATTTTGACCTTAGCAAAGTTTCATGGGTGCCAAACGTCTATGCAGAGATCTGCTAACACAAAGAGTGGACCTTTCCATGCACCCATTAAGCAAGACGAGATCTCAAAAGAGGATTTTATGGAACAAATCATTACTGTGGGCAAGTTTGGGGTTTACCAATGACTCAGAACACACCATTTAATCAACGCAGTGACTTCCAGGGAGAACTGGTAAAGCCAAGTCAGTGCAAGACAGAGATCAGCACTGAAGGCATTGGCATCTGTTACTTCAGGGTTCCAAAGAGGTCCTCTTATAGATCTTATCAAAGGACAGAGGGTGACCACGGAGTCTTACTCTAAAGAAGTTTTACGACAACTGCATGGTGCATTGTTGCGCAAAAGTCCAGGAAATTTGTGCCAAGGAATTGCTTTTCCTAATAATAATGTGTGTGCTTTTATTTCTCAAACTTTTTTTGTTTCACAAACTCAAAGAATATTTTAAAGGGGAAAAAAATTAAGTCCTTCAAGAGTGCCCTTCTTGCCATTTTGGTGTGGTTTAAATGGAAGAGTCCCAGATCTCAAAGGGCAGAGTCAGAGAGCCAGATCCTGCCTTCAGAAGTGCGTAAACATTTGGGGAGAGTACGTCAAAAAACACTCTCTTTAGCTACTGATGATTCTGTTTATTAAAGGTGTGCATTATTTGAAGTAATTTTTCTTATTCGCTCCTTTATTACACTAAAACATGGCAGGTGTCTTAGAAAAGAGAGCATGTTTCTATCTTTGGACTTTAAAGGGAAAAAACAAAACCTCTTGGGAACATTCTTTTCCCTTGAAACATTTGAAAGGTCAGAGAAAATAAGTCTCATGTATATGAGTATTTTCAATCTATAGAGAAGCTTAGAAACTCAAGAAAACAAACATCATTTTAACAGAGGGAAAAGAGCATGCCAACAGAGTTATAATTATTCTTACTTGAATAAAATTTATATAAACCAAGAAACAATAAGAAAACACCATTTTCAGGAACTTTCTTTTGTCAGATTCTGTATGCTGAGTGCTTTACACATTGTTTCACTCACTTCTACAATAACACAGCCTAAGGATTTATTGGCATTCTCATTTCATAGATTAGAAGTTTGAGCCTTAAAGAGATGCCTGGAACTGCATAGCTAGAAAGTTGTTGAGCAGGATTTGCAACATGTATTGAATTATTAGGGCTTACCAGGTCCTGGGCCCTGTGCTGAGTTAGGGCCTTACAATCACATATTATTTGACTCCATAAAATTTCTTTAGGGCAGGGCAATGTGATTCATTTTTCCTTACTTTGTGAAAGAGGATTATTAATGTTTCCAAGGTCACACAGCTAGCAAGGGCTGTGACCCTTAGTGTGTTCTTACAACCTCTCTGCTCTCATGTTACTGCCTTTCCACAATTTGTTCACTGCAAGAACTCTGGCCGGGAAATTGGAGAGATGATAATCTTCCAGATTGATCTGAGCCTGTTCAGACTAATTTGGGAATTACTGAAAATAGAGAAGAGCTTGAAATTAATAAATATTTTCAAGGTACTGACACTGAAACAATCTCTCTAGGAGCTTCCAGTGTGCTAGAAATCTTTGCTAAGTAGTCACTAGGTAAGGGGTCTGTCTTAAATGCCTTAATCACAATAAAGGCCAGTATCTCATACTTCTCTCCACCTAATTTCAAATCACATAAATTTGTGATGGCTCATCTTAGTTTTCAAATCTAATTTAGACCTATGGATATTTCAACTGTGCGCCCTCATCTCCTTGCTTGTTCTAGAAACAACAAATCAGAGGGGGATGGCATCACACGCATTGCCAACAATTCTGTTTCAAGATCTAAATCCTGAAATACAATCTTGTCAGTGAAAGGTTACTGTCCAGATGCCTACAAGGAAGACCCGATGATACAATTACTAATGGAATTGACACAATAACACTAATGCCAAAGATGATGAAATAGGATATTTTTACAAACTTCTCTCATTGAAATTGATCAGACATGCGACGCAGAGGCATTGATCATGGTGGGTGGAATGTGAAAGTTGGGATAAAAAGGAAGACCCTAAAGACAAGGGTTTCCACCGCGGCTGCAACAATGGCCTCAAACATAGCAGTCGCTGTGAGCGTGGGGTAGGATGTGTAGTGATCTGATTTGTACTTGGTGTTGCTGTAAGTCAGGACCAACTTGAAGGCATCTAACAACAACAACAACAACAACAACAACAACAACAACAACAACTGAGTATTAATTATTCAACATTTGACAAATATCCAGAAAATTTTAAGACTATCCAAGCCAGAATACAGTTTAGAAATTGTAGATACCATTTGAAGAACTATAAATCTGTTGTATTAAAATTCCTTTAAGTATAACAAATCTAGAATTTGATACTTTTTTTTTGATACTCTTTTTTTAATGAACCTGTGTTAAGAGATATTAGTACCACTGTCATACAATTAAGTGGCAATACTTGTTTTGAAATATTGTCATCTTTATTGTTTTATTTTGTTTCCAGCTTCATGTGAAAATCTCTGGTTTCTAAAATAAGTAAAGAGGAAAATTTTCCTTTCATATAAAATATCCATTCATAGTTCTTCAACCTGCAATGTAGTTCCATTAAAAGATATGTAATAAGCCTAAATCAGTAGTGCATGTTTTGAAGTTATCATCATTTACTACTTAATGCTCGGGTCCCCTGCAGTCAGCTTTGCAACTTGATCTCATTTTGTATCTATTTCGCCATTGGGATAAGGTTACCCTGTGCCTCTATTGCAGTGGTGACTGGATATTGGTGGTTATCCACTCGAAGGACTTCCATTAAGACTTCTTGTAAAACTTGCCTGATATTTATAAATTTTCTTCATTTCTTTCTCTTTTTTTAATCGTTTTGTTAGGGGCTCATATGACTTTTATCACAATCCATACAACCATCAATTGTGTCAAGCACATTTGTACATTCATTGCCCTTGTCATTCTCAAAACATTTACTTTCCACATAAGCCCCTGGCATCAGGTCCTCATTTTCCCCCTCCTTCCCCACTCCCTCGTTTCACGATAATTTTTGAAAGACAATTACACTGAATATACACATATGATTCTTAGTTGACAAGTCTTATCCTTCAGAATTTTGTATATGTTATCTCATTACTAAGTATGGTATCTGATGAAAAATTTGCACTTAGTTTGATTATGCCTCTTTTTCAATTATTTCATTTTTTATAAGCTACTTTCAGATTTCTTTGTATACTTTGATTATGTGTCTTCGTCCATTTTGCCTGGGGTTCATTGGCTTTTGGGGATGAAAATGTTTCTTCTCTTTTATGAAATTTGCAATGGTTTCTGCTAATATGTATTTAAAATCCCTTCTGCTCTTTTTTATCCTCCTCCTCTGAAATCCCTATTACATGTTAATCATTATTCTTGGTATTTCATCTAGTTTTCAGAGTGATTTTTCCCACTTCTTTTTCTAGTTGTTTCTCAAGCAAATGATTATGGAAGCAATTTGTCCTCTAACGTTTCCTGATTACTTCTATTGTGTTATTTATTTCTGCTGCTATTCTGTTAATCATCTGCATTTCTACATTTTTATTTTGTATGGTTTCTATCCATGGAGTATGTCATTTTGTTCTTCTATTTTGCATAGAATTATTCTAGAATTCCCCCCCTCAGGCATTTGTATTACGATTTCTTTTCTTCCCCTTTATTTTACTTACGTGATAATCGTCTCAGCTTATATTTTCATATGTTTTGTTTCTGTCTGCTGTTTCTAAAATCTAAAGGTAACATTTTATTAATTCATCTATTTGTATATTGATATGTTTAGGTCTATTTTGTGTTAGTTTGTTTTGTTTTGATAGATCAGGATGGGCAGGGTGGGTTTACTCTGCTGATCATTAGTCTGGACGCACGGAAGTCCTCACCATCTGTCACCAGGGTGAAAGGGTAGTAGAAGGGAGCAAAAGGGTAGGTGGGTGTGGGCCACCAATTGTTGTCAGTCTGGTTGTGCAGGAGAGTGTGCCATTTGGGTGAGGTGTCGGGGAGGTTGTTGTGTGGAACAGGACTAGAGAGAAGGGGAACTTCACACAGCAATTAATGGTGCTCATGACACTGATCACTGGGAGGGTAGAAGTGAGCAGAGAGTTTGCACCTCTGGTCACCAAGTCTGAGTGTCAAGCCACTCCCCATTGACTTCGCCCAGCATCATGGCTTGCCATTGGCAAAATGTGAACAGTGGCAGGATTTCCCAGAAGACAGTTGGGTGGAAGACCTCCCACAGACACTCTGTGGATCTGCTATTTCTTAAGTGCTACCCTGTGGAATGACCAAGCCCAAACACTTGCGTGTGATTTTTTTCTCTCATTTCCTGTTCCCTTCCAGCTAGGATCTCTGAAGCTCAAGTTCAACATCTTAGAGCCAGTTCATGTGGGCTATGAACAACTATTCACCAAGAATCTGTAAATGCCCCAATGTTCTCTCACTATGCTCACAAAATATTTTTGTGTAGCTGAGCCTTTGGGTTGCATTTACTGAGTTATAAAGCCTACCTGTTGCACTTGAATCAACTCCAACTCAGCACCATCCATTAGGATAATGCTCAACAGCCCACAGGTTTCCAAGACTGGGATCTTCATGGAGCCACGCTGCTGAGTCTTTCTTCCATAAAGTGGCTTTGGGGTTCAGATGCCTGAATTTCTTTTTCAACCTAAAAGTTTAAGTTAGTCATTGCTCTACTGGGGCTCCTACTTACATTATAATGCATAGGCAAATTAACTTCAAGGTAAAAAGAATTCCTTCTCTAAATAAAACAGGCATCATATAATGTAAGAAAAGTCACATAGAAAAGTTCATTTCCCAAAAGTTTTTCCCCCTAAGCCCAATTTAAAAATAAAATAAAGATCTACAAGATAATCAGGTCACATGGTCTTTAATTCTGAAAGATGTCAACTGAGTGCATATGAATGGAAATGTACGAAAGTAGAGCAATCTGTTTTTAACAGACAAAAAAACAAAGCATTTTCCCTCTCAATTATCTCCTAACAATATGTCGTTTATTTGGAAGAATAAGAAACACTAACAATGTTATATGCTGAATTTTATATACCTCTCTTGCTTTGCATCATGGCGCATCAAGTGAGATACAGGATAGCAGACTTTCCCCATGGATCCCATGCATCCATGTCCAAGTTCTGACGCACAGACCACATGCTTTCTCTTCATAGTTATTTAAAATGAGCCATTGAACCAACTTCTGTTCCGATGTGTTTACTCTTGAACTTGCTTGTTGAGCTACAATAAGATGACCCTTGAGGAACTTCAATGGAGAAAGGGATGGATACCTTTTTGCTTTTTTAGATCAGGATAGATAACACCAATAAAATCTCAAAAACCTCCTACCATCTATGTAGTATTTTTGCAGATAAAACATTATGCTATACATTTTGGCAGATTTTGCTTGGTTGGTTGGTTAGTGCCTGTTTGATTTTTGTTTTCTTTCCTTTTCTGAATACAAATGCTAAGCGGTTTCTCAAGCTCCTAGATGAACAGGGAAGTCTGATGTAAAATGAATCATTACCATGAAGTCCCAGGGGTATGTCAAGACACGATGTATGGGGAGCACTGAGGAGGCTACAATGATGCACTGAATGGGAATCAGAAGAAATCACCACCGAGTTGGACTTTGAAAGAAGACCATGCCTTTGCCTAGCTGTCACAAAGGGCATAGAAGCAGCTGGTGGAAGAAACATCACACAGTATAGGAAACATCCAAAGTATAGGAATATTGAGCAGAAACAGAGGTGTACCTTCAGTGTATGCTATGAATATATTTGTAGTGCTGGGGAGAGAAGTGGGAGCTGGATCATAAAGTGTCTTTTTTAGACTTTGCAGAGAAAGTTAGGCTTTCATCTAGATTGTGAGGGATCACTGATGAGTAGCATGCAAAGGATAGACATGCACCTGTTAGTATTTTTAAAAGATAGCTCTAGACAAGTTATGGATGAGAGATGACTCAGTGGTGACTGGAGTTGAGGTAAGAAATAGCAAGACTAACTGGGAAGGGATAGTGTCAATAGGTTCGTCAAGAGAAGATGAGGCGATCTACCATAGAAATGCACAAAGTGTAAACAGAGATTAGAAGGCCGTCAACACTTTGAGATGCCACCAATAGATTGATAGATAGACCAAACATGAGAGATGCAATAGATAGATAGATAGATAGATAGATAGATAGATAGATAGATAGATAGATAGATATAGATAGATGATAGATATGATAGGTAGATAGATATAGATAGATGATAGATAGATATGATAGGTAGATGATAGATGGATCAGATAGCTAGATAAAAAGAATAGGAATTGAGAACAATTCCTAGACTCTTACTCACTCAGAAAAGATAGCAAATCCTTTACGTCAGACCAAAGAATTTAGGAAGAGCCTAAATTGTGAGTTTACTGAGGGCTAATACCTTCTTCTTTTTTCCTGCACTTAGTAAAGGACCTGATAACAGCATATGCTCATTAATTTAATAATTCATTAAGACTTGTTACCATGGAGTGGATGCTGATTTATGGTGGCCCCATGTGGGTCAAAGTTGAACTTTGTCCCCTAAGGGTTTGTTTTGCTGTAATTTTTTCTCATTTTTCAGAAATAAATCTATAAATCTTTCTTCCACAGAGGGCCTGGGTAGACTTGAACCTCCAGCCAAGCACTTTAACAATTTTCAGCATCCAGTGATCCCTGCTACCCATTATGAGAGCCGCCCCAAAGACCAGTTCTTTGTTTTACTACAAAATAAATAATACCAGGCATAAACGATGATATAGCAAAAGATGAGGCCTACTCAGTGAATATTGAAAATATCCTAAGTTACAGAATGGAAAAATGCATCATCAAAATTGACATAATCCATAGGATAGCTGTGAAGCATATTTCCATGTGTATTCGATTGGAGCAGAAGGTACAATAGATGCTGAGTGTCTTGTAATGTCCTGGAGAGAAATAGTATTTATGGCTTGAGCTGAGTGTCAGCTCCGTTTCTGGAAAAAAAAAAATGAATTCAGCTTTTGAACTGAAAGGGAGCTTTTGACGCTGCCTGAATTTCTCCAAGTTATTGGTTTTACTGGTGGTCATGAACGCTTACGAAAGAGTGTGACAGGGCATTCTACCTCCTTCTCCCTTGATGGAGTATATGGAAGCATTCTTCCTCCTTGCCTGGGATTTTACCCAACTTTGAGGAAGGAATCCCCTGTGCTGCTCTCTTGGTAGTTGCATATTACCATTAAGTAACTACTGATTCGTGTCACTGCCAAGACTAGAAGATATTGATTTGATTAGCTTTTAAGGATCAAACTAAAAAATGATCACTTATTTTTCTTCTCTCCCCACTTTGTCTCTCCATCTGTTTATGTCAGGCATTGACATAAATTAGAAGTAGAAGGACTAACTTTGGCTTCCTGCCACTGGGACATGAAATCCATTTAATTTACCCTGCCTGTCTTTGTTACAGTGTTAAATATAGTCTAAATAGTTTAATATGGATTTATGTAATGAGTCCCCAAACTGATTGTGCAGCGTCTGCTTGATTTAGGAAATAAACACCTGCTGAGGACGGCGGGAATGACATACATCCTTGTGGATTCTTTGTAATGTGATGGAAATGTTTCTTTGAACTCATAGAAATATAACCCACAATCATTTTACCCTGGGACCTTTCAACCCATGTGTTGAAAAACAAAACAATGTTTTAGAAGCTCCTGCTAAATCCTAGGGGAAACCGTCTCTGTGGAGTTGCAATGCTGATGCCTTATCTCTGAGTGGCAGGGGGAAAAGAATGCAGATTTCTACTCTCCGCGTGGGAAACCTCCATTCCTCCTTTTCCCTTATTTAACGTGTGTCTTATTTAACCATTAATTATTGAGCCTGAGCTGTATGCTGATAAATTGTAAAATGTCATTCCTTGAAGATGAATCCAGAGACGGGTGGCTTTCCCAGGTACAGCCCCTCCTCCCCCTATCTCTGGTGGCCGGATTTGAATATAATTGTAATTGGTGACTGGATGGCCGTGACAATACCAGCCAATCATTCTAGGCAGGGATAGTAAGATTTGTAATTATAATGTCCTTTATTCCGATTTAAATTCCTTGCCTTACTATCCTTTCTCTTGAAGCAAGGACATTTTGGGTTTGGGGTTCAAGTTGGCTAGGAAACAGAATTTTACCTTCTAGATATCTACTGCTTTTGCATAGTCTGCCCCATTTCTCTAAGTGCTTACTCTACAATCTGTCCTTGTCAAAGGAGCACAGGTTGGTCCCCACACAACAGTCATGGGGATGTTATTTCAGCATAAAATTCAATGGGGGGTTTCAACTGTATTCTTTAAGCTATCCCCATCCTTCTCAATTTATGCAATGCCCCGGCCTTGTGAGTCTTCAACCGCCTGCGATTTTTAAATGGGAAACAGTAAAAATGAAAAAAAGTCTGAGTCACATCTGAAAAAAATAGAAATTTACTTTGCAAACAGACTCCAAACATAATGACAACAATATTTGATGATGCAAGGCTTTGAGATGTTTGTAAGACAAAGGAATTAAAAGAAAATCAAATTGCCCCACAAACTTTTGGAGGCACATTCCGAGAGTCCTGGTGGATGAGTCCAGCCTGATTCTTAACCATGCATCTGGGAAATGAACATTGAACTCTCCAAGGAAACGCCACTCACAAATGGCTTGTCACGGTCGCCATGTGACCATTTAATATTAAAAAATCAATCCCCTTAATTTCCATTTTCCTATACAGTTAGACTTTACCAACTGTGACTGCTGGAAAAATCGATAATTGAGGAGCATGATATTCTAGGGCAAAAATCCAATCAGGTAGTCCAGATTTAAATACATCACTAACTATGCTTGGTTCAGTTTACAGATCAGTAAACAGCATGCTAAATAAAGACATCATCAATGACTTTTTAAACATAGGAAGCTCATATTGATGAGTATTGTGCTGAATTTTAAGGATCTATTTACCAGCTTTTGGTAACCGGTAATCATTAAGGCAGTCTTTCTCTCGTAGTTTCTATGTAGTATGTATATATTTACTTGGTTTTGTTCAGTGGGGCAGGGTGCGGGGGGCATCAATTTATTATCTCTGGTTTATTTGGCCTTGGATGAATTAGTAGCAAGCCCTGCCTACTATATCCGGCCTCTCTGGGTCTTCAGCTTACCATTCCTCTCTTGCCCTAGCTGTACCTGTGTTTGTTAGCTTAAGAGAAGGGATATTCAGTTTTCCAAAAGCATTAAACTCTTAACGCCCACTATGCAACTTGCTACGATCCTTGTATACTAGCTCTTAGGTTGAGTACAGGCCAACTCTCTTTGTGTCCCAAAGAACTTTCAAGACATGAAATACAAAGGTTTCAAATACCCAAAGGAGGCCTGGGCTGGTAATATTTTTCTGTTTAGAGACTCATTTGGAAATCAAACTCTTTGTTCACCTATGGTTCCAATTGTCAGCCATCAAATTCATCTACCTGTTTCTAAGTATTCTAGGAGGGAAAGGAGGCCAGAAGAAATTGTTGCTTTTATCTTTCCTTGTCTGTGAAGGCATCTGAATATTAAAAGGTCAATATGACTCCAGTAGATATATGCGCTGTCAAGTTTGCCAAGCTCAAACCGCCTTACCCCAAATGTTCTTGCCTGTACTTTGTGTGGGGCCAAAGAGAAGTACTATGTGAGTGTTGTCAAGTAAACATGGAAGAGTATTTAAGCTTCTTGATGTTACAGAGGTTGATGCAGGGCATGGGTTGATGCCCGGGCTCACTGAGTGGGAGGAGGGTAGCAGCTCCACCCGTGGAGAGCTCCTGCAGGTGCTCCCAGAGCTGCTTCTTCTTGGTCGAGGGCTGTGTTTAGGTCTGTGATGAACATGTTGAGAAATTCAAACATTGCTATGAGCCCCTAGTCTTTGGAAGATGCCATCAGTCACACACCTGACTCCTACATAGTCAGTGGGTTTAACACCCCCTGGAGCACCTGGAAGACAGGCCTAGTGATCTGTTCCCAGATGGTCACAACCTTGAAAATTCGATGGAGCCACATTTCTTGGCACACAAGCTATGACCACATGTCAGACTGGACTCCCTGGCAACTAACAACCACAAAGGCATGTGGAGACGGAGTCCAGTGACTATGTTGACCCTATTGGGAGCCAGGCAGTGGTGCATTTTCAAAAATTAAGCTGGTGCTCTAAGGGCCTTTATGCACACGGCAGGGATTTCATTGTTTCAGAGTCTCCATGTTCATAATGTTTGATAAATCATTTTTCACTCATTTTTATGTCATAGGTAGATTCTGCAAGATTCCGCCAATCTGTTTTTTAATCAATGGCATCCTTCCTTTTCATTCACTGTGTTATTGCCACAGAGGAATTGAATCTGAGTCCAGATCAATTTCCAATGCAAATTGCTTCTCACAGTGAAGCTCTGAGACTCTTCGACTCTGACTGTCCTGCCTGCCCTCTCCAGTGGGCTCGTTGTTTTCCGGGAGCTAATGTTCAGACTCGTGCACTCATATTTACCAAAGGTACTGAAAATGCGTGAAAATATTCTCATAGTGAAGGTGATCACCCCTAATTTACTTATGAAGTCCCTTGGGATATTAATATGTCCGTTTTTTTCTTAAATCGAGGAATGTAAGCAAACATTCCTGAGAGTAGGCACATACCACTTTAGGAGCAAATCTCTCTCTAGATGATTTCTATAGCAAATAGAATTAAAACTATCAGGGCAAGTGAGTCTCTCACATTCTGAAAGTTCCAAAATTTGCACAGACAAAGGCATGGATGAAGCTTGAAAATGTATTGAATGAAAGGACGAGCTAAAAAGGGACAGATCATTTGAGATGCATCCAAAACAGAGACAAATGCAGGAAGATAGGAAGTAGAACAGGCAGTTACTGGCTGCTGGGAAGCCTGGTGGCATTGTGAGCAAAGCAGTAGGCTACTAACTGCCCGGTCAGTGGGTCCAAACCCACCAGCTGTTCCTCAGGAGAAAGCTGAGACCGTCTGCCTCAGTGAGGATTTGATTCTCAGAACTGACTAGACAACAACGGGGTTGTGTTTTGGGAGAAGCTGTGGGAAGGAGGGAACAGTGACAATTACTGCTTAAGAGATGCTGCTTTTCCAAAGAGAGGGAATGAAATAGCAGCTTTCTGTTTGGTTGAGATGTTGGAAAGGGGTAGTGGTGACAGCTTCATCACATGATGAAAGCCATGAAGTGGACACTTAAAAACAGTATCTATCTAAATATCTATGATATATATATATAT
>NW_022111300.1:39435520-39491749 GCF_000313985.2 Echinops telfairi
CTCAAAACAATGAACTTCGTCAGAAACTATATCCCATTGGTATGAGGGTATTTTAAAAAATGTATAGTATTTCCTGATTCTAATCAGTGCAACTAAGTTTCTAAGATGAAGACTTTTGTATAGTTTATCTAGACAATGTTTGGGTTCAGGGAAATTATAAACACGTGTTTCCACGTTGACGGGGCTCTCTGTGGGATATGCTCCACCGTTTATTTACAACCTTGCTTTATAGGGCCACCCCTGACCTGGGTCAGCGAGCATCTCTCCATCCTGTTCACAGCTCCCCTGGAAGCTGGGTTGTGATGGAGTTCCAGGAGTTGGTGCAAAGGGATCAACATCAGTTCCACATCCCAAGGCAGTAATTCATTCCTCTGGGGGAGACAGTTCCAACAGGAATGAAGCCCCAACTATACAGTACATGTGAATAAATCAGGAGAGGGCTACCAGAGAGGTTACATATTAACTTGGAAAATATAAATCAAAGAGTTCCAATACATTTAATAGTCAATGCACTTCGGACTTATCTAGTCATTATAGATCCAAGCAGCTTCAAATGTTCATCTCCCGCCAACACTTACAGAATATTAGACATATAAAAAATGAAAATGAAAAGAAATTTCATTGTAGCCCTTCAACAACAACTAAAAATAATCTCTTTTTTCCCCGTTTCCTTTATTTTTTACATTTTAGTTAACAAATTGGAGATTCCATTGGCCAGCAGAAGTACACAGGCCTGGGCCTTTGATAGCAGTAAGAACTCTGCTGGTTGATTTCAACCATAGGGGACTGTCGTGCGCTCCAGGAGATCTGCGACAATAGTGAAATGTTGTAGTAAGACCACAGTTTGATAACATAATAATAATAGCTTTATTATTCATAGACTCATAACACTGGTGATCAAGTTGACATCTTAAACTTCAAAATTTAGAGAACATTCTAGTGCTATTCTAATTCTTAGATGATATTAAAACATTTGTTGCTTGCCTTTTTACTTTATCAGACATTCAAATGAGTGGTGAGTATATTTTAAATGTTGTAGGTCCAGGAATTTGTGTGTTTGAAAAGCAACTCAGGTGACCCTTCAAATCAAGCAAGTTTGGGAACCAATCCACTAAGCCAATGGGTTATTTAAATAGTCTGACCACGCTGGTTCATCTCTGTTGTTCCTTTATCCTATCACAAATAAAAACGCATAAATATTTATTAGAAATATCAGCAATCAACTCATCAAGAACTCCATCATACACTTGGACCATTAAAATCAAGTTTTCCTGTAAATAATAAGTCTCATACTTATTCTTCCTTTCAGCAATAGAAGTTCCCAAGTAGAACTTGTGCTATGTCAAGAAAGAAACTGAACCTAACCCTAAATACTCGATGAATGTGGGCAGAAACTATGAAACTGAAAATCTGATGTGTATGAAATGATAATATTTGGTTGAGTTTTACTTTTCATATTTATCTTATTTATAATAATCCATCCATTTTTCTATCTCTCTTTGAAGTTAAGAACCATGTTTGTTCCATATATCCATCCCAGAATCTGTGATAGTATATTGTAAGCTACTAGAACACTAGTTGAGGTAATGAGATATTCTTACTAGCATGTGTACACATGTGCACAGATACATCTACCTAGACACACAGACACAGAAGTGATCAAATTCAGGAAATTTTAGCGCTAACAGTCAAACAACACAAATGGAATTTAAAGATGTGTTCTCTATATAATAAGAGCAGCTCTGTTACTAATAAAATAAAATATGTATATAAGGATTTCAATCTTGAGGATAAAATATTTTGAAGAATAGATTATTATTGCATCTCAAATCATTTCACTCTAAATGAGACCTAGGCATCTAACATTGGTTCCCATAGCTAAGAAGTTTGTTCTCTTTGGAAACACTTATAAGGCCATTGATAAAAAGGTTGGTGGTTTACACCCACCAGGTGCTCCATGGGAGAAAGATGTGGCTCTCTCTGTCCAAGATTACAGCCTTGGAAACCGTGTGCGGCCATTCTATTCTGCCCTACAGCATCACAATGAGTTAGAATTCACTAGACGGCATTGGGTTTAGGGTTTTTGTTGTTGCTTGACTTCATTCTCCTTAAGTCAACCAATTTGAGCCTAAGACCGGTTTTAAACTCTGACCTAAGAGAAGAAAGCTCTGGGCATGATAGCAGGGAACATCAGCCACAACCCATCTGTCTGATCTTATTAGGATACCCTCAGGATGCAGTTTCTGACCTTCCTATAATTATTGACACCTATTTAATTTATCTTTTCACCCATAGCCAAGCCTAGTACAGCTGCTATGGCACATGTAAATGCATCATTTTTGCCAATGCAAGCTGATTGGCATTCATGCTTGAGTGTCTTTTTTATTTTCTCCTTGGCTGCTGGGAGTTGCCTGCACTGTGCAGAAACTAAAGAGCGTCATCTATTAGGCATGACAGATTTGTATTCAGCGGGAAATGCCTGACCTTGCCCAACTCTCTCATCCATTCCCATCATCCCCTTGCCTGATGAAAGAGTCTGCTTAACTCCTGCTTCCTGGCTGTTTCCTTGGCAACAACAACTGAGTCAGTCTGAGAGAAAAAAAAAGCAAATACCTTGGTAGTGGTATTAACGTGGTTGTTGTGTTTTTTTTTTAACTTATTAATCATAGGATCAAAACTGAGAAATATGTAAAATTTAATTGTAACATAATACCTATCAATAACATTATGGTTTCCTTATTAATCCATTGGTTAATATTTAAAGGGTTTCCCCCACCTAAGATATTCTAGCCAGATACCAGGGTACTTAAGCTGTTGATACCAGTTGAGTTATAAGATGGGAACAGATTATTTTGGGAGTACACAATATCTCGCTTTAGCTGTGAGATGAGTCGGTAGAGACAAAGTTGTCAGGCTTTCAGTGAGGAAGTTGCAGATGGGCGCTCGAGGAGAAAGGAGCGTGATATAATTGCAGATCTCTAATAGACGGTGTGTTATCTATGTTTCTTCTTCCTCTCCCGAAGTCAACCTGCTTTGTAAGGCATTAGCCCTGAACCATCAGAAACTTTGGTTTGGTTTTCCTTGAGAACCCTGTCACTCTTAGCCTCAATTCTTACTATCTGAAAGCTTCATCGGCATTCTTGGTCTGTATAATTTTTGACAGTGCATCACAAGGTTGTCAAAAAGTCTCAGGATCTCTGCAGAATTCTTAAATTTGTGGTGGAAAAAAAATCCCTGGCATCAGCTGAAAGCTAAACTCATACACTGTTCCATGAAACTTGGTGGGGAGGTTCAGGGAGTCATTTCAGGCCACTTGATGCCATGCAGGCTCACTATCTAATTTGAAGAGAGGCAACAGAGGGACCATTGACTATTTCACTAAGTCATTTTTAGAATGGGGCTCCTAGTGAGCCCATCCTTGTTTACAAGTTTAACTTAGGCCCAGAGAAATTTTAAATGATTTCTCAAATCTGTTTTGTTTTATTTTTTTTCCTGATAATTTGACATTTCTAATCTTATTTAATATTTGTGGAGGTTAATTTAACATGTTGGGAATCTGCAATGAGTCTTATGCTTATAGAATAATAATAATAATAATAATGTTGCAAATTTAAATAATCCTCTCCTCTCAAAGTTGACAATAAATGAAAGCTTAATGTCGCTTATGTTATGATTATGTGTTGCTATTACTGCAAATTCTGAGAGTGCAGTTAGCTTCTATTATAAGAATCATAATTGTAGTTAGAAACAGAGTCTGAGTTTATTTATCTGTTTTCCCATTAATATAAAACATCAGACACTTCCATTTATGTGTAATTTCCCCTGATTAGAATGGACATTCCGCTTTGCAGGCATTTTTATTAAGGCTAAATATAAATTTATTCTAATTGGTGGCACTGGTGTTCATTTCACAAGGTCAGTCTAGCCACTAAGGGAAATCCGAAGAAGGCAGCTCTCTGTGCCATGTCAACGTACAGAGATGACCACTAAATGACTCTCAGCAAGACACAGGACAGGCTAGGTGCTTAGTGCTATATGGATGTCCTCTGTCTATCACAGAGTAATCAGAGGAATTTGCTGATAGAGTTGACAGGGGAGCCTCTTCAGAGAGCATTTTGATTTGCTGTAACAAAGTGTGTGGGGGATACTGTATTAGGTTCCTCTCACTGCTGCATCAAATTACCAGCAATGTAGCGGCTTAAAACGATACAATATATTCTCTTATAATTGTAGGGCTCAGAAGTCTAACAACATCCTCATTTGGCTTAAATTAGGTTTCAGCGGGGCTGGTTCCTCTGGAGGGTCTGATGGAAGAATGTTTCATTTCCTTTTCCCGTTTCTAGAGACCAAGTGCATTTATTGGCTTGGTCTTCATCTTCTTGCTTCTGCTGTCAGATCGCCTACTCTTGACGCATCCTCCTACCTCCCTTTTCTAGGGATCCATCCAGATTATCCTGGATATGTTCCCAATCATAAAATCCTTCATCAAAAGTGCAAAGTTTCTGTCAGTGTAGGTGGTTATCTGATTGTCTTTTAGAGAGGGCAGCATTTCCTCCACCATAGAAGCAAACAATTCCGTGTTCACCAATCATGTAGGGTTGACTGCTTCGTCAACTACTTCTCGAATGAATGGGAATAAATACACTGAAATGTACTTGACTCCTCTGAGAAAGGCAACTGAAAGTGAGAAATGTTGGAGTCACCCCGTTTCAGCATTTGCAGGTTTCACTGTACAAGAAAGGGTACTGTGAAGACTGCATTAAAAAGTATGATTGTATTAACACAAGTGATCTAGCTTTCAGGGAGTCGATCACAAGTAACCTGATGCACACACAACCTGATCTCCAGGAGAGTAGAACGGGCTGAAATACAATGTTTCAACTTATGATTCATTGGTTGCTTGAGTGCTCGCATCTAGTTTTATTTTGTTTTGAACTTTTGTCTTGATATTACTTGAAAGGAACGTCCACAGTTTAAGAGTAGAAGAGATAAATATGCTAATTTAAGATGCAAAAAGAATGATAACTAAAGGAATGTGGCTTTTTTTATTGGTGTTTCCAGCCTAATGAAAGATTCTGGAACCTCTTTAAGTTAATTCCACTAGATCGCAATAGGCAGAGAGGGAGGGAGGTTAGGAAAGGAGTAACTAAGTAGAGAACTCAAGCAATTGTTTAAAAATCAGCTTACGGTTTATGATATGATAATTATTATTATGATCCTTGTCTATGATGGCATTACCATAATGACTATGCTAAAAATACCATAACTACTTTATAATGAAGTAAAATGTATTAATATTTAGTTTGGTACATTTTACACAAAAAGCATTCAAAGAAGATTTACAACGCTAAATAATGCAGTGTGGAATACATATTAGGAGGAGAAAAATAAGGACAAAAGAAAGAGAAGATGAAGCCCGAAGCTTAGGTGGAACTTGAAGCCAGCCTCTGGGGCAGCGGTGCTCCACCTTCTTCCTCAGGCCCTGGCCCTTTCATGCAGTCCCGCATGCTGTGGTGAGACCCCTTAGCCATACAATTATTTTTGTTGCTACTTCATCACTGTCATTTTGCTACTGTTATGAATCATCATGTAAATATCTGATATGCAGGATGTATTTTCATTGTTACAAATTGAACATAATTAAAGCATAGTGATTCATCACAAAGACAATATGTAATTCTATATGCTAACAATTTATTTCTAATGACAAATCATTGAAATGTCTTGAAGCATGGTGGAGCGTGGGTCACAGTCTTCACCCAGGGTAGTTATGTGGGCGTATCTGCATGCAGGCAGACTCGCCTGGAGATAGAGGAGCAGTGTCTCGGTTCCTAAGACCATTGGAAATACGTGTTTTCTGATGGTCGTAGGTGACCCTGAAAGAATTGTTTGACCCCCCCAAAGGGGTCACAACCCACAGGTTGAGAACCCCTGATCTAAGGTGTTTTATTAAAATAATTGAATGTTCAGAAACCTAGGGTGTCAAAAATGAGATTTATTATAGGAATGTGTCCATGGATTAATGAATTGCATAATTGATTTGATTTGATATATAACTGGTTGATGAGCTAATGAACACAGTCTTTGGTTAAAATGTATATATCCTTTAAAAAAAGTTTTCTCCATTTTGAATGAATGTAAAGGCATCAAGTCAGCCAGCTATTGTTGATAGATGAACAAGTGGTCACTTAATCAGATTCATGTGTTGTGTACACGAGTCATCAATCTTGATCGCAAGCAGACGCTTTCAAGGCTCTTCTGTACGCATTTCGACCTGCCATAGGAGCATTTATCGTAAAAAGAAGACGGATCTGCCTACTATAATCCGGGCATGTTTCCATATTATTATTTGTTTAATATCTGCTTGCAAAAGCCTTCCACTGGTTTGGGTAAGATAGACAGTGTAACGATAGAGATACTGGAAGGCAGCATCCTCATTTGATGTCATGGGTCGTTTAGGACTCAAAATAGATATTGTCGTTATTATCCTGCCTCATCAAATTATATCAGCGCTCTGCAAAGGCTCACTTCCTGGAATTTCTGCAGCATTCCTTATCTCAACCCATGATCAATCATGGATTTTTAAATTGTTCTTTTGATATTTTGGTCGGTATGATCTCAAAACTGTTTACTTACTGAAGGAAGTCTCCAGGTGTTGTTTTCAGAAAAGAATTTAATTTTTGATTCTGAAACATTCCAAATACTGGAAATTTGCAGGAACAGTACAAAAACAGAGAGAATTGTGCAAATAACTCGTGCTCTTTCCTTGCAGAGACTCTATTCAGACTTGGTCCATTTTTTTTAATAATATACTTTTTAACAGTGGTTCTCAACCTTCCTGATGCTGCAACCCTTTAATGCAGTTCCGCATGTGTGGTGACCACCCCCCCAACCATAAAATTATTTTCTTTGCTACTTCATCACTGTCATTTTGCTACTGTTATTAATTGGGTGACCTGGTGCAAGGGTTGTTCGACCCCCAAAGGGATCACAACCCACAGGTTGAGAACCACTGCATTATAGCAAAAAGATAACATCCAGAATCGCATCTTATATAGTTGTCATGTTTCCATACGCTTTAGTATGTTAATTTATTTGATCATCTTGATCTCCATGACCCTGAGATGTTTGAATATGAACAAGTCAACCATTATGCTGAATACCTGTCACTGGGGGTTGTTCAATGTTTCTTTATCTTAAAAACTAGAGTATGCCCTTTGGGTTGATGTGTCACAAAAGAGATGCTGTGAGATTTTCATTTCATCCTGTCAGACACAGGTGCCAAATGGCCTAGTGCTTGCTTGCTTAGGCCATTTAGTCCTATGTTATCTTCCAGGTTTCTCCCTTCTAGGTTACTCTTTTTCCTTTCTACAATCAATAAGGATTTAATAAGGAGATACATGTGCTAATGTAAATTCTTGTGCCTCATCCCACTCCTTATATATATTCCTTGCCTGAATTAATAATTACTAGTAGTTTTCTAAGGAGCCCTGGTGGCATAGTGGGCTAGGGCATGGGCTGCTACCACCAGGCCAGCAATTCAAACCCACCAGCCACTCAGAGGGAGAAAGAGGAGATTTTATGCTCTCCTAAAGATGTGCAGCCTTAGAAATTGACAGGGGCAGTTCTACTTTGTCCATTGGATAACTATGAGTCTTAACGAACTAAATGTTGGTGAGGTTTTGTGTGTGTTTGATTTACAGTAGGTTTCTAAGGAGCTCTAGTGATGTAATGGCTACACATTGAATTGCTAACCACCAGGTTAACTGTTCCAACCCACCAGTCACTACATGGGAGAAAGATGAGGCTGTCTGCTCCTGTAAAAATGTAAAGTCTCTGTAACCCAAATGAAGAATTTTGCTCTGTCCTATAGGGTCTCTATGAGTTGAAATCAACTTGATCACAGTGAGTAAGTGATTGAGTACATTTCTAAATTATGATTTTTTAAATCCCATAATTGCTTCTGTATTTATTAGTAGATCTTCTGTTGACCAAAGAACACTCCCTAGTCCCTATTTCACAGGAACTTATTTATTTTTATCAGTGAGAATTTGTAGATTCTCATTTTATTCAATGGGTTATAATCCATCACTCTCAACACTTTGTTTTCTTAATATTCACATTGTTCCAATTTAGCCAAAGAGAGTCCTTTGAGCTAGTTGCCATGTCCTTTTACTAAATTCCAATTACATTATAATCTGTATCTAAAGAAATCTAAAGCGAATCCCTCACAAAGCAATGAACAGCATAAGAAATCACATTGAATTGAACTGCAATTCTAGCATGGCTAGTATCTGACTGTGCAGGTTCAGTAAGTACAACCACCTTCCCGAGCCTTGCTTTCCTTATTTATAAAATGAGCATATGATAACTGAGATATTATTTCTATAATTATATATAACTAAATGAGACAGATATCACACAGCCATCAGGTTGCTTTATATCATTAATAAAAACCGCCATTATTTATTGACCACTATATTGCTGCCCTTTCGTTCTCCCAGTTGTTCTCTAATAGACAGGGGTTAAATCTTTGCCTCTTCTTAATCATACAACTAGTAACTGCCTAGTGGAAGTTTTGAATCTTAGAAGAACGGGCTTAAAGCCATAGCAAAATGGTAATAAGTATAAGTAACATTACTATTAAATATTATTTTCATTATAATGGGAGTGGTGGTATATAAGAATTGTGTCAGGTTATGAACTAGCAGCAAATCACCTAGGCTCAGGCAATCTAGCAATGTGAGCTTCATAAGTTCATGAGCCTTATTTTCTCCTGTCTCTTAAGCATGAGATTTAAAAAATGGGTAAAGGAAGTTTCTGTGGTTTATCTGAGTATCAGGAGACATGCATATTAATTTATTTTTTCTCAAATCTCAGTTCCAATTAAAAATAATTTTTGGCAACCTCTTTAGTTTTGAGTGTGATACAAGATACAGGAAGGAAGAAGACAAGAGAGAGAAGCTGGTTTAGATATTATAGTAGAGTGAGAGAAAACTGGGGAGATAGGGGAGAGATTACTGCAAGCACACAGGGCTCTTGTGATTACTAAGTAATTTAATTATAATACTTTGCTTCCAAGAAGCAATTGCAAATAATGGAAGGGGGAATGGGAAGGACCTACTTTAAAATAAGGAGATATAGCTATTACTATCCTTTCATTTATAGCACTTTTGAAATGTTGTCCCCACGTGACATGTTCTCCTTTATTTTATTTTGTTTTGCTTTGTGTTTGTTTGTTTGTTTGGGTTGTTTTTCTTTAATCATTTTATTAGGGGCTCATACAACTGTCATCACAATCCATACATACATCAATTGTGCAAAGCGCATTTGTACATTCATTGCCCTCATCATTCTCAAAACATTTCCTCTCCACTTAAGCCCCCAACATTAGGTCCTCATTTTTCCCTCCCTCCCCGCTCCCCACTCCCTCATGAGCCCTTGACAATTTATAAATTATTTTGTCATATCTTGCCCTGTCCAACGTCTCCCTTCACCCACTTTTTGGTTGTCCATCCCCCAGGGAGGAGGTCACATATAGTTCCTTGTAATCGGTTCCCTCTTTCCAACCCACTCTTCCTCTACCCTCCCCGTATCACCACTCACACCACTGGTCCTGTAGGGCTCATCCACCCTGGATTCCCTGTATTTCCAGTTCCTATCTATACCAGTGTACATCCTCTGGTCTAGCCAGACTTGCAAGGTAGAATTTGGATCATGATAGTGGGAGCAGGGAGGAAACATTTAGGAAAGTTGTATTTTTTTCATCGTTGCTACATCGCACCCTGACTGGCTCTTCTCCTCCCTGAGACCCCTCTGCAAGGGGATCTCCAGTGGGCTACTCATGGGCTTTAGGTCTCCACTCCACGCTCCCTCCATCATTCACTGTGGTAAGATTTTTTGTTCTGATGATGCCTTATACCTGATCCCTTCGAAATCTCGTGATTGCGTAGGCTGGTGTGCTTCTTCCATGTGGGCTTTGTTGCTTCTGAGCTTGATGGCCCTTGATTACCTTCAAGCCATTAAGATCCCAGACGCTATAATTTTTTATAACCGGGCACCATCAGCTTTCTTCGCCACATCTGCTTATGCACCCATTTGTCTTCAGTGATCCCTTTGACACCTCGTGATCACACAGGCTGATATGTTCTTCCATGTGGGCTTTTTTTTTTTTAGAATAATCTATTTTATTTTTGTTATATCTAGTTTTACTTGTCTTAAATGGTAACTAGCCCATATAAATAGTTTGGTGCTAATCTATGCACATATATTTTAAAAAATAAATCCACACTTCAGAGGTATCTGCTATTTATGAAGAATAAAAATGGAATCATGGCATTCATGATTTTACAATTTTTTGCTACTTAATATATAAGGCTTATTTTTCCATGTTTTATATATATTTCATTTTTTAAATCATTTATTGGGGGCTCATACAAGTCTTACCACAATGCATTTATCCATCCATCCATTGTATGTCAAGCACATTTGTACATTTGTTGCCCTCATCATTCTCAAAACATTCACTTTCTACTTGAGTCCTTGGTATCAGCTCCTCATTTTCCCCCTCCCTGTTTTGTTTTATGTGATCAATATAATTGTTATCAATTCCCTGGTGGTGGAAGACCATGCAACTCTGAATCCCTGGACCCCCCTCTTAACTTAATCTGATGCTATATAATTAGCATTTCTTTGAGCACCTGCCTTCTGGACAGGTGGTTTTTTACAACATTGTAATTTTAATTTACAGGTGAGATTTTACAGAAACAAATTGAACTGGGATCAATTAAAATCTTGAAGGCCTCTCAGTGAGGCATCTTCTGCCAGCTAGCATCAAACTACTGGAGCCCATGGTTGATTCTGAACATTAAGGATGGCTGCCCTGGCTGGCGGAGTGTTGGTGTTGCACATGCCTGTGTAGTTACTGGGCCGCGTGGTTGTTCATGACACCAAAGGAAGTTGTGAAGCTACAAATCCCAAGAGATGAGTGGGAACCTAGCTGGAAAGTTCAGTATAGTAATCCTCAGGAATTGAGCCAAGAGATGTTGCATGAGACAAAATCAGAGGTAGGAAAAGAAAGAAAGAAAGAAAACCATTGAGGCAAATTGATTCCAGTTCACAGTGAGCCCAGGTGTTACACAGTAGAATTGCTCCATAGGATGTTCTTGGTCATGCAATGGTTAAGTGCTCGATGGCTAAGCAATAGATGGGTAGCTTACAGCCTGTCCTACTCTAGCCTCACTGCTCCACAGGAAGAAGACTTGCGCACACATGACATAAACTTTACAGCCGTGGAAACTCTATGGGCCAGATCTACTCCGTGACAGGGTGTGACATGAACTGACTTGATAGTACCTCTCAATATTCTCTCTAGAAGATGCTTTTTGCCATGGAGACACTAGGTGCTTTCTCACAGCCTAATTTTAGGCAAGCACAAACTCTTGAACAACCGAAGGAACCTGAATGAGAGATAGGTTGCCGTTTTCAGTTGCCTTTCAGTTGCTAAGAATGAACTCACTGTCGGCAAACGGATGCCGTCTCTCTCTGAAGGTGGAGTGGTCTTGCCTCATGGGCTTCCTGAGGTTTCCCTCCTGCCGGGAACAGATGTCAACATCTTCCTCCCCCAAAGAGTTGGTGCGTTCTACCACACTCCTTTGATGAGCTGCCAAGCACTTAGCCATTGCACCGCCAGATCTCCTTCTTGAGAGTCAGAATCAAAATGTCCCAAGTTCACTGCCACAGAAGTGAATAGAAGTGCCTCTTTGGATTTCTTACGCGGTCAGCATTTATGGGTGACGAAAGCCTATCTTTCTTCTGATAAGCAACTGGTGGAGCTGAATGGCTGACCTTGTTCACAACCCAGTGCCACCTGGACTCGCCATGAGGGGCACAGCTAATGTTAAACCCACAAGCCAAGTCAGGGGCTTCCGTAGAAATGCTAGCCTACAATCTTATGAAGCGCGGAAAAGGGAGCAAAGTGTGTACACAGTTCTCTGGATTGCTCGTCACACAGCAATATGCTGGGAACAATAAGTACACAGAGGCATTTGTTCAAGATATGTGCTTTCCCATATGACTACTTAGGCCAGACAACAGAAAGGACAATTCGAATTTTACTGATGGGCTTGTGCTCCTTTGTTGTCTGCGCCATCTCCCCAGGATGAGGATAAAATGCACAGTCTTGATTCACAGGCACTTTCTGTTTGGACCGGAGGTGCCCTCAAGGTCCCAGACATTCCTTAGGAGGAGTGTGGGGCCTTCCTGACACCACTGCCCGGCCCTTTTCTGTAGGGTGTTGACATTGATTTCCCTCCTCTTAGCATGGTGGCATCCCATGTGCCCCCACTGACCCATTACCTAGGCCTGTAATTACGCCGAGAGCAGGAAAGGAAAAGGGCAAATCTCCTTTGTTTTCTGGGAGTGACAGGCTCAGGGATATAAAGAGACCCTGAGTTGAAGCTGGTCTCTCAGGAAGGCGGGAATCTCCCCGGCCTGGACTCTGGCATTGTTGCCTCATTAGAGACCAGGCTCATTATCCTGAAGACTGCAGACATTGTTGAGTCTGCACACGGCGGAAATGGCTTTAGACCTGAGGAAAGACAGCTCTGAATGCCCCATCTCTCTCTCTCTCTCTCTCTCTCTCTCTCTCTCTCTCTCTCACACACACACACACACACACACACACACACACTCACTGGCTAGCCTCCCTGGTTTGGAATGCCATCAGCCATCACTGAGAACTACTTTCTTACTTCATTAAAAAAAAACACAGAAGAAGACAATCAAATAATTGTGATATTTTGTAAAATGAGCCTGTTGTTCACCAAGCGCTTCTCAGGGATGTGTATTCATTTTTAACGTGGTTTTTTAAAAATAGTTATGAGTGATCATCCCATGTATTTTATCCTTTAGAGTGTCTGAGTTCTAGAAGGTTTTGTAATTTTATAAAATGCATTTCCGATCCTCTGCAAAAAGCTTTATATGTGATATTAAAAGTGCTCTGCCTAATTTTTCAGTGTGTGTGTTTCTAGGCTAATATCCAAGCAGTACTCTTGTGAGTGAGTGAGCTTTGCTCCCTCAGACAGACAGTCTGCTTAGGTGATTTTAAAGTTAATTATGGTGTAGTGAATTCTAAAGGTCAGACCATGTCTATTTTCCGACTTGTTCAGTGCTATGGGCATATATATGGGCACTAGCTAAATCCCTCAACTGCTGACCCAACTAATAACTTCCTTGTACACTTTAACCTATTTCCTGTTCCAGGTTTTTAGATTATTTAATGTGATTTGGGGTCTTCAGAATGGATTATTACTGTGCATGCTACCCAAGGCTTCTGTGAAGACCCCCTTAGGAATTTCCAATAATAAAATATTCGGCAGCCTTTCTGCAGTATGCCCCCAAGTTATCTACATATTTTGCAAATTGCCTGGATTATTTTGTTTGATCATCACTGCTCAGGCAAAAAATTAAATTTCTTAGAGAATTTTGAAAAACATATAAAGCTTAGGGTTAGTTACTTCAGGGTGATTAGCTCACAGCTTTGCAAATCTCTTCTAATTTATTCATTCACTCACCTCATTTATTTATTTCTTCATTCACTAGGTGATTTTTTTATTGAGCACAAAATCTGAGCATATCGCCATGCTAAGTTCTATGGAATGAAAAATGCAAGAGAGATAGAAATGAAATAATTGCAAGATCATAATCCTACCTAGAAATTCAGGTCCAGCTTCCCTCAGTGAGCGATGGAACCAAGACCCACACAGTAGGCTGTGCAGGGTATCAGGAGCTTGAGGATTCCTGGCATAAGTGAAGACAATGCAGGAAGGGGAACCTGGAGTGTGATTTGAAATTGCATATTTGTTGTGTGTCTAAGGTATGTGCATCTTTTCTGAAATACCTCAGAATAGCTACTTGTAAGCAAAGTAATTATTTTTACATACACCTAAAGACAGCAGTTGTGTTACAAGGTTATGCCCACGTTGTTGTTGTTAGGTGTCCAGTCAATTCTGACTCCACAATCCTGTATACAACGGAATGCCATGTGGCCTCCTTTTGATTGTCCCTCAGTGTTTGAGCTCATTGTTGCAACCACTGTGTCATTCCACCCCGTGGAGGGTTTTAGGGTTTTCCTCTTTTGTGGCTGACCCTCTCCTTTGCTCAGCATGGTGTCTTTCTTCAGGGACTGGCCCCTCCTCCTGTGCAAAATATGTGAAAGGAGTTCTCAACATCCTCAGTTCTGAGGACCGGCCCGTTCTGGCTACACTTCCTCCAAGACAGATGCTGTGCCTTGTCAGAAACCAGCTTCCCTTCTGAGGACATGGATCCTTTTACTATGTTATAAGAATAACAAATATTACTGGAAGAATATTCAGAAGACAGTCGGGTCTGAATCGAGGTTTTTTTAAATGTTGTATTTTGCTGTCTTAATTTGAATTCAAAACTTCTCAAATATAGGAGTGTGTTGCTTGAGCAAGTGGCTGTGTTTGTTTTCTGGTTTCCGATGGGTCGGGTTGGTTTGGTTTTGCACTTATGTTAAAGGGACCAATAGACACGGGGTTGACAGAATTATACAGAAAGTGTGTGGACTGGCATGCAGTAAGTGAGACACTCAGTTAGCATGCAATATTTACACCGTGACAAGACATTCAGGCATCAACGCAAAGAATATTTTGATGCAAAATAACTATTGAAGGCAGACTAATTTTAAAACCAAAATGAATACAAAAATCTTTAATGAATATAGATACCAAAATGTTAAAGAGAAGCTTAATATCAATCACTCTCCCCACCTCCCCTTTCTTCAGGCTCCAATATGACTCAGTAGGGAGCTAATCTAGAATATGGGCACTTGTGTCCTATAATTGCTAGAGCACTTAAATGTGAATGCTTTTAAATCACTTCTCAGATTGGCCTCTCCCCCCCTCCCCACTCCCCCAAAAAACTCTGCTTACTTGATATTCTAGTGAGCCTGAAAAACACAGCTTGCCCATACGTCACTGTAATGTTTCTGCTACTAGACATAGGGCTGGAGGATGGGAGAAGGAGAAGCCACCTTGGAGCTCAGCATATAGCCCAAAGACGAGCATTCCACCAGTGAACATGCTATGGATGTGGCCCACTGTCTTCTCCTCTGATTCCCAGTCCAGCGGTCTCTCTAGATCAGCATACTCGCTGGAGCCTTACGTGCTCAAGAACGAACCAAGCATATCAAATCGGGTTCTATGAAGGCAGACCTGACTCATACAGACACTGCAAAGGATTTCCCAAACTGTAAGTCTTTGTAGGAACAGACAGCCTTATCTTTCTGCTTTGTACCGGCAGGTGGCTTTGAACTGCTGATCTTGAAGTTAGTCGACCAGTGCCTCCCGAACAGTGCCGCCAGGACTCGTGTTTTTCCATCTAGAGGTCTTGTCTATCAAAGCTGTCTCTCCTCTAGAATCCATGGAAATTCAATGTATCCTTCTTAACACAAAGTGAATACACTACATTGTAGTAGACAAAGAATAGATCAATGAATTGGCATCTGTGATTATGTAAATGTATTTTCATTTGCATGCATGCGTTTAATGGTTTAGCAATCATAATTTTAAATCCTAATGCTATACTAAGAAGTGGCATCATTTGGAAATTTAGAGATTAAATGTATTCACATATTAAGTGGTATTCTTAGAATTCCAAATCTTTTGGACAAATTATTTGAAAAGGTGCTTTAACTTAAATACTGTTTCGATGAGGGAAATATATTCTCTAAAAACTCCCCGGACTACATTCTTTAGCCATAAGTTTAGATATTCACAATAAATAAATAGTAATCATCTGCTTTTGCCTGGGAATCTTGGACAGACAACAGAGCAGCAAGCTACCCTTGTCACCAACTGAAAATGAGCAAATTCGGAAGTGACTCCCAGGTCTCTGAGATCCTTGTTCATTTGTTTCCTGGGGTTTTCTTCCTAGTTTTAGAATATGCACTTGAGAATTCACCCATTGTTTCTGTCTCATGCCCTGGCTTTATCATGGGCCCTTGTGATTTGTATGCATGCGTTCAATAGCCAGATTTCAGACCACACAAGTCAGATCCAATTAGAAAGCGCTAAATGCGAGAATCTCTGGTCGATGGATGGGTTTTGTGAAAGGGCTGTGGTTTTATTCATACTCTAATTGCATCAAAATTATGACCAGCTAGATAGCTTATTTAGAAAAGTGACCAGATTGGCCTCCCTTCTTCGTGGTTCCCCTCCCCCAGTCCATTTTTACAAGGCTTTCCCAGTCCCTGGGAAATAGAAGGCATTTGGGGGCAGGTAATAGGTTATTTTCTTATCGGTCTCAGACAATTTGTAGCCTCACACCCTCCCTGACTGCCATCATGCCCGCCTGAAAGAATCATTCTCGTGTGACCAACTTTCGAACGTCCTCTTTAGTGTATTTGCCAGTGCTGCCGGAGGCGTTTGTCGCTCCAGCTTTCACCCCTCCCTGGGACCTGAAATGAGAGAGCCACTGGGGGGCGGAGGCGCCACCGCTGCTGTTGGAAACTTGAGCCTGGCTTGACTCAATGTCTGTCATATTTTATTTTATTCGACCGTGGCTGTTCCGTGGGTATATCGGAGCCCACCGTGATCATGAGGGGGAACTAATAAAATCCCTGGCAGTTCTGATTGTGTTCCGGTTTGTTTATCTATTTATTTTCCTACGGATTTTTCTTTTTGCCAGTTGGCTCCCTGAAGTCAGACTCAAAAGAGGTGCCATTTCCCATGGCCATGCAGATGATATTCTCAGCCAAACGCAGGTGCCACTTTTGAGTTCCTTTTGGCGTCCTCAAAATGTCGACTGGTTGGGGGGAGGGGGGTTCTCCCATCTGTCCCACGGTTATTTGCTCACTGCATCTCTTTGCCTGCCCTGCACTGGCAGGATGTGGTTGGCCTTTCTCCACCAGTCAGAGTTCTGGGCACATGATTCGATCCGGGGCTGCAATACACTTGCATGTATCTTTGCTGCTGCTGTTGTTAATGACCGTCTCTGCCACTTCATGTACGTGCCAAGTTGCTCATTCCCTGGCCTTGCAAAAAAATCACTGTTTTCCCACTTGACTCTAGGCAGGAAAAGTTAAAGTGCTGTATTTATTCAGCTAATTGATATTTATTTCATGATTATCCCAAACTGAGGGCAGACTTGGATTTGCACGTCATGCTTCTATCCAAAATGGAAATGTAGAAAACCGAGAGAAAGCATAATTCCTCACCATGAAACGCTTACGCTAAAGTTTGCCAGATGCAGAGAATCAATGTGACAAACTACAGAAGATGTAATTCCGTAACAAGGAGTCCTCCTCCCTTCCCCGGTATCATTCCCACGCTAGCCTTCAAGGAGCCCTGATTTCACACTTCACCAGCCTCTTACTCGCCATTGGAATTTTCTTAGAAGCTATTGCCAGGCCATGAGAACAACCTGCTGAGAGGAAATGCAGCTGTTCATGAACAGCGATGGAATACCTCCCATAGGAAACATCTCCTTATTTCAAGAGAAATCTTATTCTGTATTTTGATACCCTGAAGTTTTAAATGGTTATTTACTTTTATAACTGTAGGTTGCCTTGGGAGAAAACCATAGAGGTGAAAATGAAGTTTATGATTTCCCTTTTTTTTTTTCTCAAGGTGTGTTTGCTTTAATCTGTGGTTTTGTTTCATCTTATATTTCTGGGCTTGATTTTATTTACTTTTTGGTTTGGGATGCTTGTTCATATTCATGTCACTATTTTCTTTCATGTCTTATTATCTTTATTTCTCCTTATACTATTCCCAAGTAGATCATCAGTATAGGGATAATGCTTCAGAACAGAATGAATTATCTTTAACTCAACAACAAAACTCAAAAGTATTTTTCCATGATGTAGTCATTTAAAATTTATTGCGGTAGATTTTTTTATTCAAGATATATATATCTCTTAAATATATATATATATATATATATATATATATATATATATCATATAACACATAGAAAAATCAGTGTACATACACAAGCTACTGGATCAGAAGCAGTTATTATAATAAAACAAGGGAATACTCACTACTGTGTGGTTGTCATTCAGGAAACGTAAATGTCACTGTTATATTCTCTCATCGTATGTATTTAATCTGTATGCTGAGCAAATAATTCATGAAGGTGAACTGTACAAAAAAGAAGGGCTTGAAGGCAGATCTCTGAATACCTTCCATACACAGGGGACCCAGTCTTGCTTGCTGAAAGTGAGGAGATTTTGAAACACTCGCCACTGGAGATTGAGGATTGCAGCTTTAATTTTGGATGGCAACTCCACGTAAAGAAAACCAAAATCCTCACAAGTAGACCAGTAGATAACATCATGATAAACAGAAAATATTGAAGTTGTCAAGAATTTCATACGACATGGATCCACATGAATGCTCATGGGGGCAGCTGAAAAGAAGTCCAATGCTACATGGCATCGGGTAAATCTGCTGCCCAAGAGCTCTTTCAAGGGTTGAAGAGCAAGGATGTCAGGTTGATGACGAAGGTGCCCCTGACTCAAGCCATGGTCTTTTCAAGCACTTCAGATGCATGTGTTAGTTGGACATTGAATAAGGAGTTTAGAGAGTAATTGATATATTTGAATTATGGTGCTGGTGAAAAATATTGAAAGTACCATAGACTGCCACATGAACTAACAGATCTGACTTGAAAGAAGTCCAGCCAGAATGCTCCTGAGGGGCGGAGATGGTGTGACTTCATGTCACATGCTTTGGTCATGTTGTTCGTAGAGAGTAAACAAACTAAAGACTTCACTGCCATTGAGTGAATCCAACCCCCAAGGCACCCCGGGGACAGAGTAGAACTGCCCTTTGGGTTTCTCACTAACTTTTTCAGCAGCAGAAAGCCCTACAGTTCTCCCGCAGAGCTGCTGGTGGTTTCGAACTGCTGACTTTTCGGTTAGCGGCCCAATGTCTAATCCAGACCTGTCTCTAGAAAAGGACATCACACCTGGTAAAGAGGAAGGGTAGTGAAAAAGGAAGACCCTCAAGGAGATGGGTTGACACAGAGGCTGCAACAATGGGCTCAAACAACACAGTAATGGTGAGCATGATGTCCGGCCACTGGGTAGGGTTTTGCTCTGTTACACATGGCGTCCTTATGAGGCAGAACTGACTCTTTGGCACCTCACAACAATAGCCTGTATTTCAACGTGATGATATCCATTTGTATTCCTAATGGTGCCTGTCAGTCTCCATTGCCACCAACCCTTGCGGTCATTACAAGGCAGCCATTCTAACGGGGAGGTCCTAGTCTCTCCTGGAGTTTGCACTGTCTCAGTAACTAATTCATTTTGTTGGCAATTAATTAACTTCCTTGATAACTAGTTAAAGGATCTCATGGGGTTTGCCTTTTCTTGATAAATTAAAGTGATCACTTTTATATATTTATTGGCCATTAGCTGTCTTTTAAATGAAATGTCTACTTGAATCTCACCCATTTTCACATCGGTTGGCTGGCTTTGTGTATGTAATCTATTCATCCATTTGAAGAGATAGCATAGTGTAACACTATTGAATATTTCTCTACTAGACAATAGCTAAGGAGTTCTGGTGATGATGTGGTATAGTTCTGGCCTGCTAACTGCAAGGACCATAGGTCTCCCTAGAAGCCCCTCGATGGGAGAAAAATGTAACTGTCTGATACTATATATATATATATATATATGGTTTCCGTGACTATATATATTCACAGAAACCTTATGAATTAGAATTAATGAAATGGTAGTAGATTTGTGTTTGGGGATTCTACAATAATTAATATCCCAAAATTCCAAGTATTGAGTACTTGAGTCATCTAGAACTTGAAATTATATTAATATTTTTGCTGGTCTATGAGCATATAGCTGTTTTTATACCATATCCTTGTTAAATTTATGTCTATTCTAATATATTAGATGGCTCTAATAAGATCATTTCAATAACTTGATATTTCTTTGCATTTTCTATGCATACAGTTAAGCATTCACAACTACTGGCAGTTTTAAATTTTCTTTTCAATAGCTGTACAGTTTCTACCTTCCTTTCATTCTTTCATTCCCCTCCCTCCCTTCCTTTGATCTTTCCTTCTGTCTCTCTGTCTTTCTCTGTCCCTCCTTTTTTCTGTCTCTCTTTGCTTGGTTGATTACCTTGTTTCACTTGGATATTTTACTAGAGCGGTGATCATTCTTTTAGGCCAAGTTTTTCCATCACAGGAGAAATGTGACCACATGTAAATATCTTTCATTATCACATCCAAAGGAGTCCTATTGGCATCTAATGGGAAGAGGTAAGACCTATTACTGAACATTCTATAATGCATGGGACGATTTCAGTCACAAAGCCTGTTCTAACCCATGATGCGATCACTACCAACGTTAAGCCCCTGTAATACATTATTGGATAGGAATGATTGGTGCAGACATCCTTATCTTACTGTAGGGCACATTCCAAGCTCTGGAAATTTATCAGGGCAATGTGAAGAATCTTCCAGACTTTTAGAAGGCAACCTTAATTAAATAGAAGAATGAATCATAGAAAAACAAGACTCCTATATTCAAATCTTATTTTGCAAAGAGCTTTTCTGTTCTCCTGAAAATCAAATTGGCAAGGCAAATCGAGGTCGCAGAAGATGGTCCGTTTCTCCAAAGGGATTCACAGTATTTCTAACAGGAGATTGTCTTTAACAGAGATCAACAGCGGTCAAAGTGGGACTTCAGTGTTCCCCTCTTTGGGTAGGGCCGGTTTGTACAGCAATCCAAAAGTAGGATTCGTTGTGCTCCCCTACCACCTGTCCACAGGCCGTAGACCCAGGTCTTTGAGGTCTGGTCCATCAAGGCTGCCCAAAGTGGTGTCATCATCCTCTGTGCCTTTCGGCCTTGGAAACAGCATGGCTCATGGAATGAAAAGAAACCTACCAGGAACCCCTGCCATCACTTACCTATGCCTAGCCTTCCATTTCCCCCAATTTCTCCATTTCTTTGGGTTTTGGCTCTCCATTGCCTTCAAGCAGTCTTCTTCTTAAATTTTGTCCTTTATTTATTTGTTTGTTCTAGGGGTTCCTCAGGGGGAAGGTGGCTTTGATCATCTAATTCACTGTTATAAGGAAACAGAAATCTCCTTGGCTTGTATGTGAATTTATTAGTCTAGTTCTAGCTAGAGGACAAAAAAGACAACACTGAAAATTCCTCTAGGATAGAGTCCTTATTTGAGTGTACGTGTTGAGAGACCTAACAATATATGTTCTTATTTCACAGAAAAGACCCCAATCAATTATATTTGTAAGAACATTCACTTAGTCTCTTTCCTCTCTCTCTCTCTCTCTCTCTCTCTCATTATTGTTTTCATTTCTGCACAAATGATTCATGAGATGTTCAAATCATCTTTAGAGATGTTTGCCTGCCCTTTGCATGCCTGGATTAGGAAAATCACTTTAAAAAAAGTATTTGCTGTTGACTTCCCTCAGGCTCCTGGTATCTCACGCGTGTCAGCGTAAGATTGTGTCCCATAGGCTATTCCACAGAGGGTTTTCAGAAGTAGACTGCCGGTCCTTTCTTCTAAGGCACTTCTGAGTAAACTTGAATCAGTCACTTTTGGTTAGTAGCCCAGTGTTCGTGGTTTGAGGAAAATCATTATTACATGGCTAAAAGTTCCTTACAAAATAAAAGGAGGTGACTTTTAGTTCACTCTTTTTTTTTTAGCTTCAGTGTTAATTGTCTATCATTGTTATCAATAGTTACATGAGTTGGCTGGCTTGTGAAAACCCTTAGCGGACATTTCCTCTCTTCCCTGTATCATGCAGATACCTTAAAAGACAGACTGCATCTTAGAGAAGTAGATAGGAGGCTAATTGGAATTAGATAATTTAGCCATCAGCAGTTTCTAAACCTCTGGGGACCACTGAATTCCCAAGCAGGGCAACCCCTAAGGGAAAAAACATCAACAAGCACTAGAGAAGTGTTACTTGTACAGAGACCACAGAGATGTTTGACTTATCTTTCCTTCCGATTACATAAGGCAGCTCTCAAAAAGTCCACCGCCAAATCACCGCTTTCCTCATAAACAAGGGATTTACAAAGTGGGGTTATTAGTTTGCCTTTCAGCACTACAAAAGCTTATTTAAATTACCTTAAAAGAGGAAAGGAACAGAAAAGAAAAAAAGTTCATGATGGCTTAGATCTTTAGTCTTAATTCTGAGTATTTATAACTGACACTATGAGAGTCAGTCCATTTTCTAATTTTCCCCTGCAAACCTGTAACCATGCTGGCATCAATGGAATGGTGGCGTATGCAGGAGAACTTCTAAGGATAATGAATCTGAAAAGAAATGAGAAAAATGGAAATTCAGCCAAGCACCAGTCACTTTAGGCATTTTAGTTGTTTTGCAATTTGCAGTTTGAATTGCTGGAAATTCTCCTGAATGCTTCATTGTCTCCCTGATCTACCAGGAAATGAGAGCTGTGTTAAGGGAGAGGTGTGTGTGGGGTGGGGGTGGGGGCGCTATGCTGGGGTAGACTGGAAGAAAGCATACATTTCATTGTGGTGTGACTAGTGGTCTGATCAGACACCAGAGATGGTTCTCTCTATTGCTCTAGTCCTGTGTTAGAATTTTTCTAGGCAGGAATTTAAAAGTCACTTCAGGGGATGGCAGCGGGATCTGTAAAATAAATAAACAAAAGCTGTTCATGTACCTAGGAGGTGTTATATCAAAACTATGTTTGAAATACTTGGAACTTGAAATATTTAGGGGCTAAAGCCATTGTTAACTTAGGGAAAGAAAATAATGTTATCTTTATAGGACTAGTTCCGCCTCCACTCACCATCAACTTCTTGACATAGTATTAACATTATCAGTAACAATGAATATTTAATGAGTGCTTTCTCTGCTAAGTGCTTCCAATGTTTTGTTTTGTTTTTCCTGTTAAATTATCCAAACATTAGGTGGAGAGATTCCATTTGCAGTCGAAGGAAATGAAATTTAGGGGAGCAGAGTAAATCTTTATCCACCAATCTAGTACAATGGCAGCAGCTGGACTTGAATCCAGGTTCCTGCTAGTGTAGATGGTTTGCCCTGGGCCATGTACGCTCCTAACTGCTGGGATTTTGAACCCAGCTGGGGCACAGGAAAGAAACCACACCCCGTCTGAACCATGAAGAGAACAGCCAGGGAAGCATGACTGTGTGACATGTGAGGTCAACATACGCTGGAATTGACTCCAGAGCAACAGGTCCTTGTGTTTGGGGATTTGATCTCAGATTTGGCTTTTTTTTTATCAAGCAGGGGGCTACTATATTGTGTATGGCAGGCTATTCCATGATCAGACCATGGCATGCTAATAGCATAATAGATCCAAGAGAACAATCAGTAGGCGATGACATTTCACCTGTTCTCAGATAAGCTACCAGTGTACAAGGATCTTGGGACCTGTGTAGTAGACACTAAGGAAGCATCCGTGAAATAACGGGAAGCACATCTGTACATGTACCATCTGAGATTCTAGATCGAAAGGATTCACCTGGTAGAATCGGGTGTTAGTTCCACTCCAGAGCTCCCTGAGCAGTGAAAATAGCACAAGACCATCACTGTATGGAGACTTACTTTGTCCATACTACACTGGAACCTCCTTAGCATCCGGCATCTGATTGTGTAATTGCGTATATTATTTCTTATTATTGCTTATAAGACTCACCATTTAATTTCAAATTTGAAATTAGGATATTGACTTTCACTTCAAAAGTCCCTAAAACATTATCCTTTTTAATTGGATTCCCGCTCGTGCCAGCTTCATTGGCTCAATAAGACTCAGGGCCAGCAGGCGCTGGTGAGGTTTTCTTTCTCGGTTTTGTGTTTGTTGGGGCGCCGATGATTCAAAAACTCCCATTAAATTATATATTAAAAATTAAAGTGAATCCACCATATAACACAGCTCAAAATGCTTATTGGAAAACAATATACAAGCGAAGGTTAAAAAAGTTGATGTATATTTTATTGTTTTTAAAATATTTATATGGGATGAAAATTTAGTGAGCTGGCATCTTTTATTCAGAGGCTGCTCAGTAAATAAACTACATAGTATGTAAGATTTATTTTACATAGTAAGAGGTAATGTATTCGTTCTATTTCAATGCCAAGGTGGGGGTTAGAAGAGTTTACTGATTAGCATGACAACTTATAAAATAAATATATATTTGCCCTCATTCACTCCCCTTTTAGAAATACCATGGGCTTATATCTATGTAATGATTTTCATTATTCTTTATCTATTTTTCTTCTAAAATCAGGTCTTGTTATTTCTTTTTCTCCCTCTGTGTATTTTTATTATGTTTTTGGTAGCAGCTTTTTTTTGCTATTAAGATGCCAAAAGCCCTGTTATCTCTTAGTTGCATGAAAGTAACACTGGACTCTATGATAGATGAGCATTTACTGTAACCATAAAAGTTTAGAACGTATATTATTTTTAGAGTATTAAACCTCTTTGTTTTATCAAAATTATTCATTTTCCTGGAAAAAAAAACAAAAACAAAAACAAAAACAAAAACCCAGGACATGTGGTTTTTAATAGCAAACTAAGAGTGAATCCCAGATGAGAAGCATGGTCATATCCAATTAAACAGCCTCATTGTCTTTTGTTTTAAAGTGAACATTTTTGAGTCTTGATGCTTCATTATTTGGGCAATTGTTTTATACCTTTAACTGAGTCTTCCCGCTTGATTGCACCGTCACCGTGTTTGAATCAAGTTCTCCCTAGTGCTCTAAAGTTTTGGATTTTTCTGCTCCTCTGCTGCCCCCACCCCCCAGCCCCCATCTTAAAATTTCAAAGGAAAGGAGAATGTTTTTTCTTAATGTAACTGAAAATCAAGATTTTGAAACTGCAGATAAATGCAAACCGAAACGACCGCCATCGAGCCCTTTCCTCCCTCCCACTCATGCCCACTATCATCGAATCCATTTGGATCCTTAGCTAACCTACAGGACAAATGAGAGCTACCCTTTAGGATTTCAGAGAGTAAAACTTTTAGGGACAAACCACAGAGCAGTTGGTGCTTTGTACCCACTGACCTTGGGGCTAACGTTGTAATGCATGGATCACTATACCACCAGGCTTCTAAAGGATTACAAAGCTTACACAGGGTTTCCAAGAATGTAAGTCTGAACGGGAGCAATCACCCTCATCTCTCTCCTTAGGAGTGGGTTTGAACTACCTACCCTGCAGTTAACAGCCCATAGTCCAAGCCTAACTTACATATCAGTTACAGATGGCTAATTAAGGAAAAGAACGAGTCAAATAGCTTCTAGAAAGTGGTACCCTATGGCCCTTTATAATCAAAACTTGGGCCCAATATGCTTGTGATTATGTTAATGATGACATTTGTATACCAGGTGGTAGGTAGCATTTGTCTTACATCTTGGCGATGTCTCATTTCTAAACAGAACCTTTGTTTAAACAGAAAGATTATAATGAAAGCTCTCTTTCTTAATGTCTTACAAAGTGATACCAAAAGTGCAAATTCTGTTGAGTAGTTGGGGTTCGTCTCTGAGATAAGATAGCTAACACTCAGAAGAAAAAGCGACAGCCTGCTAAGTGTATCATGCCCTCCCCAAGAAACAGAACTTGCACATGCTAACAGAAATCACAGAACATTGGAATGCTGCACAGCAAGCAAACTCAAAAGGTGTTTCCCTTTCACCTTTCCACTGCAGCTTCAGCCTACCTGATGTCTTGGTATGTCATTGAGAAAATGCCTTTGATGCTGCTTGTTTTAAAAAGTCAAGCATGTTAGGTAGTAAACTCGTCCAGGAGATAGTCCTACTAGGGGAGCAGCAAAATAGATTATCTTTGCCAACTGAAGTGGTGGATTATTTACATGCAGATCAGTCACATGGTGTGACCTGCTCCCACATAAAATAACTCAGGACATTAGTTCATTTTGAAAAGACCAAGGTTATAGATTTCTGTGGGCCCTCTCTTCTTCCTTGATTATATTTATGGTTAGATCCACAAATTTATAAAAATAAGCCAATTTATTTACTTGGGGCCAAGTGGAATACAGATGAAGAAATTTTTATACACTTGATGAAAGAAATGTATCCAAACAAAATGATTGTTTTGATTCTTGAAAGCCAGCCCCACTGCCATCAATGGCAGCTCTCATGGACCCCGGTGGTCTCCACCTGGAAAACTCTTCTTGCACTGGAAATGAGCTCTTAGGAGCCTCCCTCCCTTCAAGCAGGCTTTGGCATGAGGAAATTTTTATTCAAAAACAAGGCTTATTGATTTGAAGGAATTCTTATTACTTATTAACTAACCTGCGATTTGGAGAAAATAGACTTTTCAAAAAAGCTAAGGCACTGTTGGTGGAATCATTGAGTAGCTCATTGCACTGGGAGCAGAGCAGTGGCATGGTGTAAGCAGGGTGCCTACAAATGGCGGTGTTCTGAGGTCCGTGTAAGGAAGAAACGTTTCTCCATCTTGAAAAATCAGGTCTTCCTCAGCATAATTCACTATTTGAAATCCAAAGGGAAGCACTGCCCTGAGACCAAGTTCAGAAAGGTTGGGAAAGCAGAGCAATGGAAAGAGGAGACACACAGGGAGGACAGGGGACAAGTGATGTTGCCTTGTGGGAACTGAAATTAGTGATATGAAACAAAATCTGTATGAGTCATTGAATGGAAATAAATGGTTCTGTTCTGTAAACCTTTGTCCAATTCATAACAAAAAGAAAAGAAAGATCGATGACTTGATAAAAAGGGTCTCCACACACAGAGCTATTCAGTTCTCTTTTTCTCCGGAGCTGGTTTTCGCCCAAAATGTAGCGTCGGGTCCTTGTGACAGAGACCCTATGGATTATAAAGTCGAATATCTTTACCATTTGTGCTTTTACAGAGAAGTTTTGCTAATATTTGCTATAGAGATCATTATTTCATAGAAACAGAGGCTGACTTAAAATACCCCTATTCAATTTTGGATGTCTTCAAATCCAAAGTTTCTCTTTATAGATCTGCACGTACATATACCAGATGAGAAATCATGGATTTTGATATCGTGATACAAATTGTATAGCCAAAGAGCCCCAGTGTCTAGAAAAAGGCAGACTGGCTGAAAATAAGAAAGAAAACACCAGAAAGGCTGGGGAACCAAGAGCCATAGAAAACCCAGATGATGACAGATCTTTCTGTGCGTCTGCCGTGCCACCACTTTGATTCTCAAAGGCTTTGAAAAGGTGTAGACTCAGATGCTCCACTTGGATCCCCAAAAGAATGGCTGGTTCTGTAAATTAGAAAGCTCTTAAAATTGGCAATCCAATTTATTGCAAGTAAAATTTGGGGACAGAACTACATAAAGCACTTTCCAAGTAATGTAATCTGGTCCAAATAGATTCCAATTGAGAAGTGCTCTCAATACTTTCATACAAGAAAATTTTTTCTTAAAAAAAAAAAAAAATTTTATTGAGGCTCATACAACTCTTATCACAATCCATACATCCACTCATTGTATAAAGCACATTTGTACATTTGTTACCCTCATCATTCTCAAAACATTTGCTCTCCACATAAGCCCCTGGCATCAGCTCCTCATTCCCCCCAACCGTGCCCCCCTCTCCGAACCCTTGATAATTTATAAATTAATATTTTGTCATATCTTACACTCTCCAACGTCTCCCTTCACCCACTTTTCTGTTTTCGGTCCCCTAGGGAGGAGGTTATATGTAGATCCCTGTAATTGGTTCCCCCTTTTCACCCCATGCTCCCTCTACTCTCCCAGTATCACCACCCTCACCACTGGTCCTGAAGGGATCACCCGTCCTGGATTCCCTGTCTTTCCAGTTCCTATCTGTACTAGTGTACATTCTCTGGACTAGCCAGATTTGTAAGGTAGAATTGGTATCATGATAGGGGGGGGGGGAGGAAGCATTTAGGAACTAGAGGAAAGTTGTATGTTTCATCATTGCTACCCTGAACCCTGACTGGCTCATCTCCTCCCCACTACCCTTCTGTAAGGGGATGTCCAGTTGCCTACAGATGGGCTTTGGGTACCCACTCCACACTCCTCCTCATTCACAATGATATATTTTTGTTCTTTGATGCCTGCATACAAAAGAATTTTAATGGCAGCAAGATACTTCAGATTGAAAATGTTTAAACTGTTAGGTATTCCAAAGCTTAGATCAGATAGCTTCTCTTGACATTTAAAATATTTGCATATGCATTCTACTGGATTTTCATTGATTATAACTTTCCATCTCAAAAACAGTTCAATGTGAATTTGGTTATTTCAAAGTTCACTTTATAGGCTGATTGAAAAACTAAAGTCTTCTGGTCACAAAATGAATGAAATTTATTTTACTTTTGCGAAACAAAATGAATACGGGGGTATGCCCTTTTGGACTAGATGCAGGAATTAGGGAAATGGGGGAGATAAATGGGACTGGTTTTTTAAAGGTTAGCAATATATAGTATACATTTTTATAAAAAGATGAGAAATGTTGGATTGTAATAGAAGTCAAGACTTCTTATCTAAGAGACTGCACAAAACAGGCGGCCAGCCAGAGTCTGCCCATCGGTCACCATTTGTCAACCCCGGCTTTACACTCACTCTACCATGGGCCATCCAGCAGCATAATAAACACCTCCGTTAATTGTGGGATGTTTATACACAAGTTGGCATATTCCTAATGCTTCTATTGCATGTATTGTAAATCCAGTTTAACTATAGTGTAAAGCCGATTTTTTTTTAGTGAAACCGAGAAAAAAGAAGTCCCCAAATAACATTATCATGATAGCGTAATTATGTTAACATCATGCCATATTTACTTGTAAGTCATTTCGTATGTATAGTTTTTACATGAGTGCAATTATAATGAATATATTTTGCATGCAACTTTTGTGATCTCGTCTTCTATCATTAGTATTTTCCATAAAATATATCATATGATAGTAATAGTTTTCTATGTTCTGACTAAAGAAATATAACTATCCCATAATATATTTGGCTTTTATCAAATTCTGGGACAATAAGGCAATCTAAGATTTTTGGCTTTTTTCATTATTATGAGCATCTTTGTGCATATTGATTTATTTATAAGGTTAGATTCCTTATATTCCTTTGAAAGATTTCCAAACGTGGTCCTACTGCCTATGAGTGTATGATCATCATAATTAATAGTGAATTTATGAAAAGCATATAGTACTTGTATTAATGAATACAGTGCATGAAGTTCTTTATATGTGGCCCACATGGTGCGAAGTACTTCACATATATTATCTCACAACAAAACTATGAAAGGAATATAATTATCCTTACTTGTAGAAGTAGAAAAGAGTCTGATTGCAGTGTTTGACTGCTAACCAGAAAGTTGGCAGTTCAAGTCCATGAGCCAGTCAACAGAAGAAAGAGGTGGCAGTCAGCTTCAATAACAATTTACAGCCTTGGAAACTATAGGTCTTCTTTTCTCTCTTATAGGATTGCTCTGAGTTGGAATTGACTTGATGGCAGTGGTTTTGATTTTGATGATGGAAGGATAAAATGAGTGGTACTAACAGAGTCAAAATTAGGACCTACGTGTGTCTAACACCAAAATCCAGTATTGCAGCATTTTATTGCTTCGACCAATTTACAAATTTACAGTGCCAATGTGCCAGCATGTTCATTGACAAGGATGTATTTTACCTATAGTATTGTTTCTTTCTCCATTGTGTGATAAAGCCCTACTTTCTCTGATATTGATTGCAGCATTGAATTCTCTTTTAATTCTTTTCTACACCTAATAATGAGACAGTATGTATTTATCATGCCTCTATGCTCCCATCTTTTAGGAGTAAGGGTTAATCACCTTGAATTATCTGTAGCTTCCTGAGGATGCTACTGAGCTGTATTTATATTAGACACTCAGAGTCAGCACTAAGCTTGACACAACATCTGGGATCAATAAATGGCCACTGAATTTAACTCCAGTAGGTCAAGTCCTGCTTTTGGCAACTTCCTCCCATTGATACCAACCCCTTTCTATCTGCTACAGGAGAAATTGAGTGATTAGTCATGTTTTCACATTGTCATCTTGCCCTCTAGGTCTCAGCTGCTTAGCTAACCATTGACCACTCTACTGCCCTAGTGAACTTAGGTCCATGAACTTTGTTTCCCTTGGCATCTGTCCTTGACCAGTTCCCTCACTAACAAGTAGTATGTGCGACGAAGGCCATTATCTTCAAATTCCAGGATATGTCCCCTGGGAGAGACTGAATGAATCTCAGACCTGTGGTTATTCTTTGCTATCCTGTTGATTCCAATTTATAACAACATCACACACGATCCCCTGGACTTGTTTTATTTATTTTTAAATATGAAATGCTTCACGAATTGTGTGTCATCCTTGCGCAGGAGCCATGCTAATCCTCTCTGTATCGTTCCAATTTAGTATATGTGTCGCCAAAGCAAGCATTGGACTTGTTTTATAGGCCCCTTAGATGATCATCTTTTTTGAAAAGAGTCCTGGTGGTAGAATGGTAGCAGATGAATCCTACCAGTCACTCTGCCAAAGAAAGAGTTGGCCATGCACGGAGCTGTTCTACGTTGTCCTAGAGCAGTGGTTCTCAACCTGTGGGTTGTGACCCTTTTTGGGGCCAAAGGACCTTTTCACAGGGGTCGCCCAGTTCATAAAAGTAGCAAAATGACAATGATGAAGTAGCAACTGAAATAATTTTATGGTTGGGGGGGCCACCACAACACGAGGAACTGTATGAAAGGGTCGCAGCACTTGGAAGGTTGAGAACCACTGGCCTAGAGGGTTGCTATGAGTTGGAAACTATTTGAATGCACAGCACAATAATCGCTGTCTTTAAAGAGGAAGTGGAGAGTACAGTTAGCACGTTCAAACAGGGAACCATTAGTTGAGTTATCAAGAGCATGACCAGGGCTCTTTGAGAGCAAGCCTGTCTTTGTTGCTGTTAAAACCCTTAGCTGACTGCAGACACCAAGGATATTATCTCTCTAGTTATATTCCTTACTTAACCATTCTGAAAAATGGTTGTACTTTAAGTCAGAGGGAGCCATGAAGAGAGGTTTTTCATATGTTTCGAAGTTTGGGTGCTGACTCTAATTCCATTCGAGAGAATTTCACACATCCGTGTTCAGAGGATTATTGTCATGGTCATCATGGTCCTCATCATCCTCTTCAGGTTGGGGTAGAATTTTTAGTAATCCTCCAGGCAATTGAGCAGTAGGATTGCATCACCAAGATTATGGCTGCCAGATATAACTTTTCCATTATATCTTAGTCTTATTAATTTCCACTCTTATTCCTATTTGATTTGGATTGGATGCGGTTGAGGAAACTTGCTCACTGCCATCGCGTCCTATGGGAAAGAGTAGAACTCTCCCGGTGGGTTTCTGAGATTGGAACCCTTGACTGGAGTTGGAAGCCCCGTTCCTCTCCTGAGGAGCAGCTGTTGGTTGGTCATTGCTGACCTTGGGGCTAGCTGTCCAAAGCATCACCCCGATACCACCAGGGCTCTGAGATCGAGGAAAGGATGACCAAAATGCTACCCAGAAATAAAAGAATCTACCATGAAGTGAGAACTGTTAAAGATTCAGGTTTGGGATAACAGTTGTATGAGCCCCTAATAAAATGTTTAAAAAAAAAATCAAAATAAAATAGCAAAAAAGGGAAAAGAAAGTAACTGTCTATGTACAAATATGCCTGACACAATTGATGTATGGATTGTAATAAGCATTGCAAGAGCTCTCAATAAAATGATTACAAAACAAAAAAGAAAAAAAAAAAGATTCAGGTTTGGACTCAGAAAAATGGAACTGAAAAGTGCATCCCAGCCAAACCACTCTGAAATGTTCAATGAATTGAGGTACATCAGAGATTTAAACAGGGCACACACCATGATACATATCTAACTCTGCTTCAAGAATAGGGCTTTTTCTTGTTGCTGTTAGATACAATTATGAGGGTTAATCAAAATGTATTGCTACTGGGTCCTCAGTTCATATATATGCATGGACTTCCTTCAAATATAATGTTCTTAAACATGTCTCTGCTATCAGTATATGGCTACAGACAAGTTCCCTCAGTAATGCATGTTTCTTTGTCTCCTTAGGATTCCTTCAAAACAGGTCCAATCAAAGCAGTAACCTCAAATGGGTTCTCCTGGCCAGTTAAATTCAAAATAGAGAGTTCAGCTGCAAAGGCTTTAGGGACTCTTTTTTTGTTGGGTGGGGGGGATGCCAAAGGGGTAATTGCGGTAGATTTTTCTCAGAGGATACAGGACAATCATGAAGACTTACTATGAATGAGATTTAAGAACTTCTGACACAATGAGACAAAGACCAGGAATGCTACTTCAAGGCATTTGCTTTCGCTGTCATGAAGTTGCACCTGCTCATTCTTCAGGGACAGTAAGACCTGTCTTAGGAAAATGTCATTGTAAACTCTTACCCTCTTGGCCCCACAACCCTGACCTTCCCCCTTCAGATTTACTTTTATCCTCCAAATGAAAAGAACTGTAGAATCAAAAAAAGGGAATCCAACTGAGATGCCCCAATTTTGCCATTTCATCGAGGTGCAAATTGAAGAGGATAGGCTTCCTGGGGGGAAAGGGCTATGGTCCTGGAAGCCAGGACTTCAGAAGGCATAGACCTATAGAGTCAAGAACTATATGGTGTCAAGAAATAATCTGCTTCAGATTTTTGATATTTTTATTTTAGAAAAGTTTCTCTGATTTTATAGCAATTTTTTGACTGGCCCTCATATATTAGATTCATATTCAAAGAATATGTTTCAACAAATCAGTTTTATGAAAATCATTTCAACATTTTCTATAAAATCAGAAACTAGAAGTAGCCTCAAATCTTTGCATGTTTTATTATATGGTCATATATGTATATGGTGAGAGGAACTTTGTGTTTGTAGCATCTATATATACTTTAAATTCCCATGAAGGGAATGTGTTTTGTAATTAATGTAGGGTTTTCTTTCGGGGAAATGTGTTACAAATTTTGTACTTGGATAAAACAATCTTGGGTTGAATAAAGCAGTATAGTTTCATCCTTGAACACAAGTAAGAATTCACTTCTTACTTAGTAACCAGAAGCTATATGTAAACTAATGAGCAGGTTACATAAGGCAATTTAACTCTATGTTCTGCTTAACTTTATGCTGAACAAAACTGTTTGAATTTACAAGGAAGTCAGAGGAAAATTGCTCTGCTAATAAGCACAGCAATGATTATGAATAATGAATATTGGAATGTTATTATAGAATAAAGCCACCAGCCATGATGTATCTTGCTGTTAAATTATTTAAAATGCTGCTGATAATTATAGACTTGTGTTAAGTCTACATCTGTACATGTTAAAGCTGGAATCACAGTTTTTAATCAGTACCTTTATTTCTTCCTTCCTTTGGTAAGGGGAGAATTTATATATGTGTGTGTGTGTGTGTAGATAGATAGATAGATAGAGAGAGAGAGAGAGAGAGAGAGAGAGAGAAAGGGAGAATGTGTTCTACAGTTAGAATTTTACTGGAGGAATTATATTTAAATCAATGTATATTTACCAGGGAGCAGTGTTACTTCAGGGTGAGGATTGCTGGGGGGATTTTAGGGAAGTACATGGAAATAAGACTATGACAGTTAGTGGAATTGCTACTCTGCTATTTCTCTGCAAAGAATGAGGGGGAAGGAATACATTTGATCATTAAGAAAACAAAATATGAAATGCATATTTAACACTTCATTAAATATGTAGATTGCTGTGAAGTCTGGTGAGAAGGTTAAGGATATTGAGCTGCCATAAAGCATCAGCCCACACATACTCATTTGCCCCCTATACAATGAAGTCAGAAAACGGCCCCCAAAGAGCCAGTGTTGGTGAGGCATCAAAACTGGGACCTGTGACACAAAAGCGCATTACCAGGAATAAATCTTCTCGCTGTAAATTCAAGCCATTTTAACTTCTCTCAAACACACACAGAAGCACTCTGTTAAACAGATATGTAGTGAAGTGCGTTTCCAAGGGAAAATTGCCCAAATCGACTCCACCCACAGCCGTCAAATCTACTATGACTCATAGACAGGGTCCAATGAGACCCCTGGGGGCTTCTCAGGCTGTAATATTTACAAGAGCAGAAAGCCTCCTCTTTCACCTGCACAGTGGCTGGTGGGTTTGAAATGCTGACCTTGTGGTGAGCAGCCGAGCATACAATCCACCATGCCAACAGTGTTCCTTATAAACTATTAAACAACACCAGCCAAATGAAGTGATGAGTCACCACTAGCTTCTTGCATTTCTCACCCCTGTGAACATTGCTTCTTCTTCTCCACCAGTTCAGGTGCACCAACATTCAACAGCCGCCACTGCTGTATTGTATAAAGTTCTTGCTATGGTACTATTTGGTGGTCTGGTGGTCTCTCTACAGCAGATGTACAGTCATGTGCTGCAGAACTTCCATTTGGGAAACATCCAAGCCCATCTACGTCCTTATTCCCATACATTTATAGAATTCAGAAATCCCAGTGAGAGAATGAGCTTTAGTAAACCAAACAAATTCCCAAAGGCAACAGATATATTACATGACTCTTGTATGCAAAACCATTATGCTACCATTTATACTGTATGCATACATACAGTATAATGCATACATGCATACAGTATAAATATATACACACATACATACTGCAATACATATGTTTTGATAGTCAAAATATCTATGTTACTGACATGCATTATACCTTCTCTCTAAGAAAGGTCGCTACATAACTGTGTATGGTTCAACTCAGCATCCAGTCTCATGTACCTCTGTTGTGCTGTAGCACTATCTCTCCATTCAATTTTCCTCTGAATATGCTGTCATGAAGTGCCTCCTGGTTCCCAGACACAGCAGACCCTGTGCTGGTGACCGCGACTGAAAGGCAAAGGAGAAGTATCCGTTTGAAAGTGAACCAGAGGTCATTAAAGAACACGAGGTGGACAATCACTGACTGCTATGGCGTCCAATATAGGCACGTCACACTTGACAAACGTGCCGATCCACAACAACAAAGGGAAAACTCTGTAAGCTGGTAAACAAATAGGCTGTGATGAAGGCTACTAGGCTAACAGAAAGGTGCAGGGCCTACAGCAGATAGGGAGAAAGGGCCCATGGATGCTGCGGATGGAGGACCAACCCCAAAGCCCCCTTCCTCTCAGCATAGTGGGCAGCAGGGATATGGCCTGAATCTCACTGACTCGAGGTTTTAAGAAGAATCGGGGGCAGGAATAAAATATGGTGTTTGCCCAGCGTCCGAATCACATAATGGCCTTTTTCACAGAACATGTATAGTGGGTGTTAAGGGATGAATTTTTTGAAAAGCAGAGATATCTAGACATCTTTGAATATTTTTCAACTGTATATTTTTCAATGTAAATAATATTGATGGAGTATCCATCACTGAATCTCCATCACTTATGTACTACTCACTCTGGATCATGGTTCCATGTGTATTATATTCTATAATCTCCATACATCTCTGCTTACTACAGGTATTACTGTTGGAGGAAATAGAAAGTAAAGAAGCGAAGTAACTTGTCTTGAGGTTCTGACTTTATGCCTAAGGTTCATAGTTTCCTAAATCTCCCTCTGCTCCAACTCCACTATTAGAGAAAAGCATCTCAATTATTACGAAGTTGTTTATGGGAGGATTTGAGAAACTCTTCAATGCCGGAGTCTTTTAGGCTCGTTGAAAAACCTGATGTGAGAAAGAGGACAGATTTCAAATATTCCTCTCTAAATTCTCCATCGTGGCCTTCTGTTTTGGAAATAATCAGTAAACGAATGTATTCAATGTTCCTTCTCTAATTGCTTTTCGTTATTTGTGACGCTAAGTTTCGATGCCTCGAGTGAATGATTTCAAACGTTTCCATTTTCTAGCTGACCTACATGTAAATTAATCCAAGGGCCTGACACGGAAGATTCATGCCCTGAAATGCCTTTCATTGGTGACAGTTTTGAAGCACTGCACCGATTTCACTGTAAGAGATGAAAGATGATAAATAAATGGGGGTGGGGGGGTGGGAAGTCACTCAGAGTACATTTAAGTATTTACCCAAAACTTGGAAGTTGAAATCTACCCTGAGATGTCTTACAAGAAAGGCCTAGTGATATTACATTTTCCAAATGTTAGGCTTTAAAAACCTTAACTGAGTACAGTTCTACTGTGACACACATGGCTTGCCATGAATTGGAATACACCTAATGATAGTGGTTTTCTTGTATAATCATTATAATACTAGAACATTTCTATTTTTTTCTGATTTGCCAGACTGTGTTACCCAACAGCAGCACAAGAAAGTATGTTGTGATATCCAGAAAAAGAAAAAGATCGTCGGTTCATAGACAGCAATCCCACCATGACCTCTTTTTGCCTGGTTGCATTTCTTCTTGTAGATGGGTGAAATGTTATTTTAATGGGGAACACTGTGTTTCATTAAGATATAGATTTGGTCTCGCTTATTTCTATAAAGCTCAATAGTCTAGGAAAGCTTTATCTTGGAGAACATGTAATAAACTGATTGACCATATTAACTTTGCTCCACCAGTAGGTCATTAGACCGGACCCTCCAGCTGTCAGAATCAATTCCAGCTTTAATTAAATTGCCCTATGGTTTGACCTTAAAGAGGGAATGTCACAGGGCTTCTTAGGTATTGACATGATGGTTATTGTTGAAGCAGACGAAGGAAGGGAAAAATCTTTTAAAACTGGTTACTGGACACGCTCATGTATAAGCCAAGTTTTTCCAGCACATTTTTTATGCAGTTTTTGCAGTAAAATTCGATGTCTTGGCTGATACTTGCGTCGACTTATACTCAAGTATGTTCAGTATTTTAAAAGCTCTATTTCGTATTTTTCTTGTGTTTTGCCAGCATCAGCTCTCCATTACCTTTAGCCTTCCTGTCATTATTCTAACCAATGTATCTCTCTCTTGTGGGCATCTCCTTGTCAAACACTCCATCTTCTATATTTGGCACTCAGTCATTTTTTTATTAATTCAACAAATATACTTGCTGCATGCTAATTTGTGCTGAGGCCTGTAATACACCCCAGACATATCATTGTGGGCAAAACAGATATTTTACCTAGCCTCATGGAGCTTATATTCCAGCAGGAGAGATAGATGTTCATCAGCACACCCCTCACCTATAGTATAGCCAGACCCAACCCACTGCCATTGAGTAGATTCCTACTCATAGATTGAGAGCCTCATCTTTCTCCCTTGAAGCAACTAGAGGACTTGAGCCACTGATCTTGTGGTTAGCAGCCCAATGTGTAACAGGTAATGATAACTGATACCAAAAAAAAAGCTATATGGGAAGAAGTCTAATAATCAATGAATTAATTAGTTAATCAATTTATTTTAGGATGGTAAGAGAACATTTAATTGGGGATATGCTCCAGACTTAGGTGGGAAATGAACTTTTCAACAAAGACCTGAGAGGGCATAAAGACAGTTAAGTGAAATAAATGGGGCCAATGGTAGGTGAGATCCTGATGTTCTGAGACCCAGAAGTAATGTAGGCCACAACCAGAGAAGAGAAGAAATGGGTCCTTCTAGAAGGGAGGGCCAGGGAGGGAGGTCTGAATAAGCAGGTTGGGTCATGTCAGGGGACTGGAAGGATGGGCAGCAGCAGGGAGCTGTGCACTTCTCTGAAGCTTGGCCTTACATTCTCGTTACATCCAAGCTCACTGGAAACTTGGATGGGAACGCACTTCTCTGTGGGTACCTTCTCAGTTGATTTCTTTTGAAATTGTTTAAGAATGCTGTGTCACACTATTTGTCAAGCAGGACTGCCCTTTCTAAGAAAGCCATATTCCACTTTAGGATTTCTGACAGTATCTATTTTTCTGAACTCATTTTGTTTTTCCCCCCCCTTTCTATGATTTTCCTCCATCGTTCTTGCTTTGTGATATCATTTTCAAATGTCACCGGGCCTTCTCCCACTGTGAGGTGACTCTGCTGCCGTATGGCCCTTTCCCCACCCTTGCTTGTTTTGTCCATCTCCTCACTCAGCTCTTTTTTCTTGGCTGGAACTGAATACCAAGTAGTTATTTTGCACATTGCTTTCTTTACTTTCTGGTCAATGAAATCTCCAGGAAAGTGCACCAAGATCATGTCAGACATTGGATTTCCTATAAAGCACACTAGCACAGGTAACCACAGCTTCCTACGATTTGTACATGACTTTCAGGCTTGCTATCTTGTAATATACAGTATTACAAAGAGTTTGGCCCATTCTTTTCATCGATGTGATTGGTCTTTATTCCAACCCCTTGAGAATATGTTTTGCTCCTCTTTTCGTCTCTTCTCAACCAAATGCATGTTATTACACTTGTCCTTTCTGAGGCTGGTGGGTTTTCACCCTGCTGCATATAGTTATCTGCCCTGAGGGCTAGGCTGTGCTCTGGGGCTTAATGAACATTAAATGCCTAGTGTTTGGAGAGGAGAAACCAAGGGTCGCCTGTGCAAGAACAGGAGACATTAACCCTGTGGAGACAGCGAGGCATTTTTATCATAGTGCCCAAAGGGCTGGCAATTAGAACAAGGTTTACCCGGGCTTTAGAATAAAGAGTTTACAAGGGACTCATCAATGCGGTGCCTGGTAGGGGATGAGTGATAAGTTAAGAATGGAGACGGTGTGCAGCTGGATGTGCTACATCGGTCCCATCTTAATAATCATTGTTCTGGACATAGGCCACATTCTGCTGGGTACATCTAATTTGATCTATAACTCTTACATGGTGACTGTTTCTCCAGCTTCACAGTTTAAATGAATGGTAAGCCACTCTAGTTTGGAAGAACTGATCAAAAATCAAACATAATCATCTTTTATCATTAAACTACGTATATATATGGCACATACTCATTGACAGATTTGTCAAAGGTGCATGCATCTTTACCGGGGGAAGAAGGCATTCGTGATGCTAAGAGATTTCTATTCCCGGCCTAAATGACACGTGCTTCGGCAAACGTCCACCCTCCTTTTTCACACAGCGTGTCTGATGCCACTGACGTTCGGGCAGGTGACTCAGTTCATGCTGCTTCTAGGTCTTGATACCTGTTTAAGACCTAAGGACACTTCAAAGCCTCCTCTGGACTCTTATTCTGCCAAATATGACTTCTGGGGCCTGCACTTGAAAGCATCTCATTTTGGGTTCCCTCATCAAATCTCCCCACCACTCAGATCATGTGGTTTCATTCTTACTCTCTCAGCAATTTTTTTTTATTTTATTGGTACTCACCTTAATACAGCTCACCAACTTTGGCTGAGTTGGATATTTGGCCCAAGGTGACTGTTAAAAATAATAGATTGACCAAAGCTAATTATTACATCAAAGGAATGATGCATCAAAATAATCTCTAATGGCACTGTTGTGGCCTCCAGTCCAACTCTCTGGCTCCTGCGCCCCAAGGTAGCACATCCCTCATCAGTCCAAATCCATGTCGCTTAGCCCACAGACCCAAAGGACACACAGAGCCACGCTGCTTTTTGTAAAAAAATACAGACATGGGGTAACTTGCTATGTGAGTTCCCAGAGGTCAGTACATTACATGCAAGAGAGACTGTAAGTCCTGGTTTAATGGATACTATGAGTAAAGATTTGATTCCAAGCAGTGAACAAAACCAACATGCATCTGCTTACATGGAAATTTGGCTTGAATAGGAAGACATTCACTGAAAAAATGACTGCGAGTTCTTGCAAAAGAAAAAGTTTCTAATGCTAGGTGAACTTACCTCACTGGTTAATACACTTCCCCCCAGAAGAGGACATGTAAGGGGGAAGTGCCAAGTAGCAGAATTAAAGACTGGAGCGTGAGGGCCAGCACCGTCTTATGGGTGAATCCAAGAAGACCACAGGAGTGCTCAAGATACATTCTATATCATTTAGGATTTCTAATTCACAATTCTTAATTGTGTTTGGCCTTTTTACGTTGAAGCATCTTCTGGCCTTTTATTTCCTAAGTTTCAACCTCCTGGGGCTATTTGTGACTAGTATTTGGGGGAAGCATTTCCACGTCTCAAGTCTCCTTATCTACTATATTGCCAAACTAGACTAAGACAACCTAGTTGATGATGCAACTTTTATAAGCTGGTAAGTATTTTCCTTTTATTTTATCACTGAAATTAGGTGACTCCTGTAGACAGTTATTTAAGCCCTGGTTGAGCTGTTGCGAGGAGCAGTTAGCATCCTCCTGACATGACTTCCAGCGGAAGGAAACAGCTGGAGAAACACAGGTATTTGGGACAGCACACACACTGTAGGTTGCTTGTGGATTTCCCAATTGATCTCATTTGCCCAATTATTTATTCCAGATGCATGTAAACTATGTGGAGGATAAAAAGGAGTACAGGCTCCTAGCTGTCACGGGAAGCTTTTCATTGTGAAGTTCATGCTCCTTGTCACTGTGTTCTTGTCATTGTGGCATCATCCAGATGCTCGGGACACAGAGAGCAGAAGGGGGCAGGAAATTGCAATGACACTTGAGTTGACAAGCCTAATTCCGACATGTCGAAATCACTAGAAAGAAAAACAAAACTTGCAATGTACAAAGGAGAGTTTAAATTGAGGATCATGCTGTTGGTTTAGGGATAATTTTGTTGTATGCCCGATAACTTGTGCCAAATATGTCTGGCTTTAAAGAACTGACCCCCCAAAGGGAAAGGACCTATACATGGAGGGGTCCACGTGACAGTCCTGCAGGAAGAGATTCCGCTCTCTCAAATGAAGCAGGTGCTCAGTAGAAATCCATCGATGTCACAGTTTGGGAGAAGGACTTTCTTGGATAGAGAGCCCACTCCTCGGGAGAAAGATGGGACTTTCTCCTCCTGTAGAATTCCAGGTGCAGAAACCCACAGGGCCCGTTCTACCCTGTCCCCTCAGGTCACTAGAAGGCAGCATACACTGGATGGCAGCGAGTACTTGGGTAAATGATGTTTCCCCTGAGATTGTACTGGGTTCTGGTTATCAATGATTATTAAGTTCATTCAGATAGAATTTCCTAGTTTCCTTCTACTTTCCTGGAGACCATCATGCTCACAAACTCTCTAATATGCTTTGGTATTTTCCCATAAACTGAGTTACAACCTCACCAAATGTTCTCTAAGAGTCCCGGAAATGCACATTCAGTGGTCTGGAAATCCCATGCAATGGTCCCAAATTCAGCAGCCCCATATAGCAGCACATCCCTGGCATCCCCTTCACTAGTCTCATTGAAGGTCCCCCCACCCCCTTATTTTTAGTATTGGTTGTGTGTCCAGTAGCTACTTCTTATTTTATCACTGAAAAGAAGTGCATTGAACTGGTAAATAATAATTTATTTACTCATTCTCTGAATGGTGGCTGCCACCCATCTTTCAATTTGTTGTATGGTAGCAGTTGATAGATATGGACACAGGCATAGATGTAGATATATATATATATATATATATATACATACATACATACATACATACATACATACATACATACATACATATATATACCTGCATCGCTGGAAGCTCTGCCACTGGTATTTCAAATACCAGCAGTGTTACCCAGCCCAGACAGGTTTCAGTGGAGCTTCCAGATTAGGATGGACCAGGAAGAAAGTCCTGGTACATTCTTATGAAAATGAGCCCCTGAAAACCTTCGGGTCTCAACAGCACACTCTTCAATGGGCTGGTTTTGAACATCAAGAGAAATCAATCCCCGGAGGAGGGAATTGCCTTTAAGGTGGAGGCCTGGCACCTGTGAGGAGAACCCTCCCTGAGATGGACTGGTAACTTCAGCCCTTAGGTTTACTGTAAGTCTTTCTCTGATGAGCCACGTGCCATTCTCCAACGATCTTCTCCCTTCCAGGGCTGCCTTCTACTCTGCTCACATGTGTTGGTTCCTTGAGATCTTTGTTGCGAGTGCTTAATATGTTTCCCATGTTTAGTTCTATATGGGTTCACTAACGTTCAAATCATGTGGTACTTGAAGCTTGAGGGATATTAAGTTGGAAAAAATCCGTAGCGTTTTCTGATAAACATAATATGCAGTATTTATGAAGATATAACTTTAATGGGGCTACTCAGTTCATTTTCAAGAATGCTTTAGGAAATAACACAAAGGAACTTGAAAACCCAAGAATAGGGGTGGTACCCAATCTCTCTTCATCAAGATGAGGCTTGTAAGGGTAAAAGTTCACACAATAGATATATTCACCTTTTAAAATGTAAATGAACTGCAACATCAGCATAATTTTCTTGTACCATCTTTGAAAAAAATGAAAGTTAAGTATATTCATGGTTGTTTCTTTATCCTAAGAAGAGCTTTGAAAACCTATAATTATAGAATTTATTTTAAAAAATAACTAATAAATCCTGTTGAAGAAGAAGAAGAAAGGTTTAAAGGTTGGAGGCAAAATAGCTTATTTTTAGACTGAATTTTGGAAGGATGCTGAAGTCTTTACTCACTGGCAATAATAAAGACAAGTTGTAAATTAAGCATATTGGAAAAAAATACAGGGAGGATAATAGCTGACAAATTATTGATGTTACAGGAGGCAACCAAGGCAAGATGTGCTAACATGACACTTTGATGATCTGACTGTGTGTGATCATTGACGTGTGTGACCAGAATGAAAACTCCCCCCAAGTATCAGTCCAGAACCTTGCATACGTCACCCACTCTAGCCAATGAGGAAATATAAGGGCAGCCTGATTCTAAAAGATATTAGTGTGTTTTTAGAGGTGTGCTCAGATAAAAAGAAGACATAGGGGACAGGCACGATGCCAACCAGGTGATAAAGACAGATAGTACAGATGGGAACGGTGAGAGAGCAAGCGTGTCAGGTAGGTAGAGAATAGAGCCTGCCCAGGAGATGTGGAAGATGGTGTTGGCTTGAACAATCAAACAACATGGATCAAAATGGTTGATCTCAGTTTTGCGGTTTATAAAGGAACTTGGCAAATATGTCATCATTGTCTCTGAGTTCTTTAATGTGTATATTTCCTCCATTTCTTTTCCTTTGGTTGGTTTGGGTTTTTTGTTTGTCTGTTTTTGTTGTTTTGTATGGGTGTTAGGGTTTAAGTGCTTATTCACTCTAATCCTATGATTAAAAAATGTGCATAGTTTCTTATTGTGTATTAGACAGCAGATTTCTTTAGACACGTGTGCAGTCACAGTATATCATCTTTCCTGCTTTGTATATTTCCATGATCACCTCTGGCACTATCATCACAAACTGCCACATTGGACCACCTTGGCAGATGGAGACAGCGCTCTCTTCAATTGTGGTTTTTCAATGAGTGGCTCGCCCAGGGAGGAGTTGAGTGGTGGGGCATCGAACCAGTGACACACCGGGAAGGTAAAAAGTCCTGATTGGTTGTCCTTTTAAGTTTCCATGCTGCAGCTACTCCCACCACGGCTGATTTCAAGCTACCAATTTGCCTTTATTGAATCCTGTGTTGAAAACAGTTGTGCACAATTATCTTGTGTAAGTTGATGTAAGCTGACTTCAGCATAAGGCTGCTGGGATCAGACTGTGGGATTCTACTTAAGGGAGTGTAAGTGGGGAAGGTATAAACCATGTTTAACCCTTCTCTTTCCATACTGATCCTGGTGTGAGTTTCCTATCAGTCTTCCCCTTCAGGTGTCTCTAGAGACATCATAAAAGTCAAAGATGCTTCATCCCAATATGTATCTTGTTCATTAGGCTGTCAGATGTAATTAAGTGTTTTATTGATAACACCAGCACTGTGGTGCTTGAGCAGACATGTGACAGGGACGTGGCGGAGCAGAGGTGTCAGGACATGGAGGGCTCCGCAGGTGTGGTGCAGGTGTTTATTTTGAAGGCACTTCTGACACAAGCTTGTCACTCCAGGGTTCCTCTTCTGAAAACGGAAGTAGCAACATCAGCGTCCTCTATTGATTGATGGGAAATAGCATGGGATCACACGTCGAAAGGCCACGCCAAGGTCAAATGCTTTATGGGTTGCTTCAGTTGTTTATCGTTTTCCTTTGCATTTCATTTGTGTAGGACAAACTTTAGAGACATTTCTAAGTCATGAGTGCCTGTACCAGAACATGGCATTCAGGTACTAGATCAGATTCATCTAGCTGTTTATTGGTGACTACGCGAAGCACAATAATGAAACAGCTGTTGAGAATCTAAGTCGAATCTGTCTCCCAAAGACAAAAGGAACTGCAGTACTCACCTGCTATTATAGAAGTACTGGATCTCGCCCTCTATAGCTTATTCCCATTTATTTGTGGATATACTTGGAAATATCTAATAGCCAAATCAGCTATAGCTAATTGTCTGCATTTTTCTATTCTCTGCATGAGTTCCTGCTGTGATATCAGCCACTAAATATGACAATGCAGCTGTGTTTACTGGTGTTATTGATGATACTCAAGCTGCCAGAGACCCAAAGAGGGCTTTAGAGTCATTTAGATACAAAGCCACCCAAACCATCGTGGTTAGCTGCCATTGAGTCGATTGCAACTCACAGCCACTCTTTGGACAACTGAACAAAATGCTGCCCAATCCTGCACCACCCTCACTCTCAGTCCAATATTTGAGTGCACTGTTGCAGCCACGGTGCCCATCGCTCTCTCAGGGGTCTCCCTCTTTCGCACTGACTCCTCTACATCTTTCTAGTATGATGTGCTGACCCAAGGACTGGTTCCTCCTGATGACATGTTCAAACATGAGACGGAGTCTCGCCATCGTCACTTCCAAGGAATAGTCTGCCTAGATTTCTTCCAACACAAGTTGCGTTGGTTTTGTGGCAATCGATAATGTATTGAATATTTGTCACCAGTAACAAAATTAAAGGTCTCAATTATTTAGTGTTTTGTACTTATTGTCCAGCTTTGGGATGCATTTGAGATGATTGAAAATACCATGGCTTGGGTTAGGCAGGGCTACCTAGTTTTCAAAGTGACTTCTTTGCTTTTTCACACTTTTAAGGGATGTTTTGTAACAGATTTACTTACTGTTGCCTCCATGAGTGTGTATTATAGATGGAAGTAAAATGATGAAATTCTTGATAACTTCAATCTTTTCTGTTTATCCTGATATCGCTTATTAGTCTAGTTGTGAGGATTTTTTTTATGTTGAGGCACAGTCTACATTGAAGGCTTTGGCCTTGGATCTTCATAGATAAGGCATCAAGTCCTCTTGACTTTCAGCAAGCGAGGCTGGGTTGGCTGCATATCACAGGTGGTTGATCAGTCGTCCTCCCAGCCTGAGGCTGCATTCAACCTCGTCTAGTCCAGATTCTTGGGATATTCGCTCAGCATACAGATTGCATAAGTGTGGTGAAAGGACAAAAACTTGATGATGAAAATAAAATAATAAAAAACAAAGGGAAAAAAAAGTTCGATGATGTTGTGGGATACAACCACTGCTCATCTGTCAGGTTGCTATACTCTGGTGGCTTGTGTGTGGTTGTGATTTTGGACACCGAGGTACTGAAGTTTCAAACACCAGCAGGGTCACCCAGGGTGGGCAGGCTTCAGAGGAGCTTACAGACTGAGCGAGACTAAAGGGAAGATAGATGTGGTCTACTTCTGAAAACATCGATGACTGAGAACCTTATGAAGAACCATGGGACAAGCCCTTTGTCTCCACTGCTACAAAAAAATGAACAAAACTGTCGAGACTTTAGTGGTGTCCAAGCACTGTGCTAGTTGTTTTTCTTCTTCTTGTTGGACCCTCTCCATCAGGCCCACTCAGGACTTCCCAAGAGTGGAGGGGACCAGTAAGTGAAGACTTTTCTCATCTTCTGTCCTGAGACTGCTCCTGGAAATGCACCTATATGTCTTACTCCTGCTCTCAGGAGGTTACTCCTTCTACGGGATTCTCTATAATCCCTTGGCTGATTTGTCAACATTTCTCTTAGTAACAATATCTGCCACTCCTCATGGCCACACAGATTTTACAAAACTTACAAATGAGACTATCAGCGAAGTGATGCTTTCAGATTAGTGCATTGAAGAAGACTATGAGCCATACCAGGGACTTCCGGAAAGAAAAAGAAAAAAAATCAGTCTTGAAAGAAATTCAGCCAGAATATCCTTTGGAAGTGAGGAAGGCAAGACTTTATGTCGGGTACTTTGAATATGTCATTAGGGTGGAGAAGTCCCTAGAAAGGACTCCATGCTTGGAAGAGCGGAGAAAGAGCAGAAAGATGGAAGACTCTCAAGAGTATGGATTGACAAAGCAGCTGAGATAATGACGCAAGCTTCGGCGCGATGGTGACAAGGACTCCAGACTGGGCAGTGTGCTGTTCCATATACTTAGGGTTGCTGTGACCTAGAGCGAGCAGTAGAGCCTGTGACAACCATGTGGATGAGATGAGAAAGAAAGCGCACTCGATGCAACTCCTCATTCCTTCATTAAGGAGCCTTCGTGGTGTACTGGGTTACCGGTTGGTCTGCGAATCACAAGGCTAGCAGTTCAAAACCATCTGCTCCTACAAGGGAGAAACTGGAGACGTCCTGCTCCTGCCGATCATTTGTCTTGGAAACTCCCTGGGTCTGTTCTGTCCTGGCCTAGAGGCTCCCTCGGCATTGGACTCGACTCGATGGCAGTGAGTTTGAGGTGCACTAATTGTGGCTGCTCTAACTGTGCCTCCTTTTCACTGAGCGCCGGGAACAGAGGGTACAGTTTTATATGCAAAACGTTTTCCTGCAAAAATTATGCCAACAAGTTCCCTAAAATGACCAAGTAAGAAACCACCCAGTCAAGAGCAGTCTAGTGAAAGCCAAAGGTCAAAACAGTAACCACCAGTAATCGAGAGCTGGGGAGGCCATGCAGACAAACAACAGTCAACGCTCACATAGTGTAGTGGGGAAGTAATGTGAGATGGAATAAAAAGAATAGTGGAGATTAAAGGTTATGAACATTGTCAGAGAGCAAGAGACCGTGTTTTTTAGGGAGTATCAGCTGGGTTAAAGGAGTCAGGCACTGTGGGATATGTGAATGGAAGTCTGCAGCTGAAAGATGTATCTGCACCGAAAGGCTTTCTGCTACGCTTGAAGTTTGTTCGAACATTAACATCCGTGTTGACAAGGCAAAGGTGTATTAAATATCTTTATGGATAGTCAATCCTAATAAAGCAGGACATACACTTAATTATAGTCATTTTATGGTGGCTTTTCTATTTTAATTATAGTTTTACATAATCTAAGCTTGATTTAGTTGAATAATAATGAGGTCTCATTTCTATGCTGAGCCTGGAGAAGTCGTTAGATTCCGTCTGCTTATGAATTACGCTTACAGTCCGGATATATAAGCCATATAGAATTCAAGCAGATTCTTTTAAGACTACTGCATCACCAAGACTTCACATTTCTCTTAACCATGAAGGAGATGGGTTCGCAGGTCATCGGAGATAGAGCAGTGCAGAGCTTGTTGAGTGACACATCTTTTCACACAGAGCTAGATTTCATTTTGCCTGTTGGTAGGCTGAAACCCAAGGGTCCAATAATAGCCTACCTCTGAGGTTGGAATTTAACTCTAGGCTAGGAAGACAGTAGCTAAAATACGTACATTATTTTTTGACATTTTTAAAGAGAATTAGTTCCTTATAGTGAATTACTTTGTGCATTTGAATGTACCAAGAGATTTCCAAACAAAGATTTATTGAACGCAATTCCTAACTCTGGGTCTGGAAGGGAGGCTGCTTGCAGAAGATTGAAACTCTACTAACAGCAGGTGATATTTGCCAACATTAAGCTGGAAATTCTATGTGCTGATTCCCTTGACAACCCATTCTTACTCTTCCTGCCATTGTGGTAGCTGTTGTCATCTGGGTCTTTAGTAGTAAGTGGTTCATGGTCCTGTGTTTAGGTGCTTTGTGTCATCAGGAACCCACAATTTCCAAGGACTGAATGAATTGCTTTTGCTTCTTGGGGACATATTTGTGCAATGGATTCTCCAAGTTTATCAGGCTCGCTCCTGTTTCCCTGCTTCTCAACTTACTGGGATGATCAAAAGCAAAAAGTAGGCCAGCCTATGAGTCCCCATGGTTGGGCTTCAGTTTCAAAGACTAAGGGTGATAGTTTGTCTCACTAAGACAAGAGGTTCCTTTTGAAACCAATGTAATCTGCCAGCCTAAGTTTATAAGAGGAGGCTGGGGAGAGAGAACAAACTCAGAACTTGAGAAAGCTGGTTTATCGTACAAATACAAGCTTTACTGTGAGGCTGCCATTTAAATGTTATTGGACAAGAATGTGAGCTTGAAAAAGAAGTTTGCTCTATGAATTAAAAGCACTGGAATAAAACATTTTAACGTTTACATCGCCCATCTTAAATATGGATACCATTTGCTAGAGGCAGCAGAAGTCAATTTTGTGAATGTTGATGTTAATTCTTGATTCAGCCTTCCTCTACACATGTGGTTACAGGAAAAAATATTACTACCTAAGTGGATCAGCTTGGTTTTGCTATTTTGTTTGTGATTTTTCTTCCCATAATGTTCTGAAGTATCTCCCATTTGTTTTGGAGTTTTTTTTGTTTGCATGCATGTGGGGAAGTAATGATGAGCCAATCAAAGATGGCTAAAAGGATTAGCAGACTTCCATTTCCTCAGAGAACATTTGAGGGTGATTGAATTGCTCCCAATCTGCAAGGCATGTTTTTACACCATTTTTTAACTTGACTAATTGATTATGACAGGTGTCACCCAAGCTCTGAGATTTAGGCTGGCCCCGTTGCTGAGACAGAGGCATAACGAGCCACTGCTGTTGACGGAATAGAAAGGCTGCACATGGGTATTTTTCCTTATTGATTTTCTAGTGTATGATGTCAGTTAATTACTGAGAGCCATTCACTGCATAAATGTAAGCACTCATTATGATTGTATTTTTGATGGATTTTCTTCCCTCCAAACACAATCAGTAATTTGTTCATCTTGAGTTGAATACGAACGGCAGATCTCTGGTTTTGAAATATATATAAGTACTAGATACGCTGAATACCATATACCTATAAAAACAGACTCCATGTTTGTGTGATCAGAGAAGGGACAACTCAATTCATGGCCATTCTCCGAAGTTGTTATTATACAAAAAGGGGTCTTTCTCTAATAATCCTTTTTTAAAATACTTTTATTTAGGGGTCTTACATCTCTTATCACAATGTATACATCCCTCCAATGTGTCAAGCACATATGCACATATATGTCACCATCATCATTTTCAAAGCATTCTCTTCCCACTTGAGCCCCTGATATCAGCTCCCCATTTCTTCCGCTTCCCTACCCCGTCCACCCTCCCTCACGAACCCTTATAAGTTATAGATTATTTCTTCCATATCTTACATCGTCCTCAGTCTCTCCTCACCCACTTTTCTGTTATTCATCCCCGCTGGAGGGGGTTTGAGGTTGATCCTTGTGATTGATTGCCCCTTTCTCCCCCACCCTCCTCTAATCCCCCTGATATCTCTAACTCTGCCTTTTCAGTGTCATAGGAGGTTGAAAACTATCGAGTGTCTACATTGTGCTGAGTGAAAGAAGTCAGACACTAAGAAGTACTTACGTAGAGAAAATGTATAGAAAACACAAACTGAATCTGTCCTCAGAACAAGCTTGTCATCGATTGCCAGTAGCTGAGCACGACAAGAAGGATGAAGTACAAAGAGAAATTTGAGAACTTGGGTGTGGGGGGGGGGGCAATAGAAACGTTCTGTGTCTTGATTAGGGTGGTGGTTTTATAGGCATGTAGATTTATCAAAACTCATCAAATAGATTCACTTTATTAAACAAGAGGCATACCTAACAGAAGTGTTTAATAAAAATCACAATATCAGCACTAGTATATGTGAACACTATTATAATTACCATGGATTTGCTATGTGTCTACAGCTATTAAGATACTTAAAATTTGGTGGGGGGAGGAGTTAAATAATGCTCAGAATGCACTATGAGGATGAAATAAATTGATAATACCTCTGATAGGAGTTGAAAGGTTTGGCTTTCTGATGGTCATTCTGAATACCACTGAGAGTTTGCCGGATGGACATGGCAATTTTGACTCTGCTTCGGAGGAAGAAGAGCACTAGGTGATCTTTTGAAAGTGTCTCCATTGAGCTACTTGATAAGTCACTGTATTCGTTTTCTACTGCTGCATGGCAAATTGCCACCAAGTTAACAATTTAGCACGATATTCATTTGTTACCTCAGTTTCCAAGGGTCAGGGGTTTGAGCTGACTTCACAGATTCCTCTCATTCAAAGTACACCGGGGCTGAGGTCTCATTAGAGGTTTACTTGGAATATGATTCCCGTCCGATCTCTTCCATTGTTGGAAAAATTCATGTTCTTGGCTTAGAAAGCCGAGGTCCCTATTTTCTGGCTGGCTTTCAGTCACCTCTAACTGCCTGCAGATCCTAAGTGCCACTCACACCTCCCTGTCAGTTAATTCATGACATGGTAGCTTACTTGTGAATGCCAATAGAAGAATCCCTCTTAAGGAGGATTGTAAGAATCTCCTGAGATGGGTGCTCAAGCAAAGCCTGTACAGGAACCAAGAGGAAGTTGTTGAAAGAGAATCAGGTAATGTTGAGTGTTTTAAAAGGTGTATATTAGGGTTGGGTCCTTTCACCAAATTTCTTCGATCTGTATGCTGAGCAGATAATCCCCAAAGTAAGATGACAGGAAGAAGAGCCTAGTGTCAGCATCAGGAAAAGGCTGATTACAAATCTACGATACTCAGATGATACAACCTTGCTTCTCGCTTGCTGAAAAAGAGCAAGGATTGCAGCCTTTAGTATGGATTGCAACTCAATAGGCCGAAAACAAAGCCATCACAATTGAACCCTAGATAATGTCATGATAAATGGAGAAAGGATTGAAGTTTTCGAGGATTCTATTTTGCTTGACTCCACAGTCATGGCTCATGAAAATTCACAGTCAAGAAATGATTGATTTGCATTGAGCAAATCTACTTCACTGACCTCTTAAAAGTGTTGAAGAGCAAGAGTGTCACTTTGAAGATGAGAGAGAGGCTGACTCAAGCCGGGTATTTTCAGTCGCCTCATATGCACGTGACAGTTGAACAGTAGATAAGGAGGGTTTCAGGAGGATTTGGTGCCTTTGAATTGTGGTGGTGGCAAAGAAAATTGGAATTGGACTGCCAGAAGAACAAACAAATCCGTTTGGAAGATGGCTAGGCTTCCTCTTACATACAGTGGGCATGTTAACAGGACCTGTCCTTTGAGAAGGACATTGAACTTGATAAAGTGGAGGGGCAGTGAAAACGAGAAAGACCGCTTGACACAGTGGCTGCCGAAATGGGCTCAAACATAATCAGTGATCAGAATGGTACTGCACTGGGCACTGTTGGGTTCTCAGAACCAACTCGATGACATGTCACAAGACAGAAGTTCATAGCACGTGACCCACCTCGGAGAATGACTGCCCCATCACATTGCCATATAATAAAAACACAAACGTAGAAAACAATCGACAGTAGTTGAGTCACTTCCTGCCCTGGGTGACTTGGGATCGCCGTGAGTAGAAAATGACTAGGGTTTCAATGACTGGTTTTCGGGAACGGGATCACCTTTCTTCGTGAGGCATTTCTTGGGAGATTCAAGCCGACCGTGTGCCAAACACTGAGAATTTCATGTAGCAATGGAATGTCCTAAAGCAGTCACAATAGCCAGTAATGCCTACCCTAGAAAGGCCCAAGTTACCATCACTTTTGCCATCTTCTACTAAGAAGTCCTACTGAACTCGGAGCATACTCAGCTTCACTCACCTGGAAGTGCCGTTTGATGTGTCCACCACATCAGATGCGTGAAGTAAATGATTCTTTGGCGATGTTTTAAAAATAAAATTATACAAAATGCATCATCTCCTGGTAAGTTTATGAACATGCATTTAACAAACTTAAGCACGATGTGGTTCACTGTCCCCTGAACAAAAGCAACGGTGTATTTAAAATGGGGTCTGATTTGTATTGGTTTATCTCTTACACAAAAGCCTTGGACTGCGTGTATTGCACAGAGCCAAGTTTACCTGCACATGGTGCGCATGGCCATGAAGGAGTTAACACGGTTCTCCAATGTCGCCGATTTCCTTCTCCCTCATCAGGAAAATAAGACCTATAATTTGCAAAACGAATCCACATTCTTGAACAGTGCCTGCAAAGGGGGAGGGGAGGAGTATTTTAATAATTAGCTATTCAAATTATCTTACGGTTGCAGACTATTCATAAAATCAAAAACATAATATAAAATAACATAGATCATAATATTAGTTACAGATGTCAGCTTCCTCCTTTTTTCCTGAAGAAAAGGTGTTAATGAATTGCTCTAGAGTGATTTCTGACATAATTGCCAGGATTGTACAATATCTCATTCTACATTTATGCCAGCAAATTAGCATCTGTGATTCATACAGTGGTAGCTTTCTTAATTTTATCATGTACTAAATACATGTTGTTTAGGTTTTCAAAATAACAGGTGGCTCTATACCTTCTCGATTGAAGAGAATTAACATTTCTGCCAATAAATTAGTGACTCTTTCAGAGATGACACTAACGATATGCTGGTGGGTTTGCAGCAAAAATAAGACTGTGCTTCTGACAACCTACTAAATACTGAGCATGCATTAATAATTTCGACCTGTGAAATACGACTTTTAATAATGTTCTTTTTTAAACTCTTTTTCTTTTCGGGGCCGGGGGTTCCCCATGACAACTGCAGAACACTCAGCACTTAACACTCTTTTTGCCAGCTCTAGGAGGGCAGCTCCAGATGGTGTTGGTAAGAAATGCAATGGCTTCTGCTTCCAGGTACTAGGAATAATGTCGTTGCCACAAGGAATTTCGATTTGCAGACTTTGCCTGCTGTGCTAGCTGTGCTGTTGGGTGCAGTTCTGAGCTGCCAAGCCCTGCGGAGTCACTCAGACCTCAGTGGTGAGATGCAGCTCCTGATCCAAAGAATCCATCTCTGGCCGAGGTTTGTGTCTGGCCAACCTGTGTCACTCACCTGTGACTGCCATCTCACGGACAACAGCCAAGGAGAGTGTTATAACGTTTCTTCAGGTATCAGGAAAGCTTTCCCCTTCACGCTCCTGGAGTAGAAGTCAGCCAGGGGTTATTGGGTCTTGATAATAAGGAAGCAGCCACTCGTTGCCAGGCAGTCGACTCTGACTCACAGTGACCGTGTACGAGAGGACGGACCTGACCCCGTGGGCTTCAGAGACTGTCACTCTATGTGGGAGGCGGAAGCCTTCTCTTGCTCCTTCTTGGAGCTGCGGACCTAACCCACCGTGCATGGGTACAGAAAAATGAAATGATGTGCCCAACGCCATGACTTTGTGGAAGTGGAATCCATAGTCATCTCAAAGTTTCTTGTCTGATGATCAAAGTCACCTTTTTTCCTGGTGACCGTCTTTTTTTATTTCACAACACCCTATGCAGCGTGTCCTGCGGTCAGCGCTCAGTGATGTGGTTGCACATTTTAGCTCTGAGGGGCTCTCCAGACTAGTTCATGAACGACTCTGTGGATATAGTGTCTGACTCTCCTGTCAATGTCCTTCACATGTGAGCTCCGGAAACGGAGGCACAAAGAGCCGAGTTAACTTGTGAGAGGATCTTGTGTGTGGACCTGGCCATGGCCCTGTGGCTCCAGAATCTGTCCTTGAGGGCCCCCCAGTTCCGCCTCTCTTCTTCAAGTCTAGCCTGTCTGTATCTTCTATCAGAAATGCATCACACAATGCTCATGCCTCCCTGGGCCACTATAGATTCTGTGTACCACACTAACTGTTGTCACCAATTAGGATACAAAGAATGAATGAGAACCCAGAGAGGGCAGAGCATGTAGCCAGTTTATTCCATAGTGCCTAGTACCTGGAAGGGGCTCCCCAAAGTTATTTGGATTCGGTCAATGATCAGAGGGATGGATGGACAGAGTGGAAATATACCTGATTTTATGGGTCCTTTGTCAAAAGAGGGAGCCATACTTCATATGAATAGAATGATTTTAAGCCTTTCATATCCTTTAAATAAGCTTTCTATATATGAAACCACTCCAGTCTGGATGAAACAGACCTACTCAGTTTTAAAATATATATTAGAAAAGCATATGCTAAAACCAAAATTACACAAGCTTTTATCTACATGGCTAAGTTTCAACTCAGATTAATTTGGTAGAGGTGAAAATGAATTCATTCACAGAAATTATCTTGCCATATTTTAGAATGATGTTTCCATATGGGTGGCATTTTTATTAGCAGAAACTGAAGGGTAGGAAGAAAAATGAATGGGAGGGGATGTTGGAAATGACTTCCTCATAAAGGGATCAATAATCAATCACCAAGCTCCAAAAGGATCAGTAAATATTGGCTTTAATAGAAAAGACTTAGTAGATCAGTGCATATGTCCATATGGTTGTTTTTTAAAATAGCATGTTTATATCTAAAAGACTATGAGCCATCAAATAAGACAGTGGTAAAGACATAATTAAGAAGTGAAACTAATATAATAAAGAAAAGAGAATATATTCTCATATAAAGATTATTATGTGCAATGGGGGTGAAGCAAGAAAATGTCAAAAATGGGGTTGAGACCTAGGATTTGGTCTATTATTTTAACATTGTGAAAACAAAGACTAAGAAGAGGATGTCTTTTAAAAAATGTTATCAGATACGGAATGTGATTGTTGATTTATTCAACCATCCCAATATGCTAGACCTTCAGAATCTGTTCTGAATTTAGAAGAGGTTGCTGAGGGTGAATTTTAAATATGTTTCATAGCAGACAATAAATTCAGAATGAAAATGGCACAGGAAGTTCCCTAATAAGTCATTAAGATAAGTTATGATATTTTTAATATGCATTGCTAACTTTTCCAATTGATATAATGTGGGTCAGTAAAACCCTTAAACATCATGACTCCGGTGAAATCTTTATCAAAGAAAAAGTACCAAGCTCAGTGATTCACTGAACATTGAGTTTCTAAATGCGACTTATTTAGACATGAATTATTGAGACAAATTATGATGAAAGTGCCGAGTGTCTGATATTTCCAGTTCTTTGATGGGCTCAAAATAATGACATTATCTGATAACAAGATGAAGAGAATAAAAGGTGGGCTTAAAACAATGACATTAGTTGATGGCAAGATGCGTGGAACAGAAGAGGATGTACATGTCCAAAAGAGAGAAAGAGATTTTATTTCTGAGCAGATTCACATGAAAGAGAAAAGAGACCAGAGCACAGGTGACATTTCCAATTACTATCACTTCAATGAAGCCTGGGTGATATAGTTATGTGTGTTGGGCTACTATCTGCACGGTCGGCAGTTCAAAACCACCAGCAACTGCCTGGGAGAAAGACTGGGCTTTCTGCTCCACTAGTCAGTTACTGTCTTGGAAACCCAGAGTGGTGGCTGTAGATCAGCTTGACTGGATGGCAGTGAGGTTAGAAATTCAAAGGAGCCCTGGTGGTACGCGTTAGCTGGAATACATGTTAGCTACCCCCAAGGTGAACAAGTGGAAATTACCAGTCACTCTCAAGAAGAGAGAAATATGAAGCTTTCTATTCCCTTAAATATTGACGGCCTTGGAATCCCACAGGGGCCCTTCAACGCTGTCCTATAGGGACACTGTAAATCGCAATGGACTCGATGGCAATGGTTTGAGTTTGATCATAACTACTAATTGTTAGCATGAAGAGGAAATACGGAGTAGAGCAAAGTTAAAAATGAGTTTACAGATTAGTTGGAATCATCAATTTCTGTATTTAGAACTCATTACCCTCGAGTCAGTACTGACTCATAGGGACCCTCAAGGGTCGAGTGCAACTGCCCCTGTGAATTACTGAGACTGCGGCTCTACAGGAGTAGAAAGCCCCATCATTCTCCCGAAGGTCGGCGGGTGGTTTTGAACTGCCAATCTTGAAGATCACAGCCTAATGGTAAGCACAATGCCAGAGGAGCTGTTAAAATATCTGGACACTCCTCCTAGAGGGCGCTCTTAATCTGGACAAGCAGAAGAAGGAGATCATATAAGCAGTTTCAGAAACTTTCCAACTACTAGGATTTTTTCAGTGACCTTTCTCTTCACTGATGTAGAATTTATTGCCTTGGATTTTTTTTTTACCGTTGCCATCTTTGATATTGCTGCTGGCCTTTTTAGGGGGAGCACAGAGGACATCAAGCCCTGCCCCCCACTCTAGCTCCCCCC
>NW_022111300.1:39491849-39497440 GCF_000313985.2 Echinops telfairi
CCCCCCCCGCCCCTGTACTCTAGCGTTGAACAACCCCTTTGATCAGCTAGGTCTGTGCTCCCTAGGAATCTTGTCATCTGAAATAAAACTGTCACCTTTCATCTGGCTAATAACTACTAAGTAGAAAAACAGAATGAAACAAGAATCCAGTTGGACTCTAATGTGCTCCTCCGCAGGATGAAGTAATAAGAAGACACATGAGTAGATTGGTGCCAGGTGATATGAATGCAACAGCATGAATCATAAATGACCGGGCTGGGAGGGCAGGCACCTTGCAGGTGGATGGCTTCTATTTGGATGTTTTGTCTCTCAACTGTGTGTGTGTGGAAGTCAGGGTAACATGCAGCCCTTTCAACTCTCTGAAGCAAATCTTTTCACAGTGGCTTATGGGTGTTAGTGATAACCTAAGACAGGAGGCTAAGACTTTACCCTGCTCTTGGACCCTTTCTTTTAATTCTTCACTCAATGTAAAATTGCACTTCCTAAATGTGTTAGGCAGGGTTCTCTAGAGAAACAAAACCAGGGCACGTATGATGATAGATGAGAGATAGATAGATGATGGATGGATAGATAGATAGATAGATAGATAGATGATTGATAGACAGATAGATAGATAGACAGATAGACAGACAGATAGATTTATACAACAAGAAGGAATATAACTGCTAATTAGTCCACATAGCCATACAGAGGGCTCAATTTAACTCACTTTCATGAAATATTTAATATACTGAAGGTATATTAGCCAGACTGCTGGATCAAGGTCAGGGAAGCAGCCAGTGGAGTGTGCCCTCAGGCAAGACAGACAAAGTAGACCTGCAGGCAGCAGACAGCAGGGTGGGGCAACCACAGTCAGTATGGCAGGCTGCAGGCCCCAATGGGCTCTCAAGATGTACACAAAGGGACAGGACCCACCAGCCTCCAGCTCAAATGATAAGGAGAAAGAGAGAAGGGGCCGAGCCTTGGAAAGTCATTTATCTCATCACCCTCCAATCAAGCTGTGACCTGATCAAGCCCACCTATTCCTATTGGTCTAGTTGGCCCAATAAACCTAGCTATCCCACTAATAGATGTTGTTGTTAGGTGCCTTCCAGTCATTTTATCCCAGAGCCACCCTGCACACCCTGCCCAGTTCTCCACCATCTTCACACGGGTCCCTATGCTGGACCCCATTGTTGCACCCTTTGTCACCTGACATCACAGGGTCTTCTGTTGGCTGGCTTTCTGCAAGCATACTGATGCTGCCACCCTGAGGGAAGGCCTGCCCGCTGTGATTGAAGTCACAGCCCTCGCCACTTTCCCTTCCTTCAATATTTGTTATTCCACTTTTGAACAATTCTAACTTTTCACAAAGGCTTTAAGATGTCCCTGGACTCCCTACTCCCTCCCATTGCTAATGGCTTATACTGCCAGGCACATTGGAAAGAACTATGAAACCCACCCAGCCTACTGTTGGATTCTGAGTTGATAACTATGTACAGGGACAGATAGGCTCCTCTTTCTCCCACAGAGCATCTCGGGAGTTCAAAATGATTAGCAGCCCAACTCCTACTATGCAGGGCTGGGGGCACTGAGTTATTATGAACTAGAACATCACACCTTAGTTCAGCATCATGGGTTTTCATCCTTGCCCTTGTGCTGAACGAAATTCAGTCTCCTTTGACCTAGGAATTGACCTGTCTTCCCTTGTATTTTATCACCATAACAGATTTGAGGAGTATTTGCCACGCTCTCTGTGGACTGCCATCCAATCTGAGTTGATCGGATGCCTTGGTTTAATTGTCTTTCAGGGTTAGACTGAGCTAATGGGGTTTGATGGAGCCCTGGTGGCGCAGGGTTCACACATTGGGCTGCTCACTGCGAGGTCAGCAATCACTCCCAGGCAGAAAGATGGTGCTCTACTCCCATTGAGGGTTACCTCTCAGGGGCAGTTCTACTGTGTCCTATAGGGTCTCATGAGTTGGCGTTGGCTCTATGGCAGCAAGTTTGCTTTGATTTAATGAGGTTCTGAAAGGAATATACAAGAGCCCCCTGATGTCTCTGGAACAGACAGCCTTTCCCCTTTTGTGCAGGCAGTGTCTGCACTGGTGTGACTGTGATGTTGGTGTTGCTCACTTCTATTTGCTTAGGCAAGGAGCTCTGGTGGCATACTTGGTTACCCATTGAGCTGCTAACTGCAAGGTCAATGATTTGAACCTATCAGTCACTCCATGGGGCAAAGATGAGGCTGTCTGTTCCAGTAAAAATTCACAACCTCAGAAATATAAAGGGTGAAGTTCAACTCTGTCCTATCGGATCACTATGCATTTGAATTGCGTTGTTGGCAGTAGGTGTTTGGTGTTTTCTCTTAGGAAACCCTGGTGACCTAGTGGAGTGCATGTTGGGCTTCTAACACTGAGGTTAGTAGTTCAAATCTCCCACTGTTCCAAGGGAGAATGATGAGACTGTCTGCTCCAATAAAGATTTATAGCCCCCCAAACCTAAAGGGGCAGATCTACTCTGCCCTATAGGGTGGAAGTAAGTCAGAATCAATTGAATAGCAGCGGTTGTGGTTTTGAGTACATTTTCTTTCTCAGCAAGTGGCTAATTCTAGTCCCCTTTTAGCTTCCTGATAAGCTCTATGATAAACTCTGAAGTGATCATACTAACTTCTTTTGTTATTTTGCATGCACCTTTAAATTGCTGTTGAAGGCAATCAGGGCAGTGAGCTACCTGGGAAAGAACATATTCTTCTTATGAAAACAGGTTGCTTGCTTTTTTAAAAGGGCCAGCAGTAAAGTTCTTATTACTGCAACTTCCCAGTCCCTCAGCCATACTCCAAAGATCCCAGGATCATTGAACTGTTGGATTTGGGCATCACCAGATAGTAGAGGACAGAAGCCACCGCTGATGCATCTTGATTTTCTTCCTTTGTCAATCCTAAGTGAATTTTATTAAATGCCATTTGGTGGTCTCTGGGTAGACACAGCCACAGCGGGGGAGGGAATGAGAGGCCAGAGTTAGTTAAATTCGCAGCCCCACCTTCATACTTATTATGGAATAGCTACAGACTCTCAAATTCTGTATTAGCAACTGAGAAAAGTGTCAGTAAATGTGGTGTGAAGCTCTGAAGTCCATACAAGAGATTCTTTCTCCCTTGTGTCAAAATAGTCACTTGTAACGCAGGCACGCTTGTAACCCGAGGACTGAAGCTGGCAAGAAGAAAACAGCTGTACCAAGAGTAGTGTACTGTTGGTTGGAGAACAAACAAGGTCTTGCTGTATCAACCCCCTGTATGTCATACTCAGACACTTATGATCCCAGCAATCCTGTGATGGCCATTCTGTTATATTCTGCATCTGCTCATTTATATTAGGGTGTGCCTCAGGGGTGCATCGCCATTGGGGCTCACCCTCTTGAAGCTGTGTTATTTGTTGCCTTATTGTTCAGTAATTGAAGCCCAGAGACGTTCACCCTACAGGGCAAGAAACTGTTACAGATGTTTGGGGGAAGGGAGACATAAAGGGCTGAGGGAGATATGAGGACGATGATGTCAAGAAATCCAGGAAGGAAAAGTATGTTTTGGAAAACATGCATGATTGGCAAATAAATCACACAATTATGTATGACATGATTGAACTATGGAATGATTTGACATATGAATTGGCTCCCAAACGACAGCAAATTAATTAAACACAAAATAAATAAAATAAAGGCATAGATCCAGGAATGGATTTGGGGCTCACACTAAGTCCTAGCCCCAACTTAAGAACAATCAGTTCTGGATATAGCATGGGGAGGGTGGCGGGCATGCCCAGACCTCACAGGAAAGAGAAGCCTTGAGGTTGACATTCCTGCTCAGAGCAGACAATGCACAGAGAGGACTTTAAGGCCAGCCCCACCATGGACCATGCTGTCTGCTCACTGACCTACAGAGCTATGGGGATAGCATTGGAGACACAGTGTGGAAATTGCGCCCGGTCTGACCCACCCCCACACTAACATCTAACAACCCTCCACCCCTCCTCTACCCCCGCCCCCCAACGAACAACAGAGCAGCAAGGGGAGCAAAGCAACGAAGTCCCTGAGGAACCCCAATCGCCAAAAGAGACTTCTGACCCGATTGGAAAGCACTCGTGAGGGTCAGCACACTGACCTGGACCTATTTATGGGTTGTTTTTATTGTTTGTTTCTTTGTTTTTTCATGTCTGTCTATATAAAATAGGCAGGATTGTTTACAATCCTGAGGAGCAAACAAGGAGACTGACTATTCCCAGGGAGACGTGGGAGGGGAGGAGGTGGGGGAAAGGGAGGGGGAGAGGGAGCCAACAAACCCAGGGACAAGGGAACTACAAGAGATTTTAAAATCGATGGTGAGGAGGTCATAGAATACCTGCTAGGGTTCCATCTGGTGCAATGTAGCTGAGAAGAATTACTGAGAGCTGAATGAAGGTCAAACATGATAGTGGGACAGGAGGAAAGTAAAAGGAAATAGAGGAAAGAACTCGGAGGCAAAATACATTTATAGAGTTATAAATATCAGCATGTATATATGTAAATATATTTATATATAATGGTTGGGATTTAGGTCTGTGTATATATATTTATAGGTGAAGTGTTAAGCTAGCAAATGGATGTTTTACTTTGTTTGGAACAAGAAAACCACTTTTTCCCATAGTGCTGTCCTTGTAAGTTGTGTTCAACATCACAACAATTTCTGTGGCATTTTTCCTGAACAGGAAAACAATTTTTACAGCTGCATGTTGTTCTCAAATCGGCCATCACAAAAAACAGGGATCGAGTGAGATTGCTTTTATGAAAAAAATTCACTGTGACCAGAGAGAATCTTCCCAGGTGATGCCACTGGGTGCACTAACTCAGAGCAAGTTCCTCTTCTAGCAGGAAAAATGTGTACTAGAAAAGCTCCGCTCTGCTCAGTACAATTACAGCTTGGATAGGGGTACCCCCTGGTAATCTTGATTATGCTGGATCGAACTCGACACTTGGCCAATTGGCCACCCTATAGACGTGATCTTAATTTTTTCTGGGTGCAAGTATCTCTTATTGGTTCCATGACAGAAATTTTGTCCCTGACTTTTTAATTTTTGTTGGGAAGGTCTTTGCCTTCTTATGACTTATTAGTGTGTTTGTCTGTAGACTATTATGTTTCTACTTTTACCACCTTAGAGTGGTTTTGTTTTCAGTTGGGTTTCCAAGCTGTAAGGCACAGGAGGAGTGAATGCATAATGATAATTTTGGATACAAGAGGATACAGAGAATACCGTTGGGGGAGTGGTGGGGGTGACAACAGGGAAAGGGGATTTCGGGAGTAACTAATGAAGACAAAGGGGAAAGGAGCACTAGAATGGATTATGATTACACAAATCATCTTGGGGGCAATTTAACTATGAGGGAGGAGAAAGCTCAAAAATTGATGTGGGGGTGTTTGTCCAATTCTCCATGATATGATTGGATGATGGAACTATTGAACTATATGACATGTAAATTACTTGCCAATAAAATGGTTGGGGATTGGGGGAGAATCAATAACATCACATTTGATTTTTGTATTTAATAAAGTTTTCACATGATTTTGTAGCAATATATATATA
>NW_022111300.1:39497540-39680546 GCF_000313985.2 Echinops telfairi
CCTATTTGAAATCTATCAAATGAAATTCTACATTCCTGAAGGTGAAGTCTACACGTCTTTGTATACTGTTACCCACTCTAAACTGCCATCACGTCGATACTGACTCTTAGAGCCCCTACAAGATAGAGTAGAACTGCCCCTGTGAGTTTCTGAGACTGTACATCTTTATGGGAGTAGAAAGCCCCATCTTTTTCCCAAAGAGGGGTTGGTGGTTTTGAACTGCTAATATAGTCAAATAACTTATCTTAGTGGAACTAATTACCTGAGGAGATTAGAAGTTTCCAACGTTACTGAAAGTAAAGATGAATATACTGGCACTACCTTCCTACCTTTTTGAACGCTGGCTTTCTTGCCTGTGAAGTGTTCTTAGAATCATTGGGTAGTGGGTTTGCCTACGGCTGTTGCTCAGTGGCAGCTAGCGGGTTCCTCCTCCTCGCAACCTGATGTAGAGCAGAAACACCACCCAGCACCCCGTCAGGCTCCATCCTCTCAATTTTTTTTTCAGTCTACTGTTGTAGCAGCATGTCAATATTGTTGAGGGTCTTCCTCTTCTTCACTGTCCCTCTACTTTCCCGACCATGATGTTCTTCTCCAGAGACTGGTCTCTGCTAAACACATGCCCAAGGTACATGAGACAAAGTCTCCCCATTGTTGCCTCTGAGGAACATTCTGGCTCTACATGTTCCAAGACAGATGTGTTTGTTCCTTTGGAAGGAACAAAAGTATTCTCCACCAGCGCCATCATTTAAATGCATGGATTCTTTTCTGGTCTTCCTTATTCAATGTCCAACTTTCACATCCATATAAGGCGATTGGATATACTATGATTTGATCAGGAGCCCCTTAGTTCTCAAAGTAAACTCCCTGCTTGTCCGCACTTACAAGGGGTCTCATGCAGCAGATCTACCCAATGCAATGCGTCCTCTGATCTCTTGATGGCTGCTTCCAGGAGCTTTCATTGTGGGACCAGGCAAGACAAAATCCTTGACAATTTCAATCTTTTCTCCCTTTAGCATTTAGAGTTTGTTACCCATTGGTCCAGCTATGAAGTTGTGAGGAATTTAGTCTTCTTTGCATTGAGTTGTAATCTACACTGAAGACTGCATTTTTTTTTTTTGGGGGGGGGGGCAAATTCCAACCATTAATCCTCGTCTGTACTAATGTAGAAAATTTTTTTTCAACTTTGTTATTCTTAATTCAACCTCAGTTGTTATGTTTTTCCATAAGGAATTTTTCATTTTTGTATAAATTAATATTTTCATCTGGGGGTTCCGATGTTTGTTATATTATCAGAATTGGATTCCTTACAGAAACATGTAATACATTCTCCTTGTTTTCTATGAGTGATTTTCAGATTTTTAAGAACATATACAACACAATTTCTGTTCTATTGTTCTTTCTCTATATATATAATCATGCAGAGACATCTGAAGCATTTCATTCAGGGTCACAGAGACAGTACCAGAACCTGGCCTGAATAAGTTCTTGTATTCTCAACTGATTTCAGAGCAGTCTCTTGTTTGGTGGAGAATTAAAAACAATCGGTGTGGAATTTCCATCATAACATGATTGAATGTTCTTATGCAAGGATAAGCTATGTTTTCCCTTAATACAGAAAATGCTGGTGGTGAAAGGGTGGTACAATAGTCACGTCAGGAGTTGGTGCCCTCTGTTGTCCTCTGTATTTTAACTCTGTGTTTCACTGAACTCCAACTATTGTCTGGAAGTCATCTTCTGTGAGCCTCCGTCACCATGGTGAGGAGGAGGAATGCTTTAACAAGGTTTTGAGATGACTAAATTCGGAGACAGACATCTCATGATAATAAGGCGATTTAAGAAATTCAGGAAGTCATCTCCTGGTTGCAAAAATCTGTCCACTGCCTTTTAATGTTACGCAAACTTGCCATCACTTTGAAAAGTTTGAACCAATCACTCCAACACTCCAAACCACTGTCATTAAGTAAATTCTGACTCATAGCGGCCCTCTATAGAATTTCTATGGCTGTCAATAATTATGAGATGGATCCCTGCTAGTGTACTGGTTACGAGTTGGGCTGCGAGCCTCATGATGGACAATTCAAAACCACCAGCAGCTCCTCAGGGGAAAGACTGGGCTTTTTACTCCTGGTAAACAGTTACAGTCTTTGGAACTCACAGAGGGCCACTATGTGTCACCATGGGCTTGATGGTCATGAGTAGATAGTTATGGAAGCAAATAGTCTCATACTCCCAACATGTTTTTTATCACAATCAAATTCACTTGCTGCCTCTGCAGCTTATAAACCATTGACAAGGCTTAATGCCTTTTCTTGCTCTAAACCCAAACCAAACCCATTGTCACCAAGTAGATTGTGATTCATGGAGATCCTATATATGGTGTATGAGACTAACTCTTGTTGAGAGCAGATAGCCACATACTTGCTTTTTGCATTAAATTAAAGTTAAATAAGACCTTACTGCCTGTTTGACTGCACATTGGACTTGAAGACTTACTAAGAAACAGACCTCCTTGGTGGCCCAGGGACTCTTCATATTCATCTTGATGCAAAATGCAATCATTGGCGTGCCTCGGTCCAGACATCAGAACCAGTGTTTACCACCTGAACTGAGTAGGGATGTTGCCATTGCTGTCCAAATTTGATCCCAAATTTAGATGAACCATTTTCAAAGAAAATAGAAAAGAAGGGGACTTTTTTTTTTACAAAGTAAGCAGTAAAAGAAGAGAGGAAGGAAACTAGAAGAGATGGGAAATGTTGTAGCTTCCTAGAATGACGGAACCTTAGTTAAAATTTCAGAGATTATTCTGTTTGCACCTTGGGAAAAATAGCTACTAAATGAGAGTGAATAAGATTGTCTCTGAAGTACCGTCTTAGGATTGTTTGATAATGAAAATATGACGTCTATCATAGATTTGTCTTAGCTCAATAGCAACAAGGAAATAAACTTCAAAGAGGTACATTGGCTGTGATTGGTGAACACCTGTATTCTATACTTTAGAATTACATACACCTTAGTGATGTGTTTTGAACTAATGAAAACTATTACAAATCGTAATGTCAACTCCTCTGTGTGAATCAACTCAGTCAATGATTTTTTTTAATTTTAATGTGAAACTATTTTAAACGTCCATTTTCTCTGCAGGAAGTATATTGTTCTATTCTGAGTGACCAGAGAGTACTAGCACCTGAATCACAGCTACAATTTATGAGGATATAATGTGTCTTTATTACTGAATCAATCATATCTGGTAGTTATTCCTTTCATTTGCCTACCTAATGGATTTAAAGTATGAGTGCGAGGTTCAGGCCAATAAGCTTCTTTTATGGTTTACAGATTTACTATCATTTTCCTCACAGCAGTACATTAAAAATGAAAAAGGATGAGCTTAAACGAGTGATCATTCCACTGTGGTTCTGAACACGCTCACCATTCGAGTCCCAGAGAGGGAATCTTGATTGGAATCGATCTGGTTCGGTGTCTCTGATTGTCTCTTTCTCACTCCCTCTCTGGGTAGATGTGTGCATGTGTCTGTCTGCCTCCCTTTCTCCGAATTCTAAAGGCCTGAACAAGACTCAAACCAACCCACAAAGTCAGTGCCACATGGAGGCGATCCTGACCCAGAGTGAGCCTGTGGGACAAAATAGCACTGTCCTTTTGGGTCTCCTAAGCTAAATCTTTACAGGAGCAGAAAGCCTCAGTTCTCTCCCACTGAGCAGCTGGCCTGGGGGGTTCACACTGCTGACCCCTTGGATAGCAGCCCAACAGGGAACTCACCAGGCCCTCTGAGCTCCCGCCCTGGGCCGCCAACCACCAGGTCAGCAGTTTGAGCCCAGCACCCCAGCTGCTCAGTGGGAGAAAGATGAAGTTTTCTGTTCTTGTCAAGATCGACAGCCTCAAAAAAACAAAGGGGCTGTTCTCCTCACCCTACAGGGTTACTATGACTCAGAATCGACTCCATACCAGTGGGTGTAGAAAGACAAAGGGACTTTAGGGTGGTGCAGTAGGTTAAGCATTCTACTATTAACCAAAAGACTGATGATTCAAACACACCCAGGGGTGCCTCACACAGTGACATGCTATGGTACATAATGCAGGAATATCGCAGGCTGGTGGGTGCAAGGGGGCATGGATCCAAAATAAGTGGACAACTTTGTAGGGCTCCAGCAGCTCTCAGTGTGGCTGTTAATTAGGAAGGTGGAGACAGAGAGAAGCCGGCCTCCACAGAGTTACATATCTCGGTCACACCTCCAAGGAGGTTCATCAGGCTGCCATCTGATTGACAGGTTAAATTCCACCCCTACACTTTCTGTATCTTCAACTTGACATGAACTTATGTAACTCCCACAGCTCTCAATGGTGACTAAAGGTTTTTGTTTTGGCTTGGTTTTTGGTTTTAGTCTCATGATAGAAGCAATTCTTAAAAAATACCCGCCTTGCAAAAGGGAGGGAGCAGTTTAAACCTTGGTTTTTCTTTGATATTGTTGTCTGTCGTTGAGTGGGTCCTGATTTAGAGCAACCCTTTCCAACAGAAAAGTGCTTCATAGCGTTTTCTTGACGTCATAGGAGAAGGTCATGGGTCTTTTCTTGTGGGGAGTCACTGAGGAGGTCCACCCATTGCCCGTGTGCTGTACAGCCACGGGCTAAACCACTGGGTCAAAAGAGCACCTCAGTGGTTCTTCTGAAAGTGCATTACCTTCAACTTAGGTCTACTTGAGTTTCATCCTCAAAAACTTCCAGTGGCCTAACAATACATCCTAAACCCACTAGTTTTGATTCACTTCTGTTTTCTTGGCAACCACTTGTCAGCTAGTCTGTGTCCAGGGAGTCTTTGGAGGGAAGAGAGCTGCTTCTTCTTGATGTCTGCCATTCTGACCTGCATCGGCCATGCTTGGGCTCCTTTAGAGGTTCTTCCCGCATGGGAAGCAGGGTTGCATGGCAACCTCGGGTCGAGCACCATCTGCCTGGGATGCAGGGAGGAATGATAAAAGGACAAGAAGAATAGGAGGAGAGCTATCACAGCTTGTCAGGATTTGTCCCCAGAGGAAGCTTTGGTGACAGGGAATGATTGAAGCGGCAGGTTTCGGGTCCCTGAGCATGTAGAAGGGATCTACACACTGACTAGCATGTCAGTGACAGAAACTCAAGAAATACGGGGAAACAAAGGAGGCCCAGGGTTGGGATGAAGGGTGGGTCTTCTGGAGTGGGTGAAAGAAGTGATGTCTAGGGAAAGATGATAAACGCTGACTTCACAAAGCCGTGGAAGAGTAACCAAAGGAAAGGGACTGGTGATCAATCAGAACACTCAGAGAGGAAATCAGGACTTGAAATGCAGTTAGTGATGATAAGATACGCATTCAGTATGATAAACAGAAGAAAATGAAAGGTGGTTGTGTTTTTTTTCTCTTTTGCTACAGGAGTCACTATGCATTGGCATCAACTCAATGGCAAGAGGTATAGGAAGCAGAGAAAGTGCTGATAAAGGGATTAAGGAGGGATGACTTGTTGGGGTAGTGTGTTGAACATTGATCTGTGAGCCTCTCAAGGTCAGGAGTTCAAACCCACTAGTCACTCCATAGGCGAAAGATGAGGCTGTCTTTTCCACAAAGATTTACAGTCACAGGCACCTTATGCAGCCATTCTCCTCTGTGCTTTGGAGTCTGTACACATTGGCAGTGGGGGGCTTGGGGGTCGGAGCCTTTCTTATTTAGGGTACTAGATATCTGGCCAGATACTACCTCATTGGCAGCAATATCGAGTGTCGCATCTCCTGAATCTAAAAGTAAACAAATAATAATGAAAGCTACCATTTGTTGAAGACAAGTCATATGCTAGAGATTGTGTGAGCACCCTTTTTTGTTTATGTACTCCTCATCACTTAAAAAAGCAATTAGCACCGAGCCAGCCCCAACTCTCTGCTGTCTCCATGTGCATCAGAGTAGAAAAGCGCTCCGGAGGGTTCTCAGTGAATGTTCATGAGTCGATGCTGTGGGTTTTTTCCATAGCACCTCTAGCCTCCAGTCCTTTGATTAGCAGCCAAACACCTTGATGATTTGTTCCACTTAGATGCTCCATCGTCACCTTAAAGCCCAGAAAAATCTCATATTTGGGGTCAAACTTTAAATGTGGAAAGCAAAACTAGAGAAGTTAAACAGTTCAGTCCCAAAGTCTCCTGCTAGGACTCGGCCTGCACTCCGTTGAATTGAAATGTGGACCCACGTCCATCAGATCACAAATAGGAGGCCCTGCCCAGCCTTCCATGCTGCTGGAGCCTCATCTTGATTAAACTCTTCAAAGGCATGTTCCCAAGTAAACAATGTGTATGCAAAGAAGTTATTAAAAGCATATGCTATATTATTTTACATATATATAATACATCAATTTGCATCTAAACATCCTTTGGTCACACATATTTTGGTTGGCCAGTTTCCCAGATACTGTTTTTCTGAAAAGATCTCAAACGGTGGCAGGGACTGTTATCTCTGCTGACGTGATAAAACATCTGAGGACTTGTTTCTGGCTTGTCCCTCCGCGTGACCCAAAGTAATTCCTCTTCGCTTACAGCCTGTGCCTCACAATGCCCTTTGATGTATGGTCCTGGGATGAGAATCACTCTTCCTCTAAAAGGCCCAAGTTCTCATTCCCACGCATCTTTTCTGCTCCTTAGCAAAAACAGCATTTCCCCCACAATATTCCTATATGAGCGTACATTCTACATCGCTTGACACATAGGTGGTGCCTTATTTTCCCTTTTTCATTTGGTCTAAAATGAAATCGTCTCACTTCAGTCCTACATTTCCTGGCAAACCTTTCTCTAGGTTCTGTATTTCACTAGACAGGCAGTCCCCAACCTATGATGAGGGTCTATTCTGATGATTGCATTCTAAGCCCAATCTCTCTCTCTATCCCTCTGTCTCTTTCCCTCCCTCCCTTCCTTCCTCTCTTTCTCTCTTTATTTTTATTTTTATTATTCTTGTCTTTCATTGTCAGTAGCTTCCAATATCTGATATTTTGTTTGTATCCAGGGGTTGGATGGATCACATATAACCATCTGCATGGCATAGAGCTTAAGGTTTGGGCTGCGATCCAAATGCACAGCAAGCCCAAGCTGCCGGTGCGCCAAGGGCAAAAGTTGGACTTCCAACTCTCTAAACAGTTAGGGTCTCAGAAATTCACAAAGTAGTTCTAACCTGTCTTATCAGGTCACTATGAGTCAGCATCGACTCCATGGCAATGATTTGGGTGGTTTTGGTTAGCGAACATGCGAGAATGATAAAATCATCCCTTTGGTGGCTATAACATTGTATATAATATATAAAAAATAACACAAATTTTAAAAACACAACTTTAAGTACTGTTTTCTGTTCATGATCACTCAACACATCACAATTTAGGGTCTTTCTGTTCTCTGCTATTTATTAGTAGAGTAAGAAGAATTATCACAAGCTACTTTTGGCTATAACTCTGTCTCCTCCCAGTTTTTGTGGTTAGGTGCCACTGTGTAGGCCCTGACCGATAGAGACCCTGTGCACAACAGAACAAAACACTGCATGGTCCTGAGCCATGCTCACAATTGTTCCTATGCCTGAGCCCAATAATGCAGGCCCTGAATCAATCCACCTTCTTGAAGGCCTCCCCTCCTTCTCTGCCCTCCACTTTCCCAAGCATGATGGCCTTCTTCCCCCAGTACTTAGTCACCAAGAGCCACTTAGGAGGATTCTGAAAGATAATTTTCCAGCCAAAGTTATTGTATGCAAATAATGCATGCAGTATGTATTTTTTTTTGAAACAGCACTCTCTCCCAAGGTATTTGCAAAAATATCTTACTGTAAAGTCAGTGATTTAAACCCACCATTTGTCCCATGGGGAAAGATCTAACAGCCTGTTTTCATAGAGATTCAAAACACTATGAGACAGTTTATTCTATCCTGCTGGATTGCTTTGGGTTGGAATCCATTTGAAGGCAATGGGTTTAATGGTTGACTAGTATAAACTGTTCTATGCTTGAAGATTAAGATGGTGAACAATTTAGACTTGGTTCCATGATGTTATAGAGCATCTAGTTCAGTACAGGATACATACATACATATATACATAACCAGACAATTATGGTCCAGTGTGGGAACTACCCTGATAGGAACAGGTATCTTATGTGACCCTTCAAAAGCTGAACATCCAGGCGCCCGAGCCAAATTGGCGATCAGTGATGTGGCAACTAAGCTGTAACCTGAAGGATGAAACCAGGTCAGAGCTGAGAGAATAGAGTGGCATTCCCGCCCAAAGAGCAGGACACCAAAGTAGCAGGGGTGAGAATATAAGGTCGCTATGGAAGTGAGTGAGGTTTAGGCAGGAGAACCCAGTCTACACAAAAGCCCTTGGAAACTCCTCAAACCCAGTCACTTAGCCCTAGAGACCATCAATCTGAAACAATTGACAAAGTATGGTTTGGGAGGACCAGTATTGGAAGTGGTAGGACATACGTTTTTGAAGATGAAACTGCAACAGGGTGACTACTGAGCTGCATATTGAAAGAAGCAGTCCTTCCCACAGTGGCTGGTGGCTACTGATCAGTAATGGACTGGTTGCATAAATTTATTTTATGAAAGAAATCATGGAATAGTTTTAAGTTTGTAACATTATAACTATGAGTGTTCCATGATAGCACTATGATATGACTATGTTACAGAGTTCTGGTGGCATAGTGGTTATAAATTAAGCTGCTAGCCACTAGGTTGGGAGTCCGAAAGCCCCAGGGGCTCCTCAAGAGAAAGCTAAGGCTTTCTACTGCTGTGAGAAGTTGCAGTCTCAGAAACCCACAGGAGCAGGTCTCCCCTGTCCTAGGGAGCTGCTGTGAGTGAGAATCGACTGGTGGCAATGAGTCTGGAGCTTTTTTTCTTTTTTCTTCATTTTATTTGTTTCCTTCTGACTTTATTTATTTATTTTAATCGTTTTATTAGGGTCTCCTACAACTCTTATCACAATCCATACAGACATCAATTGTGTAAAACACATCTGTACATTCATTGCCCTCATCATTCTCAAAACATTTGCTTTCCACTTAAGCCCCTGGCATCAGGTCCTCATTTTTTCCCCTTCCTCACTGCTCCCCCCTCCCTCATGAGCCTTTGATAATTTATAAATTATTATTTTGTCATATCTTGCCTTGTCCAACATCTCCCTTCACCCACTTTTCTGTTTTCCGTCCCCCAGGGAGGAGGTCACATGTAGATCCTTGTAATCAGTTCCCCGTTTCCAACCCACTCACCCAGTATCACCACTCACACTACTGGTCCTGAAGGGATCATCTGCCCTGGATTCCCTGGATTTCCAGTTCCAATCTGTACCAGCGTACATCCTCTGGTCTAACCAGACTTGCAAGGTAGAATTCAGATCATGATAGTGGGGGATGGCAGGGGGGAGGAAGCATTTAGGAACCAGAGGAAAGTTGTATTTTTCATCATTGCTACATCGCACCCTGACTAGCTTGTCTCCTCTCCTCTGCAAGGAGATCTCCAGTTCACAAGGTGCCAAAGGGACCAGTTATCAGGCATCAAAGAACAAAAAAATCATATCATTGTGTGCTCACCTCCATCGTACGATCACTGAAGACAAATGGGTGCATAAGCAAATGTGGCGAAGAAAGCTGATGGTGCCAGGCTATCAAAAGGTATAGCATATGGGGTCTTAAAGGCTTGAAGGTAAACAAATGGCCATCTAGCTCGGAAGCAACAAAGCCCACATGGAAGAAGCACACCAGCCTGTGCGATCAAGAGGTGTCGATGGGATCAGGTATAAGACATCATCAGAACAAAAAAATCTTACCATAGTGAAGGAGGCAGAGAGTACGAAGTGGAGACCCAAAGCCCATTTGTAGGCCACTGGAGATCCCCTTGCAGAGGGGTCTCAGGGAGGAGACGAGTTTGGAGCTTTTGAAATAACTATGATAATTGTGTTGCACTGCTAACTGAAAAGTCAGCAGTTTGAAACCAGCTGCTCTGAAGGAGAAAGAGGTGGCCTTCTACTCTTTAAAGAGGCTTAGAAACCCACAGGGGCAGTTCCTCTCTGTCCCATAGACTCTCTAAATCATAGCAACTCAATGACAGGGAAAGTATGATAATATCAATATTCGAAATTATATATGATTTCAAAAGATGTGTGTTCTAAGTTCTAAACTATTACCCTATAAAAATTTAGAATGAAATTAATTTCTAATTCATTGTAGATATGAGAATGTCCCACAGTCTTTGTTTTGCATGTGTACTGATTTGAGGCCTCAAAGTAGGTCTTTGATTTTGTAAGAGCAAAATCCCTATTTAAAAAAAAGTAAAATGAATCATGGCCTCAAATAATGAACTTAATAGGCTTCCAATAAATATATTGGTTATTCATTTGAGGACAATACTGAATACATGATTTTGAATGTTAAAAGAGATCCTGTCGGGCAACACTGACTGCAGCCTTATATAAAATTAGAATGAGGTGTGATGGTTATACATTGGGCTACGACCTGCAAGGTCAGCAGTTTAAAACCACCAGTCAGTCTCTCTTCAGGTGGAAAAATGAGGCTTTCTACTCCACTGAAGAGTTACACTCTGAGAAACTCACAGGTGCCATTCTAACTCTGTGATGGGTTGCTATGAGTTGGCATCCACTCTATGGTTTTGAGAATGGCATAAATAATTATGTCTTATATACCCGCTTTTCTTAGTTTTGCTGAAATTGTTAATGCAATAGCCAAACAGCCATGGATTTCGAATTTTGAAATTTTGGGGAGTTAAAAATCTATTCTTTGAAATTTTCAACCATATATGGCCAGGAATCCTTATAGCAATTTTGTGTACTATAAACTCTTTCATCCAAAATTTAGATTTTACCCACTGTCTCAATTTAGTCAATGAAAACCCAGAGTGTGATATCAAGGGAATAACAAGAAAAGACAAAAGGGGAAAATAACATTTAATTCAGAGAATGTTTCAGATCTTTAAATTAAATGTTTCTGTCATTTCACTAATTCCATATTTTCATATTTTTCTCTTATTAAATCTTCAAGCTAGTAAGCAACAGTTGATCAGGTGGCCACATTAATCATATTTCAGTTAGCATTATTGGAAATGAAAAGTTAGTGGCAGGGAATTACATTTATTGGTTTGTCTTGGGCTTAATGCAAATTGAATATGTTTGCATTTTTATGAATGTCTTGTCATCTTTCATGTGCCACTTAGGGGTGCGGGTCATGCACTCCTAATGAGCTCGGAGAAGAATTAATGTACATAAACATTACATAGTGAAAACTGAAGAAGAAAAAGACTCTGGTACGCGTAGGAATTATGGATTTATGGCAAATTAACCCAATAATCTACTGAGCTATTGCACTATTAAGCTAAGATTCTTCTTTCTACTGGACAAAATGAAAATGTCACTTTTGGTTTGTTTCAAAACTACCCATTCTTTAAAGTTGCATTACCTAAAGAAGCCACCTCCTTTCTTTGGATTTGACCATGATAAAATATTTTGAAATGTGTTCTTTAAAATATATATATAGATATAGACATAATGTAGCAAATTTGCTGCTTCTCCATGACAACAGATAAAGGAGCTGTAACCATGGCAACTGTAATGGGCCAGAGAGATTAGGGCCTGGTTGGAGACTAGACCTCCAAGAGAAAAGAAAAGAAGTCTTGATTGGTTCCTTATTGAGACCTTGTTTGAGGACAAGTTATTGTGAGAGAAAGCATGGAGGATTATTAAGAACAAAATTAATTCCCCTGTATAAAACCAGAAGCCATTCCGGTGTTAAAAAATGTGTCTCTCTTAGTCTAATGACTGTATAAATTGAGGCAAAGAATCTGATTCTATTCTGAACTTTATATTACCATCTGAGTGTGCACCCGCTCAGGGATGAGATAGGACAGGCAGCTTGGAGGGAGAGCATCGAAGTGCACAGTCCTGTTGATTCTTTCTTGGCAGTTCCACAACGGGTGGGAAATCCAATTCATTTTTGATGATGACATTTATATGAATGAAGGACGCTTGGTGGGAAAGGATGTAAAACCACCCTGCCTGTCCTTTCTTCTTCCTCTTCTTTTTAAATCATATTGTACTTTATTTCGGGTGAAAGTTTAGACAGCAAGTTAGGTTCTCACTTAACCTCCACACAAATCATTAATCAGGAGCCCGACTGGAATAGTGGGTGACACATTGGGCTGCGAATCACAGGGTCAGCAGTTTGAACCCACCAGTGCTCCTTGGGAGAAAGGTGAGGCTTTTCATTCTCTTAAAGATCTGTAGCCTGGGAGGCCCAGAGAGTCAGGTCAAATCTGTCTACAGGGTCTCTCTGGGCCAGAATGGGCTCAGTGGCAGTGAGATGGATTGAATTACAGAAGTGAATCACTGCTATGACCTTGGTTACTAATTTCACACTGTATCACCATTTTCATGTTTTCCGGTCTGGTTGTAACAGTTCTAGCACTCTTCCTTGCCCTTTTACTTTCTCATCTTCAAAGGTTGTTGTTGTTGTTTTTTATCAGTTGGACTCACGTATATGATTCTGTAAAGGAGCTCATTACTCATGGGTGATATTGTTTATTTTTTGAGCTAATCTTATTTAACTAAATGGTCACCTCAAGGGATAATTGCAGTTAAAGGTTTGTAAAATAAACTTTATTATTTTTAAAAAAATGAAAAGTACTCTCAGTTGGTCCAGTTAGCCGAGACTATTTCAAAGCCTGAAGTCTGGGGCAGAGTTCTCAGCCACTCGATTGTGGCCACGAAGTGAGTCTTGGTAGTGAGAGACCCACTCTTTGTTGTTGTTTGTCCCAGGTAAGATGAAACTGAAATTCATGTAGACTATTAGACCTGATTGCTTTCTTGTGTGGGTCTTGAATTTCTGTCCACTCTGAGTGCAGTTTTCCTTCATTCTCTTTTGCCCTGGGTGTGTGGAGGCCGGGGGTAGGGTTTCAGATGTGGAATGCACACTGTCGGGATTGTATGATGCCAGATGTAGTTAGTTGTCCCATGAGGTTTGGGTCCTAACCCTTCAAATTCAAACTCAAAAAAAAAAATCTTGCTTTTCAAGGAGTTCACGTCTAAGAAATATCAGTCCTTTTGTTCCTTGAATTTTCTTGTTTGTTTTTAGCACCTTGTAAATTCTCAATATATTTTCCTAGGTAATCACTGATCATATTTTTTTAGAAAAAAAACCCTCATCTATCTGTTTAAAGGCATGATTCTCCTGTTCTTTAAACTAATAAAGATATGTCTGTCTGTATGTATGTATGTATGCATGTATGTGGGAGTACTCTCCATAGGGTTTTCATGAGTGTAAGCTTCTGCAAACTGAGCACCACGTTTTTATTCTGAGTTGCCTCTGGGTGGATATGACCCCTAAACCTTTTGATTCATTGCAAGCTCTTAACACTTTGGGCCACCCAGGCAGTGATAAGGTGTATAGATATCATATTGTGAGTAAATGTGCAATGGCCTCAGATTGACATGTTGATTATGGGGGTGTTTGTTAATTCTAAATGATACAGATTTTGAAATCCAAATGTTTGGTCAAATGGCATGACTACTTTTTAAATTTTTTGATATTTTGCCAAATTGACCACGTGAAAGGTATAACAATGGTATAACAGGGACCTCAGAACTTCTGCAAATTTACTAATCAAAAGGAGAAACAAGATCAACCACACAAGCCTGCTTCCTATGAGGCAGAGGTCAAACATATTTCCACTCTCCAACTTTTTGACCCATCTGACATCACCTGTCCTTTACACGCCACTCTCTTCTGTACAGAAAAAAAAAATTGAAAAGATGAATGAGTTGGAAGACATTAAGGTAATAGTAATGAAAGAAAAGGGGGCTTAGGATGGCAGTGGAGACAAAGTAGAATGGCAATCTTATGCGATGACAAGGAGAGGGGAAACCTAGTGTGTAGCCACTGAAGGAAACTAGAGAGTGGAGGCTGCATTTCACCTTTCTGAGGCCCACTGCTGAGGGCCCAGTGCAAACAGGCACAGAGGGAAGCAGTAGAGGAGAAGCCGAATGGGGGACAGTGGGAGAAGAAGAGAGAGCTATCTATAGTCTGTGCAAATAGAAGTTTTTGTCAAGAAGTATCAGCATGTCATCTGTATTTTTTGAGAGACACATGACTTAGCCAGCCATCAATATTTCCCTCTCCCCTCATCACAAAAGACTGGCTGACTGGCAGCTACTATCCCATTTACTCCAAATTTTGTGTTGAGCAGGAAAGTCGGGGGACATTTTATCTGCAAAGAAGTAATCTAAGACGCACGAGGAAAGAAAGACCTTTGAAAGCTTTCTTGAGCCTGTCAGCCTCATTTTCACAGTTTAACTCGTATATATTGCAAGTTGATAGTGTTTCCGGGAATACTGTGGAGTTAGGCACCCCATACCCCCAAATGGGCCTTTTCCCGCTCGTGGGAGTGTATTCCATGACCAGACACTGACTCAGCCTGCACTTCTCAAAAGCGGTGGAAGAATGGAAACTAATTGGATAGAAACTAGATAAAATGGCCTCCAAAAGCCAGTGTGGTGATTCAATGTAGAGAAACAAGTACTTGCTTTTTTTTGTTTTACTAGAAATCACCTGTCAAGTTGAAACAAATGTTCTCCAGACTTGGAGAATAAGCAAATAAGAAAAAATTGGGCATGTCCAGCAAGGATGAATTATAAATTCTCTCTCTCTCTCATACACATACACACACACACACACACACACACACACACACACACACGCTCGTGGGCCTTCAAAAAACTCATAGGAAATGGAATTAAAAGAGAAGGAGATTTTTCCATAAAATATAGTTGATTGAAAACCCCAAACAGAACCGATTACAAGATAGACATTTCTATAATTCCCCTCTCTGGGGGATGGACAAGAGAAAAGTGGGTGAAGGGAGATGTCGGACAGTGTAAGATATGACACAATAATAATAATTTATAAATTATCAAGGGTTCATGAGGGAGGGGGAAGCAGAAAGGGATGGGGGAAATGAGGAGCTGATATTAAGGGCTCAAGTGGAAAGCAAATGTTTTGAGAATGATGATGGCAACAAATGTATAAATGTGCTTGGCACAATGGATGGTTATATGGATTGTGATGAGAGTTATATGAGCCCCCAATAAAATGATTAAAAAAGAAAAAAGAAAACCCCAAACAATTGAAAAACCAAGACTTTTCATTTGTGGCTGACTCCGTGTTTTATTTATGAATGACAGTTGAGATCTGCTATAAATACAGTGATATTTTGCAATCATGGTGCAATTACATCTTTGTATGGCTTATAGAACTTTACTTTTATCTGTCATCATCTTTATTAATCTGTATTACATGAGAAAAGTCCTGGTGGTACCGTGGTGAAGAGCAGTCAGTTGCTAAATGAAAGGTCAACAGTTCAAATCCACCATGCACTTCTTGGGAAGAGATGTGTCAGATGGCCTCTCAGAGATGGCAGTCCTGACAACCCTAGCAGGGAATTCTGCTTTGTCCTGTTGGATCGCTCTGAATCAGTCAACTCTGCGGCAATTCATGAAAACATTTTCTACTTGTATTGGGGTCTATCGACTTTTAATATGCTAATGTAAACCCTCCTGTGTCATATAAAACACACACAAGCAAGGTACTTCAATGGCACCTAAAAACGTGCAAACAGGCTCTCAGCAGAACAAGGATTTCTTTTTTTATAAGAAATCCTTGATCACCTGAGACAGTGTTCAGTACACATTGTCTATGGAGTGTTAGGCTATGTTACGGAATGTTGAGTTTTTATCATTTGACTTTCAAACTAGAGATGTATTAGACTCCATGTCAATTTATAGATAGACAGACTTGAGTTGTATGTTTTGTACTTTAAAACAAATTCAATATTTTAAAGAATCAACTTTGCTCGAGCTGTTCCACCAATATAAGAGGAAGAATCATATGTATTTTTGTTGTTGTTGGTTGGTCTTCTTGTGGAATAAGATTATCTCACTGTTTATTAGACAGTAAGTGTATATATTTTTTCTAAAGCAAAAAAAAAGGAAAAAAATCTTTTTGAACTTTTGCTGTTCTGTTTATTCTCTTATCGGCATGTTCAAGAATTCAAACAATAGCTATCTTTGGAAAACTGTCCACCGTATATATATATTAAAATACTTAAAATATATGACCTCTATTACAATTCCTTCACATCAAATCTGTGCACTTACTTATGCATCCACGCAGGAATTCACTTATTTGCTTACTTTTTCATCCTCTGCCTCATTCCAGAAAGGTTCTGGAAAGTATAGCATTTTTTTGCCCTGTTTTAACAAGTAGCAATGCCTCTTCTTGAGTACATTTCTACTACTCACTTGAAGTCATCGGAGCATATTCCCTTTATAGTCCTCAATCATGTTATCTGCACTTCTAAGGAAAAATCTTTCTGGAATTCAGATGCTTGTTACACATCCACATTATGCATTTCTCTTCCAGTTTTCTTTTTGTGTGTGTGTTTGGTTGTTTTTTGTTTGTTTGTTTGTTTTTGCCAAAACAGTACATTTTTCTGGTTGGCATGGATCCTCGGAGTAATAAAAACTACACAAAAATGTACTAGAGTCAGAGCTGTTATTGATTAGCTACTCTTTAAACACCAAGGAAATTTGGTTATTTGCTTTTGATTGTTTTGCTTCATTTTTCTCCTGTTTGGAACGTCAAGCATCTTCATTCCATCAAGGGTTTGCTTTCCCTTGGCATGCATCTCTCCCTTACGCAATAGAGAATGCCCCGTGGTTATGCTGGCTAATGGATCACGTCTGCCTTCATCCACATTTCCCACCAAGGGCCCACCCACTTCTAACAGCCTCCTCTCCTTTCTCTCTAGCTATCCCAAGCTCCAATGTCCTCCCTTCTGCCCCCAGAGATGTGGTTCCCGTCTTGGTTTCCAGTCGATTTGTTCGTCTCAGCTGGCGTCCACCCGCAGAAGCAAAAGGGAATATTCAAACCTTCACAGTCTTTTTCTCCAGAGAAGGTGACAACAGGTAAGTACTCCCAATAAAGTTCAACTGAATCTGCTGTCTCTGTGCATCCTGGGGGTGACGGTGGTGAGAGAGCTTAAGCCGGGACTTCAGAGGTCTTGTACAAGCTATACTGCCTGCTCTTTACTCTGTAGTCAATAGGGACTATATGTACGTGTGACACATCGGTGGTGGTGGTTGGACTTTAAGAACAAGATTGTGTACAAAATCAAAGTAACTTGTATAAAACTTCCTTGATAGGCAAGAATAGCATTATCATTTTTTTTATTTCCTTGATTCTCAAAATGGTAAGTAGAGAGCATAATGTGGATACAAAACGACAACAATGAAAGCAGCTCACTGCCATCGATTCGACTCTGCCTCATGGAGGCGCTGTAGACAGAGCAGATCTGCTTCCCGGGCTCTTCGGGGCTGTAAAGCTTCACAGAAGAGGCGGCCTCCGTTTTCTCCTGGAGAGTGACTTCTCGGTTCTCTATTCGGTGTGTAGCCCACTCTACAGATTCTGTATTTTGATATCATAAGGGGTAAAATGACCCATGTGGCCCCAAAATAACAAAGAAAATAACCCTGTTAAAATATTGGCAAACTATCTTAAGAGACTCCTTACCAAGTGGACATGTAGGTGGGAAATAAAGACGTGAACTGACGCTCAACATCATATAATCATTAGAGTATTAAAACTGAAATGAGATGCCACTGGATACTCACTGGAATGGCTTACCTCCAAAACAATGACACCACCAAATACGTGACAAAGATGCACATTAACGTTCATCAATTATAGAAATACTAATTTCTCTTTCAAAGAATAATGCTCTTTGAAAGACAGTCTGGCGCTTTCATACCAAGTTAATCATAGGCTTCCCTACAATCCCAGCAGTCCTGCTTTTAGGCATTTGACAAAATTAATTGAACATTTATTTTCATACAAAAATTTCCACACAAATATCTATAGCAGTTTCACTCATAATTGCCCCAAGTCAGAAGCAACCAAGAAGTTCTTCAATAAATGAACGTATTAACACACATCTATACATGTGGATAATGAATATCGTTTTTTAAAAAAGAAAGAAAGAAATTAGCAATAAAGACATAAAAATGCATAGAGGAAACATCAATGTGTACTGCTTAATAAAAGATGCCAATCTGAAAATGTTGCGTGTGGTATGAATCCACTGCCTTCAGTTGCGGAAAAGGGAAAAGGAAAGAGGAAGTCAGAGAGCAGCAGTCGCCACGAAGAGAAGGGAAGGAAGAGCAAGAGGTGGGTTAAGAACAAGGAAGCAATTCTGCACGATACTGTAATGGGAGAGACAGGGCATGATGCATTTGACAAAATCACGGGACCGTACAACACAATGAGCAAACGCTAGTGTAAGCCCTGAACTTAGATTAATAATAAAATATCAACTTGGTTCATCAGTTATAGTAAAAGTGCTGTAGGAATGCAAGATGTTAATGATGAGGGAAGCTATTGTACTTTTTTTGCAATGTTTCTACAAATCTACAACTTCTGGGAAAATGAAGTGTAATCAAAAGATTATGTTCTGAACTGTATTATTATAAATTAGAATTATATAATCTATACTATGATAGATTGTATTTTTTTAAATCATTTTATTGGGGGTTCATACAACTCTTATCACAATCCATCCATCCATCCATTGTGTCAAGCACATCTGTACATTTGTTGCCATCATCATTCACAAAATATTTGCTTTCTATTTGAGCCCTTGCTCCTCATTTTTCCCTTCCCTCCCTGCTCCCCCCTCCTTCATGAACCCTTGATAATTTATAAATTATTATTATTTTTTCATATCTTACACCGTCTGACGTCTCCCTTCACCCACTTCTCCACTGTCCATCCTCCACGGAGGAAGTTATATGTAGATCCTTGTGATCGGTTCCGCCTTTCTACCCCACCTTCCCTCCACCCTTCTGATATCGCCACTCTCATCACTGGTCCTGAAGGGATCATCTGTACTGGATTCCCTGTTTCCAGGTCCTATCTTTACCAGTATACATAGATTCTATTATAGATTATAATCTCAACTCTATTATTGATACAACATTTCTGAGCCTCGCTTAACTGTTTAATCAAGAGAAAACAATAATACTCTCCTTGCCAAGGGTATCGTGCTGCTTGAATTAGGTTGAACGTGTAAATCTCAAAGCAGAGAGTGTAATACTCTGCAGGTGGTTGTTAGATTTTTTTTTTTAAACAAAAGGAAATTGTATGTGTCTGGTTTCAAGATTATAACCTACCAGATTTTCTTTAAAATTTTCACTACTTTTAAGATTTAAGAAACTCAATATCTAAATCTCTAAGGTATTAAGGAACTGATGTGGGGGCCATGTCTGACCTCTTCGGGCCACCTAAGGATGAAAGATAAGACAGCTCCACATCTGCCCAAAGATGATTCCTAGGAGACTGAAACCAGACAGGCCTTCAACCTCCAACTTCCTTTACCTGTTCTGAAACCAACTGTACCTTCCTCATCACTCTATTTCTGTAGTGCATCTAAGAATTCATTGCAATAGCCACACAGACCTCACGGACAGGACTCACAATTACAGGGCTTTATTAGGGACGACAACAGGTTGCCACAAATTATTATCAAAACAAATGAAGGTTACGTTCTTTTGTCCACAGCACTTCTTCTCAGTCATGTAGCAGGCAAGACTCTCGCTGGTCCTTTGCCTCTCAGGCACATAGTCCTTGGTCTCTGTCCTACTTGGGCAAGTGTTACAGACCCCTCTAGAACTGATGCATACCCCAAAGACACCCCCCTCTGCAAGCCAGCCTCCTGCCCAAAGACACTCATCATCACCGATCCCATGGGCCCTTAGCCCATCACTCTGCCTCAGGCAACTAACCACAATAACACCAAGCAGAAGAGTTTTTCACTTAATATTTAGCCTTTCATACGGCTAGGATTGCAAATCCATAATACGTATCTTAACAGATGCCAGATCATTGATATCAGTATTATATAGGATTAATTTTCGGCATTGGAGCAGGTACATTTAACTATAAAGGTATTTAAGGTTTAAGACATGTAATTAAAGTTAAGACCTACAGGCACATTGTAAAGATCTCACTGAGAAGGAGTCCTAATACTAAAGAACTTTCTTAATGGACCTTTCCATTCTATTCCTTAGATACTTTAAAACTTTTCTCCTCATTGATTTTTTTGGGGGGGATTTCTACCTTGCCAAGCAAGGTGTGACAGCTCAATTTGCTTCAGAGAAACTTGATATTGCTGTGGGGTTAAGGGTAAGAGGGAACCCCACAAAACATCACAGGTTTGGTAGGCGCAATTGTACAGCGATAATAAGTAGAGATTATAGTAAAGTCATAGAGAGCATGAGAGTTAAAGGATAGAGTCAAGTAATGGAGTCAGACGCAATTCATGGTAGCATAGCTCACCTCCGCCCGGCTTGATTATCCTCGTGGAGGGGGCTTAGCCATCAGAGAAGAGGCCGCTGCTTCGTCCTCCTTAGTCACTTCTCCAGCCACCCTCTGGCCAGCCACCCTTCTGGCCAGCCACCCTCTCGAGTACCAGGGAGCCTCCTTATTTATTGCTAACCACGCATCATAAAGTCATACATCACAGAAAGGGGCAATACAATTCATTCTAGAACAAGTTTGATCATTCTAACATCTCACATAATAAAAACAGACAATTACTATCCTGGGAGGCATGCAAGTTCCCTGATAGTGGGCAATAACCTGAGTCACCAGGAGGGGTATTAACATAGGGGTAGTAACATAAGCAATACAATCAATAGGAGGGGAATCACCTAGGGGTGTGCCCACATTGGTTGTGGAATAAACAGTGGTGTCTGCTTGATCTAGACAGCTGATAATGGCTAACTAACCTTGGTCACCCTTGGGCGGGTTTGCCCTCTCTGGTATCTCCTGCAAGTGAACAGACCACCATTATCCTTATCAGAAAGGAGTGGGTCTTATTCAGGGTGAGTCAGACTAATAGTCTAGCCACTACAGATGGCCAATGTTAAGGAGAATAACCTCTGACCTACTTTCGCTGCCTAAAGAACAGTCACGCTAAAGCAGCTAAGTTTGGTACATATTTTGGGGAGACAACTTAAGAGAAATCCTTCTGTTCCCCACATATTGCTAATCCCTAAGTTTCTTAAGAGGAGAACACATAAGATATTCTCTAGACCAGTGGTTCTCAACCTTCCGAATGTCATGACCCTTTATTACAGTTCCTCATGTTGTGGTGACCCCAACCATAAAATTATTTCATTGCTACTTCATAACTGTAATGTTCTACTGTGATGAATCATAATGTAAATTTTTCTCTGTTTTCCGATGGTCTAAAGCGACCCCTGTGAATGGGTCAATCAACCCCCAAAAGGGTTGCAACCCACAGGTTGAGAATCCCGGCTCTAGACTGCATGTGCCAGCCACACAGGGCAGGAAGGGCATTGCTATGGCCTGTGTAGATGAGCACTTTTGAGAAGGCAAATATGATCTTTGTAAAATGGCAGTCACTTGCCTTGACTGAATTCTGAGTTTCATACTTTTTCCCCCCTTATTAAACCTTCTCTTATACAGAGGTCTAAACGAGAGACCCTGATTGGGCAGTGGTTTGGGGGATGCGAAAGCTTCTCCTTTCATCTACAACCAAAGTGCATCTTCGCTTTCTTTAACCTTTACCTTTCTCCCCAAGGGGAGAAAGGTTAGATGGAAGAAGGATGGGGACAAGGAAAGAGGAGGAGGAATGAGAAGCACCCTGTGGGGACCAATAGTTCACAGGCTATGTTCCCACTAATTCGGGCTCTTGCCAGAATCATTCCTCTGGAGGAAACTGGTTCAGATGGCAGTAGGAAGTAGTACAGGTCACTAAAGTGCTAAGGAGTCTGAGGAGTGAAGTAGACCCTGGCATGCTAGACTTCTAGTTTCTCAAAGTGTGAGTGCTTTAAATAGATAGTGAACTTTAGGAACCTTGCAAAATACAACATGGATAGTCTAGGTTGGGCTCATCAGAGTGCCAATTTGCACACAATGCTATAGTGCAATATTCAGATAATGCAATTTAACTTCTCTCATGCTGGGAACTTAAAGCGTTTCCTTCTCACAGCTGTTAACGTAGATCCTTGCAAAGATTTCCCTTTATAATTTGACCTGACATTAAAACGAAAAGGAAAGAAATACACACACAGCCAGTCTTATGTTCTCAAATGTCATTCATTACCATGAAGAAGCCTACATTTGTTTTAGTCTTATCTCTGCAACTACTTAAGGCTGTGACCTTATAATGAATCTCCTAAGCTCTTCGGATTCCCAGGGTCTGCAGCTGTGAAGACTGAAGATTGTAATTCTTGCCCAACCGCCTTCATGTATTTACATGGGTTTCCTAGAGACACCTTAAATTCTACCTGTCAAAAACCATACTCTGTCTCCTCCTTGCTTACAGCTTTCCTCTCTTCGGATAGTTTATATTAATGTCTTTCATGTTGTTGACCAAGCTAAAAATAAAGTCATATTTCACTCGCCCTGCCTCTCTGTACCCCATGAGTCATCAGAGGCTGTCAGGTGGAGCTCAGCCACAGCTCCGTCAGGCCTTCTTCATTCTGCTGTCCCCGTCATTTCTTACCTGATCTCTGGCAATAGCTTCTCACTTTCTAATCCAGCAGAAGAGGGACACTTTCCCAATAAGTGCTCCCCACCCACCCCTAGGCACATAGATGCAGCCTTTTCTTCTTTTTAACAGTTTTCTGCCCACTCCACTCACCCCATGCCCAGCATGGCCAGTCTTCAGAGTATGCATCTTTTGGTGTGAAAACCATTTTTGCTAATTTTGTTTTGTTTTGTTTTTAATATAATAGTGATGTCTGGTGGCATGACATTTCTTAATATGGCTCTTCTACCCAAGTCTCCAGCTCTCACCAAATGTTTGGGTGAGACTATGCAAACAGGGTGTATGTAACTAATAAAGGGGATTGGCTAGTTCATTACCAGCCCCTTGGTTCTATAAGCGATCCTTCTTTATAGCAGCAATAGAGAAGAGAGAAACCCTGTGGACCTTGGAAGAGCATGTTCAAGATCTCTGTCTGAAGTGGCCCAAGCCCAGCCCCCAAGACCAGTTGCATCACAGACTGTGGCAACAGAGCAGACCCCAGGGAGCAGCACCCAGACAGACACAGGGTAGCTTCTCCTCTCTGCTCCCAGACTATGCAGCTGTGAATAGAGCAACAGGCAGGCTGTCGTACTGGTCCATGGAGGGCAAGACCAAGGGGCCATGTGGCTGAAAGACAGCGCTGGACAGAGACCTGGCTCCCATGCGGCTGAGAGGCTGGGAACGAGAGAGGGATATTTGGCTTGATTGACTTCCCTAATAAACCTCCTTAATTGTGAGGGTTGTCTGTGAGTTCTGTGTGGCCCTCGAAATGAATGATTGAACCCAGCATAGTAGAGATATAGAGCAGCATGAGAGGACTACATGGTGTCAAAAGAGACAAAGAAGGGTGGGGCGTGAAGGCTTGTCTGACTCTTGCCCAGTAGAACGACTAGGCTTTCTACTCCCAGAAAGAGTTTTGGGAGCCTCATAGGGCTATTTCTACTCTGCCGATAGGGTAGGCATCCATCCATTCCATAGCAGTGATTTGAATGGCATTTCTATTGGCATTTGTTTCAGCAGGTGCCACACTGTTTTCCATAGTGGCTGTACACTTGTGCAATCCCACCAGCAGTGCATGAATGATCCAGTCTCTCCACATATTCTCCAAGATTGGTTGGTTTCTGTTTTTGTTATGCTTTTTGTTTGTTTTCAAATGTTACTATCAGTGAAAGTGTGAGGTGGTATTTCATCATTGGCTAAGAATATTCTCACCAAGTCCAAATGACTAGATTTTAAAATAGTGGCACTATTTCTCAGTTCTGTGAGTTTTGTGTATTTATTCATGTATAAAACAAGGAGATTACTTCATTGCTAGGCCAAACAAAGGGAGGATTAATTTGGCATATCTCACTCAGACAATAGACAAAATGTCCAACGGATTAAAGTGCCTGCCCAATGGGCCCCTTTTTATCTGCACTGCTATCCTCCTCATTTAATACTCTTTCTTTGTTCTCCATTCTCATCGACTCCCTTTTATTCTATTGTTCCGGGAATCCTCCTTGCACTTGCTATTCCATTCTTGTTGAACTCTCCTTTCCTCAGAAGCCCATCTGAATCATTTGCTAGCGTTACATAGACGTTGCTACCGTGTCACCTCCTCTTGGAGGTCTCATCTGACCCCTACCCTCTCCTACGTCTATGTCATTCTTATGTTGCTCCGTAGAGTCCCGGAATAGTTCACATCGTTCAGATAAGTGGCCATGAGCCACCTTATTGCTCTAGACTACATACCAAGCAAAGGGATGGCTGGGTCATGTGGTATTTCCATCCCCAGTTGTTCCAAGAAGTGCCATCCTGCTTTCTACAGTGAGTGCACATTTTCAGTCACACCAGCAGTATTTGGGGGATCCAACGTCTCTGTACCCTCTCCAGTTTGGGGTTATTTTTGTTTGTTTCTTTAGCTTTGCTACCAAGAGTGCTGTACTTCTTTATGATTTATCTCCAAAAGCAAACTCACCAATAAGTCGATGGCTTAACTAACGAGTTGCAAGATGGGCTGCTAACCACAAGGTCAGCAGTGCAAATCCACCAGCTGTTGTGTGAACAAAGGAAGAGGCTTTCTCTTCCCTTGAAGCGTTAGGCTCAGAAACACACAGGGTAGTTTTACCCCATACTAAGAGTCAGAATCAACTCAATAGCAGTGAGCTACGCTCTATCTCTATGGGATCAAATTGACAACAGCAATTTGGAACATCAGATAGGAACCTTATGAGGCAGTTAGTTGATAGTAATGGAGAAGAGATTACTCAGAAAAGGAGAATTCGCGAGGTTGCACAACTCAAAGAATGTAATCAGTGTCCGAATTGCTCATGTACAAACTATTACATGAGTACCGTATTTGTTGCATATATTCTCAGTGACAATTATGTACATGTCTAACTTTTCACTCAGTTGTCAATTGCCATAGTAAACTATCCATGGTTCTCCAGATCAGAAATCATTATTTTCTCCATACCCTCCCTCTTTGGTTCCATCACTATCAAGCAATTTACTACCCTTTGTTCTGTTTCATATTTGGTTAAGTGTCTATGCCATTCCCTTACTTATGATTGACACTAGATTTTACTTACAATCCCTACTCAAGTGCTCAGGACCTTGCCTTGAGAGGCCAGTTGATTGGAGTAAATATGATCAACGTGGCAGAGAGACAGATGTTTGGGCCTCAGTGAATTGTTCCTCAACGAATAAAATAAATTGTGATACTGAGGAGGATGAATCCACTGGCTGTGATTTAATAAAAGACAAACTAAAACAAAACTTTTTTAATTGAGAAAAAATAAGTTGATATTGAAATTTGATTCCAATACCCCTTTCGCTGTGCGTGTTCTGGCTCTCAACTAGAACAAATATGTGCCATATATCTCCAAGCGATTAGCTTGGATGCTCATTTGCTCCTGTAGGTTTATTTAGCTCCTTAATACAATAGGTTTTTAAAAGGTAGTGGATTTAACATTTGCCTCAGATTAGTAATGGCTCTGTCAGGCAAATTACTCTAACTCAGATGATTATTATTTCTGTCTGACAGTTAACACTGCCAATAAGGCAAGTGTCATGTTTAACTTTTTAAAAAAAGTATTAGCATCATTCAGCCCCTGGAGGAGCTTTCATTGCATAAGTCAGAGAGCAGCATCCATTTTGAACCTGAAGCCAGAATTCAAAATGAATCAATTGCTTCCCAAATACTACTGTATCTGAAAATCATTAGAACTGAAAGTGCTACTTGGATCACTGAAATGTTTGACAACTGGGAAGGGTAAGTCACATACCAAACTCTCAATTGAGTTGCAATGAATAAAAATAGCAAGCGTCGATTTAGCATTGACGGTATAGGGTTGCTGCGAGTCAGAGCCAAGTTGACAGCAATAAACTTGAGTTGAATGTAATGGAACCAGCCTAAACATTTTATATAAATGTGTGTCTTCTCCATCAAAGCATGAACCAGGTGCTGCCTAAAGAAGACACTGACACTTCCGTCACATCTGTAGGAGGTGAGGGAGCCAGGAGGAGAATGTGGGTGTGACACCAGAGCAGGTGCTCACTGTTCCTACACTGCAGTGTTTCTAACTCACAGCCAGTGGCGGTCAAGTCAGTTCCAACACGTGGGTCAGAGTAGAATTGTGCACTATAGCTTTCTTAATGACCATTGGTCTTTCTGGAACTAGATCACCTTCTGGTTGGACTTGAACTCCAACTTTTGGGTTTTTGGCTGAACAAACCAACCAATTAGACCACCCAGCGTATCCTGCTCCTACCACACATCATCGATCAATGGATAAGAGGAACTATGCTTTTTTTGTTTTGTTTTGGAACTAAGCATCTGTTACCATACTAAACTAGTCCTAACTTCTGTGTGTTTCTCTTCCATGATTTTCTGATGGCTAAGTTGATTTGCATCATGTATTTGCCATGGATAAAGCAAAGTTTCTTCCAAAAGGTTGTGGGAAAAGGTTCAGGATCTTTTAATTCCATGGTACCATGAATGTTCTGAAGGTCCCTAGTCCGTGCGCAGGAGAAAGACAAGGCTTCCTGCTGCTGTGAAGAGTTGGTCTCGCAAACCCACAGGGGCTGTTCTGCTCGGTCCTATGGGGTTGGAATGACTCCATGTAGTGAATGTGTGTGAGTCTAGGTAGACATCGAGTTGCTATGAGTCAGAACTGATTAGACCACTCCTAACAAACAGCAACCGCCTATGTGTAGATCTTCTACCTCCAATTCCATAATCTACAACTATTGATGGAATGTGATACAGTGTAGTCTAAATATCAAGACCAGGTGGCTATGGGATTGTCTCCCTGCCTTTGAATTCCGGATTGGCATTTTACCAGTGTGTCATCTGGGGGTACTTATTCACTCCCTGATCCCTCGGTTCTCTTTTATTAGAAGATGATTGTACAGTGAACCCTCGTTTATCGCGGTTAATCGGTTCTAGACCCTACTGTGATAAATGAAATTCCGCGAAGTAGGATTCCTTATTTGTAAATCAAATATTTTCATAGTTAGAGCATAGAGGACATGAAAAAACACCCATTAGCCACCATTACACTCGTATTACCCAATTTATTAAACAAAAAAGGGAAAATGCAGTAAAACATTTTGGTCGTTACAATTATCATTTATTATTTATTATATTATGAAGTACAACGGATGGAGCGAACGGAAGACTCATTCAAGTCGAAATGGCGTGCAACCTCCACGATTTTCTTGCCATCTTTGATCATATCCAAAAGTTTTACCTTTTCCTGGATGCTGAGCATCTTCCTCTGGCGCTTATTTTTATTGTCAGAAGGCTTAGCAGAAGCAGCTCGTTTAGGAGCCATCATAGGACTTAGATAAAATTTCTTACAAATTGCAAACAATTACAGTACACTGTACAAAAGCAAAAATGCATCTGATACGTAGCTCCGATACGTGGCGTTGCAGACAGAAGCATGTACAGTATGAGCCAATCAGTGGCAGTAATGACAGAGCATGCGCTGTTACGCAAAAACCGCTATAGAGTGAAGCCGCGGAAGTCGAAGCGTGAAGTGGCGAGGGTTCACTGTACCTCCTTTATCACGATTTGGTGTGTAACAAATTAAGAAACAAGTGATGGAACACTGGAAACACTCAAATCCTATTAGTTTGTACCATGGGCAACAACAACAACAACAAACATTGTTTGGCTTGGAAGCTATCTTTGCCAAGAGAGGACAAACATTGCCTGTGTGATCCTCCGATAAGACAGGTCTAACAATCCCTCTTTGACAAGGGAGCATGCTCTGCTACATTCAGACAAAGGAAAAACCAAACCATGAAAAGCTGTCTACGAAGCTCCACACCTCATAAATATCAGGACCAGAATGTTATCAAAGGCTTCTCATCCAGTCATCTCCTCGGTCACTGTACAAAGCACAAGAGTTTCTCAGAAAGGCACATGCAAACCAGGACAAGAGCTCAGGTGAGAGCATTAGCATACGTTTATGAACATCATTCCATTTCATCCCCATAATAGCCCTGTGAGGCAGGCAGATAAGAGACTGGTATCTTCATTTTGCAAACCCAGCTGGGAAGGCTCCAAGAAACCCCTGACTTGTTCAAGGTCATACACCTATTCTGTGCTCCAACAAAGGCTGCGCCGAATCTCCCAGCTTCCGGCACCAGATGCTTTACATGGCTTTATGCCGTCTATGACAACCTGTGTACATGGCTCAGGATGAAAGACCAGCCTTTTCTGATTGATATTGGGGATTCATTTTAGAATTCGCTGTGCGTCACATTGTCAACATGGTGCTTACATATTCTTCCCCTGCTCTTCAGACTGGAGGATAATGCAGCCGAGGAAGCTTATTATCCTGGAAGGGAGTGCCGGTGATGGAAAGAGAATGAGACTGGGAAGCCAGAGCCCTGCATTTGGCCTGGGTGTAAAGCTTAGCAAAGTTAGTCTTCCTCTCAGAGCCCCCTGCTCTACTGCACCGTCAAGTGCAGTGTTCTGCCTTTCTGCCTCAAAACGGTCATACACTATCCACGAGACCCAATAAGAGTGATGGCATTCTTGAAGCGACTTGAGGCACATCGGAATGAGTGGCATATATAAGTAGCCCATTATTCATATAAGGGGCTTCCAAAAGTTGGGGCAATGTGGGAGGGGAAGTAGGGTGAGACTAGAATTAAAAAGTGAATCCAAAATTCTCAGAGTAATAATCACCCTAATAGTAATCCTTGGAAAAGAAAGACGCGTACTTCAATGAAGAGGTTGAAGAGAAGCACACACGATGGCCATGCCAGGATCAACTTTGTGTTTTGAACAGATTCTCCCATGGTGGCAGTGTGGACATTGTAAGAGAGATCAGCCAAGTGGCTGCGGGAAGCCATTTACCAGGATTTTGCAGAAGCTGGGCAGGAGGTAATGGCGACTCAAATGAAGTGGGGCCCAGGGAGATGGAGTGATAGCGACACTTGTGAGATATATTCAGTGAATGAAGTGGAAAGGACTAGGTGTTGGGTTTGACATGAACGGTGGTAGGATGTCAAGCCAAGGATTGGAAATGGGAATTGGACGCTCAGCAGAAATATATGGTCAGAATAGATGTATCCGAAATCTGTCTTCATAAAGCTACTAGCTAGAGAAAAATAAAAGGGTCTATCCCAAGAAAGCAAAATGAGAAGTAGACACAGAAATGCGTCCTATTTATTATGAATGGAGAGGCTATAACCTAACAAAGAAAAATGAACAAGCAAACCTCATTGGAAACCAGCTCCTTGCTGCTGAATTAACTTTTTCTTTGTTGTTGTAATCATTAATTTTTGGATAAGTACCAAACGTTAAAACACTTGTATTTTCTTTTTTTAATAAAAGGAATGCCCCCACCTGCCCAAGACCTTTCCTTTTTCAACAATTCAAAAAAATAAAAAGTTGAACAGAATTTCAGAATTTTTCAAAAAATGGTCTTAGCAAAATTCTGACGAAGAAAAATGAACTCTATCTCCATTTTGTTTATCTGGTGATGAATCACCTCTGAACTTACCTGCCCACTAAGATAGCACTGGTTTTAAAATTCAGGGTGCTGGATCATCACTGTTGTTCTCACTTTGAATCGTTCTGGGAAACACACAGTTTCAGAAATACAATATTGCACTTTAAAAACAGTTCTCCTTGTTGTATCATTCTTACTACCACTAAAGAAATAAAAATGAGAGGAGCCAAGGATAAATTTGGGATTCTGGAAACTTCTCATTAAGAAGAATGTATTTCTTTCCCCACCCAGAAACATTAACTTCCTCTTTGAAGCAATCCACTGGGAATTTGACAACTCAAAATGATATTTGCTGCTCAACTCACAGTTTTAGCTAAATGTTACCCCCCTGATGCATTTAGGCAAAGCACTGTGGATGTAGTTAGAAGGCATGCTCAAAATGTATTGTTACAAATGAGTCACAAAAAATCAATATCATTCCCAGTGTGTAATCTCCGTTTACTTCCTAAATGTAAGAACAAACACAACTGCTTGATTCCACTAAAAAACACAGGTGATTTAATAACCCAATAAAGAATATTAGTGTGAATAGGCTTCTTTGAGTGGGTCCTTCTGGTTGAGTTGTAAAATAATGAAACTGAACCCCCGTGTATTAGAATAGATTGTCTAGAAAGGCAAAACCAGTGATACATATGTCTATCTAAAGAGGGAAATTTATATATTTTTTAAAAATGGCTCACACAATTGTAGAACCAGGTAAGTCCAGTCCAGTTGAAGTTCATGGATCAGATGGTAAGCTGGAGGCATTTCCTGACTCATGTAGCTGCAGGAGCTGATGTACCAGAAAGAAAGAAGACAAAGAGGAAACAGAAAAACAAGCCAGGCATCAGGAAGATCAACTATGAAGCAGGAAGACCATATGCTGCCAGATACTGAGGTCAATGAATCCAGAGTCAGCGAGTCAGGTTTATGGCTTCTGAGTCCAATGAATCCAAGATTGGCAGGTCAGATAGCAGGTTGCTGATGGCTCCCAGGGTTAGCAGGCAATATGGTGGGCCACTGGCTTACGTCAAAAGATCCGAACTTGGATGGACCAAATACAGTGTCTAGATCCAGCAAGAAACTAGCTCACTTCCCCAGTGTCAGCTTATAAGAAGCAGGTCACACAGAAACTTCCTGCCAATTGCATCAGGGCTGTTATTGATTATATGTCACCTTCATCTTCCCACAACTGCTTGGTTGCTCATAGCAGATCTTATCATAAGTTGATTTGGGGATATTAGGTCACATCGTGGTGGATTACTAAGAATCCTGGCCAACCAAGTTGACACAAAATCCTGGAAGGTGTAACGCCATGCCGTAGGCCCCTCCCCTAAAGTGGAGCGACACCTGGAGTAGAAGCCCACTTTTCAGGCTTCTGTTTTTTCCCCTCTCCTAAAATTATACTATGTATGGACTTTATGCAATTATTCTACTAAAATTCTCACATTTATGTATTCCTTTAAACATTGTGAATACCAGTGACATAGTCATTCTTTATACTCAGTGGGTCTATACGCTGAGTGTGAATAAAATATGAATGGAATATGGCTTCTCTCGGAAAATAATTCACAATCCAGTCAAAGAGACAGACGTGGCCATTAGTATAATGTGACTGGTGCTGTGATAGATGTGAAAATCCAGAGCAGTGAAAGAACAAAGGAGAAAGCCTTTAATGCTGCTGGAAGTAGAGAGCAAGAGGGTAGGGAAACTGTTCACTTGAATCGGGTCTACCACATGGAGCAGAGTAGGTGAGTCAGGATAAGTTCATTAAAAACTCCCTGCCATTAAGTAAATACAGCCTCATAGCAACTCCACGGGGCAGTCGTACTGCCCCTGTCAATGCCCAAGTCTGTAACTCTTTCTCCCATGGAGCGGCAGGTGGTTTTGAAATGCTGACCTCGCAGTTAGCAGCCCAAAGCATAGCCACTACATCAGCAGGGCTCCATCCAGGGAAAGGTCACTCTGGGATAAATGAAACTAAACCAAACCAAGAGCAGAGTCGGGGGAGATCCGTAGGGATGGGCTGGGTGTTCACTTGAAGTCATTCATAGCTTTTTCAATCAAGAAAAAGATCAAACTGTATTTTCCAAATTCTGCCCAGATTTTCAGTGATTGATTTTATAGTCAGACTCTAGAAAACATGAGTGACTTGCTATCTGGACTTCAGTGAACATATCTAGAATGGGGCTTCCATTTGGGTGCCAGAAGGGGAAAGCGGTGAGGTGATGGACTTTGTGTGACCATGACCCTGATGTTTGCCAATGTGAAGTGGAATCATGTCGTTGGGTAAATAGAAGCAGCCTGGGCCCTTGCAACTAGTGCAGTGTCAGGTAGGACTCCACTCAGTAATTGGGAAAACTACTGAAATCTACTGTTCTCTTTCCTTCAGAATAAAGTATACTTTATCTGCCCATTTACCGAGAACACGGGTAGAATAAGCAGAGAAAATCCTTAATTGCCAACTGCTTAAGTGCGGAGATTATGGAGAGTTTAATTGCTTTCGTCTGTTGGCGTTGCTCTTCTGTGGCATCAGAGAAACCCAAAGTGATAAACTTCACTTCCAAACTCAGGCTTTACTTTCTTGTTGGGAAATGATTTGGGATGTGTTTGCTAGCTTTGGAAGCAACAAAGGAGTGATCAAAAACCTCCTAGGAACTTTTTGGTGTAGCTGAACAAATTTCCGAAAAGCAATGCAGTCTGATAAGTCATTTTCCCAGCATGCACTGTGCCAGTTTAGCAGTTTGCTGCCCTTCAGGTCCTTAAGAAACCTAAGACCAGCCTGACAACCGAGCCCAAGACCAGTGAGGCAGAAGGGAGTCCCAGAAGCTGTCCAAGCTGTGCTGTGGAGCTCAGGAAACACTCCTCCTTCTCCATTGCTGTCTTCCACATGTGTTGCTATAGATGAATGAGTCATAGTTTGTCAATTCCTGCACCTCGTGCTTTTGGGGTTTTTTTGCCAATGGTTTCAATACAACTTGGGCTTCAACCTTTAATAACTTTGGTCCTTGATCACATGCTATCTAATGAAATAACTGGATGTTGACAAATTGTTTTGGGTACAGTGACTCTTTGTGCTCCTTACATTTTTTTTATGTTCCCTAATTCGCTCAATATTTTGCTCATAGAGTACTTTATTATTGCAATTGGAGACTTGGATGTTTTTATTCAATTCTTTCAGCTTGAGAAATGGCCAACATGTTTTTCCCTTTGAGTTGTTTAATATTGCTGTGGTGGTGCAATGGTCAAAGTGCTCATCTGCTAAGTACCATGTCAGTGGTTGAAAGGCACCAGTCACTGTGGGGGAGACAGATGTGTCAGTTTGCTTCCATAAAGATTAGAACCTTGGGAATATTAGGGGTATTATCTGTCCAATGAGATTTCTATGAGGTAGACTTCATAGAAATGAGTTTATGATCGAAGCAGTTACTAATGTATGTCCTTGTCATTTGTGGTTCCAAATACTTTTTGTAAAAGCCCCCTTCTTGGATGTGAAAACATTTATGGTGTTTTGGTGATATTTCATTGCACTAAAAAGAACAGTAGCAATTCCACTTATGGACTATTATGTAGGAGTACCATGCACTAGACAGACTACTTCATATGTTCGGCATGAAGAATCTCTTATAATTCTTTCAATGTCTATGAGATAAATATGTTTACTATATCTGATTTCCCATGAGGACACTGCAGTTCAGTTAAGGAGCTTCCTCGCAGTAATACAGCCAGGACATACAAAAACCAGAACATCATCACCACACTGTTAACCTATCCTGAATCCATTCCCCAATTTATAGAACATTATATTATATGACCTTTTTGATATGAATACTAGATTCCTGAACCTCTCCTTCATGGTCATTGAGTTGATTCCCATTCATAGTGACTCTCTAAGACAGGGTAGTACTGTCCTTGTGGGTTTCTGAGACTGTAATTCTTTAAGGGAGTAGGAAGATTCATCTTTCTCCCATGAAGTGGCTGGTGGTTTTAAACTTCTAACCTTTCAGTTAGCAGTGTAACACGTAATCTCTGCGCCACCAGTGCTCCTTTTACATTGCTGAATAGTGGAATATAAATTCGAAATGTACAATTTAATCTTCATCTAAAACTACATAAGAGTTTCTAGTGAAGAAGCCAGTAGTCAATCCAGGAGCAGTATCAGCATGCATTTGTAAAAGGAATTTAGAATTGCCTCCAGGCTTTGTTTGCAAAGCAAGCACACTGCATTTGCTTAGATTGTATTGTACAAATCAATATCATAGAAGCCTTTCATGAGGATGCTTTTGTTCACATTCTACATAAAAATGAGATATTATCAATTGTCTACATCAAAGAATATAATTTGCTGTGACTAATATTAATTAGAAATAGAGTTCAGAGTGTGATGTATATTATAGGAAAGTCAAACTCTTTCCCCAGTTATAACGTAAGAGCTGTTTTTATTCATAAGAAATATTTTATATGTAAGAGATGCCTTTATTCTTTAGCCGGGATGCCCATTCGCTAGGCCTGCTGAAAATAAGCAGACCCATATGGCCTTGCCTCTTTTTCTTTGACGAATGCCACTTCAGTGGGTTATGTCACCATGTCTTGGAATACACAAGAATAAACTCCTTTTAGAAGATCTCTTTTTGTATAAACCAGATAAAAATTCACTGCCATTAAGTCAGTCGCAACACATAAGGGCTGTATGTAGGATTCCTGAGACTGTCAGTCTTTAAAAGAGCCTCATCTTCCTCCTGTGAAAGGCTGGTGATTTTAAACTATCACCTTGAGGTTAGGGAGAGTAGAACACACATCCAACAAAGACTCCTGGTCTCCTTCCTCTTTCTTATAGAGTCCTAAGAATGTTAGTTTGCTAATTTGGCCATGGATGACAACCATATTGCTTACGTGTCCAGAAAAGGTACCATGCACTCAGAGGCCAGGCAAAAGCATCTTCCCATGAGGTTCCAGAAGCCCATCATCCCTTCCTCGGCTCCAGAACCATGTCTTTCACCCTTAGTGTACATGATCCAAATAGCTTCCCCTCTTCTCCTTATTATCGACGCATTTGGAGATGCCGCCCCAAATTTCATTCTTGACTTGGATACTCAATAACTGTGAAACTCAATGACTTGAAAAAAATATGAGAATCTCACTTATGAACCTGTCAATAAAACTAATGAAGCCACCTTGGCCACACCAAATGACTATATTGGAAAATACTTGTGAAAGTTCTTTTGCAAAAGGAAAATTAATAATATAGTGCAAAAATACCATTCCAATGTTAATTTCATTGAAATTAATTTAATTTCATTGAGCTACTGAAAACCATGCAATCTGTTATTAAGTACTGGGTTTAAATTATAAGAATTTTATTTTTAAAACAACTCACTAGCCTCAGTCATTTTAGTTGGATTGAATATAGCAGTGTTTTCTGTAATGCATAGAAATGCTAGTGAATTCTCTTACCATACCAACCATAGCTTACTAGGAAATTCTCAGATTCTATTATTTTTATATGACATAATTTAGACTTGGATCCCCAAACACCAGGTTTTACTCAAATTCATGAAGCATTTTATGAATTTTTAAAATTACTACTAGTACTAGACAGAAAACAAAACAGATTAACTCACTGGCATTGAACCCTAGAGGGCAGAGTAGAATGTCCCTGTGGGTGTCCGGGATTGTAACTCCTTATGCCGGTATGCGGGTCATAGAGAGCCTCATCTTTCTCTTGCGGAGCTTCTGGTGGTTTCCAACCGCTGACTTGAGGAAAATCAGCCCAACTTATAACCCACATAATGCTAATTGCTAGAATGAATAAGGCCTACTAGATTAAAAAGAACGCTTTGCCACCAAGTTCCTTCTGATTCACAATGACCCTATAGAACAGAGTAGAATGATCCTGTAGGGTTTCCTATAGGATCTGTGATCTCTAGGGAAGTAGACCACCACATGTCTCCTCTGTGGAATGGAGGGTGGTTTAGCATCTAACCTTTAGGTCAGTAGTGGAACTCCTAACGAATGACTCAAATCTAATGTACAAATTATCTTCTATAGAGTCATTACAGCTGTAGTTTTGTGTAATAATGGCTCAAAACTATAGATTATTTCTGACTCTGAAATATAAAAAAGCGTGGTCCTGATTGACAGGTAATTCTTCTCCAAGGCCTTCTCCAGAACTCTTACAAACATACAAACATACTCTTACAAACATACTCTTACAAACTTTAAAGGGTGGGGAGTGGGGGGGGAATGTGGAAACCTCAGGGACCAGGAGAACGAAAAGCTTTCTTCGGATGGGACACCTGGCATTTGGCCAAGCGTTCTCTCCTGCTCCTGGTTATTCTCTGCACAGGCGCCCAGGGAGCGGCCCCTGGGGGTTATCCCCCGCACTCGGACGGTCCAGTCTGCAGGTGATCATGGGAAGGTTCAGAGCAGGGTTTCTCGGCCTCAGTGCTGTTGGCAGGTTAGATTAGACAGCTCTCTGGTGAGGAGGCTGCCCTGTGCTTTGTACATGCTGGTGTCTACTGACTTGTTACCAGTTACACTCCCCTCTCCCTGTTCCGCACCCCCTTCTTGACCATAGCGTTGGGTGGTGGCTGTTGCCTGAATGGGCAGTTTCTGTTGCCTCTTTCCTTGCAAACAGTCCCCTCTGGTCTCTCGTCCCCAGAACGTCCGTGACAATCTCGTACATCGGCCACACGACCCAGAGCTCCTTGGAGACGCACCACTATGTGGATTGTGGAGCCAACTCCACCGCCCACTAGGAGATGCTCTGGGCGGGCAGCGCCTTTCAGGAGAGCGCACCCTGTGGTCCTAACACCCTGGGTCCCTACCTGCTCCAGGTGGTATAAGCAGAGCAGAAGTTTGTTCTGCAATCTCCAGCAAACGGCCCCCCGGGCCCCTGGGGAGAAAGGCCTCTTCAGCATCGTTGTGTTTCTCAGCACCAGCAGACACTGCCAGAGCGCCACCACCACCCCACCCCCCGATGCCCAGCAGGTGGTGGGCACTTGATAAATGTTTGAAGAAGTCGATCAGATCTTCTCAGGTGTTTGGGGGGCACTAGAATCATCCCATGATCCCTGGCTATTAAAAAAACACAAACCACAGCGCGGCTTGGAGCGAGGGCTGTTGGTGCAGCCACAGAACGGCTTTAGTGCCTCATCGGGACGGAAGCCAGGAGGGAGCATTCGAGCACACGGAAGAAGAAGCCATGCAACGCGGTCAGTCCATGAATCTCTGGTTCCAAGATGCCTAGGGACTTCAAAAACAAGTACCGGGGAGCGGGGAGGGGGGCACATGGGGGGCCTTCATTGACCACCACCCCCCTCATCCATTGGCTGGAACATGGATCAGATCGGGGATTAGATAGAATAATAAAGCTTATCTTTTCTTTGGAAAAAAAAAAAAAAACAGCTTGTGACTCCAGAGTTTCCCACGAGTGTTTGTCCCACAGATGCGGAAAGAGAATGTATAGAATTCCTCTTGTGAGGTTATTCTAGGCCAGGCTGGGAGTCACCACACATGACTTCCTTTCCCTTCATTGGTTCAAATCATTACCCGATCACCAGGGAGGCTGGCAAATACAGTCTAACCCATGAATTCAAATTGGCTTTGCTTGACAAGTATGTCAACCAGTCTTCTTTGACATGCAGTCATGTTGTTAGTGTGTATATGTATGGAACTAATTTTCACGAGCTCAGGAATGATGTTTTGTTTTTCTCTTTGGCAACCTAATGTACATTGGCCGAAAAATAGATTTCACTTGAAAGAATTCCAAAGATGAAAGAGGGAAGGAATGAAGAAGGGAGCGAGGAAAGGAAGGATGGGAAAGAAAAAGAGAAAGACTAAAATGAAGAGAAACAATGAGAGAAATAGAAGAGCTTTGCAGATGCCACCATGTGCATCAACAGTCCTGTCTGGTCCTGTGGTGGTCCAGCCAGGGCCAACCCTACTGTGGTTTCCGGCATAGCCACCGACAGCGAGCCCTTGGGCAATGTCACTTCTCAGCCCTTTGCAGACAAAGTTCCAAAGACTTCAGAAAGCTTCCGCACTCTGAGCACGGGGAGAAAGGATTTGGTTATAAGGGCTCCCTTTTCACAGAATTGTTCCTGGGTGTATGCACCAGGGTGGTGACTTCACACATCGTAAGGGTACGGGTGGCAAGTCCGTCCATGGCGGGAAAGATGATGAGGAGAACTTCATCCTGAAGTAGGCAGTCCTAGCCTTCCTCCTGGCGCATGACTCCCAGGCCCAAGACTGACGGTTCCCATTTGTTTTCTTCACCGCTAAGATGGAAAGGTTGGGTGGCAAGCCTGGGGTCCTTGGTCAGGTGAAAGGAGTCATGACCATTGCAGAAGCCATGGAATGTTTTGGTTCCAGAAATGAAAAGACCACCAAGATCACCATGGTTGACTCTGGACAACTCTAGGACAGTTGATCTGGGTTTCCTGTTTTATCGTAAGCACCAGGCCATTCCTTGTGTCGCTTGGGAAGTCACCCTTCTATGACCAAGGTGCACGATCTGTTCATCTTTGTGGTCTCACTCCAGCTCTTAGGATTCCCTGCTTTCCTTGTTCCCCTCGGCGTCCAGCTGCAAACCGAGTTAAGAATGAAATAAAAGCTAAACAATAAAAAGAAAGAAAGAGGCATTATTGAAATAGATACCTACTTCCACTTTAAAGGGATATTATCTGGAAACAGAAACTTTTTAAAAAGATGGTTGAGTAGCTTAGAAAAGATCCTTTCTTCACCAAGTTCCCTCAAGCATATGTTAAAAATAAATGCAGGTGCTACCCATGTCTGGAGTCAGGCGTGTCCTTCAGAATGGCCCTTCGCGTGTCTTCAGTGCCAGCCATCCCTCGTCATAAATCTCGTCAGCTCTTATACTGTAAATCCCACCGTGATCAAAAGATCAATGCATTTGCTTGCAACCGCTGGGGAAGTTTTTAATTGGTGAACATATTAAAACCAAATGAATGTGGGCTGGAGAACAAGGAAGCAAGTAGATATGTGTACTGTGATTTCTTCTCCCGCAGAAAGGACTCTTCTTCCTTCACTAATTGCACTGAAAGGAACCACAGCAGCGCGCGCTCCCGTACAAAGCAACACTTAGCATCTGCAGTTTTCCTTTCTCGACACTGAGAGGATAATGCATAAATGCATTTGTTGGCAATACTGACAAAGACTGATTTGTTCAATAATTGAGACCTTGATTTCTGTCATTAGCTGGATGTTTACAAAACGCTTCCCCCTGTCTACATTCCAGATGTTTCTTATTTTAATAGCTCTTTGTTTGCCATGGGTTTTGAATTCTAAATTGTAAAGTGTCAAGAGCAAAGACTTTCTTTAGTTTGCAAGTGTCGTGGTGGATGACTCAAACTTGAACTCCCCAGAATCTTTGCAACATGTGTCTTTCTGACTCTAGTCCATTTATTTCCTAGAGTGAGTCTCAGAGGTCTCGAATTATGACCCAGGTCCAAACGAAATGAGCTAGCAACTTGAGTGTCCCACTCACTACTTTTGTACTTTAAATGGAAAGTTTGGCTACTAGCATTCATTTCCAAATAATCTTTCCAACAACTTTTGTTTCCAGGGAGCGAGCATTGAATACATCCCAGCCTGGGTCCCTTCAGCTGACTGTGGGGAACCTGAAGCCTGAAGCCGTGTACACCTTCCGAGTGGTGGCGTACAATGAATGGGGGCCTGGAGAGAGTTCTCAGCCCATCAAGGTGGCCACTCAGCCTGAGTGTGAGTATGGAAACAGAAAGGCACTAGTTTGAAAGTGGTTATTGGCATCTGAAACATTTTGAACCTTCTTTTTTTTAATTATTATTTTTTTCTTAGGAGCTCGTACAACTCTTATCACAATCCATATATACATACATCCATTGTGTAAAGCACATTTGTACATTCATTACCCTCACCATTCTCAAAACATTTGCTCTCCACCTAAGCCCCTGGCATCAGCTCCTCATTTTCCCCCTCCCTCCCCACTCCCTCCTCCCTCATGAACCCTTGATAATTTATAAATTATTATTTTTTCATATCTCGCACTGTCTGATGTCTCCCTTCACCCACTTTTCTGTTGTCTGTCCCCCAGGGAGGAGATTATGTGTAGATCCTCTTAATCCTTTCCCCCTTTCTAAACCACCCTTCTTCCACCCTCCCAGTATCGCCACTCACACCACTGGTCCTGAAGGGATCATCCACCCTGGATTCCCTGCTTCCATTTCCTATCTGGACCAGTGTATATCCTCTGGTGTAACCAGATTTGTGAGGTAGAATTATCTTTGAACTTTCTTATAAAACTTTTTGGAGATGACAAATGGGAATTTCTGAAGAAACATTTAGCTCAAAGATCTTTAAAGGTAAGATGACGTATGGCCTCATCTCCCTAAGGACAGGATAAAAACGAATAATGGCCTAATACATCCACCAGGGTCCAGATTCACTTCCTCAGAAAATGACTCGCTCAGCAAGGTGCTTCACTGTTGCCCGCCCTTGGCAATTTCCATTGATTTTCCAGGCTTTGTTTGCAATGGCATACAATGTCCCACACCAAGACCAATTAGAGAGCTTCAAGAAAAGATTCACTCCGTACACCTGAGAAGCTACCAAAAAGGAAACTAAATTCCAGAAATATGAGTTTGTGTCAAAAAGTTGGTGGGAACATTTCATTTTCTTTCAAAATCCATTTTTCCACCCTCAATCAAGCCTCTTTGTATAAAGAGGTCGTGCCCTGTGGGGACATTAACTACTGCTCAGAAATGGCTCTTTTCCCAGCCTATCCTCCAGCTCCCCTCAAAGCTGTAGCCAGCCAGACATTGCGAGTGGTTCTCCCTCCCCGCTGATCACAAAGGTATATAGTGCGGTGCACACAGCCTTCTCCCTATACAGTCACTAGGAGTTGGGATTGATTCAATGGCAGTGAGGAGCCCCATGAGGCAAATAACCAGTGTCCCACAGATTGTTCCAGATCCGCTGTCAGTCTCTCAACCTTGAGGTCTAGGGTCTCTCTCCCTCTTTTAGGCTTGAACCCAAACAGTTCGCTAAATAATCTCAATACCCTCTCTTTTTTGGTTTGTTTGTTTACATATGCTTTTTATAAATAGAAATTGTAGGTTTACAGGGGGGGGGAGTTAGGGGGGGGGGAAGCACAGAAACTACAGAGCGTTCCACATGCCTCCCTGTCACCCTGTAGCTTCTTTAGCTTATTGGCAACACCTCCCATCAGTGTGGTACATTTGCTGAACTAACATTGATACATGATTTATGATGAACTTAAGTCACATTAGGGATCACTCCTTGAACAGCTCAATGACTTTTGACAAATGGATAATGTCACTCATTTGGCATTACAATATCATGTAGTAGTTCCAATGTCCTTAAAATGCCCTATGTTATACCCACCCACCTATCCCCTCCATTTGGTTCTGTGACTCCTATCACTGGATTAAGCTAAATGACCAAATGTGAAGGAGCTGGACATCCTTTGACAACGTTCAATGGTTTCCTTTCATAAAGGAAGACCATATTTCTACACAAGGAACACAGTCTACTGCTGTTTGTCTACCTCATCTTCCTGCCCCCGCCCCCCCCGTGACCCCCATAAGAGAGTTCATTTTCTCAGTATGATATGGGAGTTGGTCTTTAGAGCAACATGACTTAATGAATTAGCAATTTTTTAGTACAGCATCGGGTGAGATTGGCAAGTAAATTGATATTGTGCATATTATTGGCTTAGCATTGGAGTCGCCACGTTGCACATGGACAACTATTTCTGCTTACAGAATTTCTGTTTTCCATTTGAATCTCTAAAGCCATTTGAGGAGATCCTTTTTCCAGCCATATTTTGCTTGATTCTTGTTTGCTTGTTTGATGTGTTTAATGCTGGAAAACCAAAATATGGTGACTGATTATGTCCAATAAGCAGACTTCATATAGATACCTTGTTGCAGCTATTCTTTAAAAAAAAAAGCTATTTGATAACTGACAGTGTTCTGTCTTATTCTTATTTTAATATAAGCTATGTTCAAGTTTGTAATGAGTCTAAATATAAACTTGAAGCACTTCCCTTGGGAATGGAAGAAATCATCTCTGGACCAGTGCACTCGTTAAGTATTTTTAAAGGGCTCATTGAAGAGGAGAGAGTGAGAGTCCTCTGATTTACAGACCTGGTGCTTACTCCATCATGCTTGACACATCGCAAAGTCTCCAATCCTCCTTCTCCTTACCAGGGCCTTAAAGACAAGATGATGGCAAAGTGTACTTGTTTCATGAGGGCCGTGCTCTACAAGTCTTATACATCTCTGCCTCAAAAATAAAACTGCAGGGTCTTCAAAACCATAACTATACACAGGCTGGAGGGAACTATTCAAAAATGTGTCCTCCCAGGCAGGAGTGAGTTCAGAGTGGGGCCCACTGCAAAATGAGAATGTGGACATCTTATTTGACTATTGCTCAAAATGCCAGACAGCGACAGCAAGGCATTAAGCCAAACACCTTGCAGAGCTCTTCCTCTATGAGTACACTCCCTGGTGACATAGGGGTTATGCATTGGACTATGACCTGAAAGGTTCACGGTTCGAAACCACCAGCCCATCCAAAAGAGAAAGACAAGGCTTTCCACTCTAGTAAAGAGCTGTGTCACCCTGTCCTACCAGGTCACCATGCGGTGGCATCAGGTTGATGGCCATGATTTGGGTTTTCAGTTTTCTGAGTGGCCCTTCTCAAGAGCAGGCGCCTTCTCGGTGTAGGATCCTCTGTACTTGTGCCAATCATATGTCCTTGAAGTAGAACTGACCCCAAAGTCTCCACCCCTAAAGGAATGTCTTTTTAAATTTTATTTAAATAATTACATAATGATTCTTTCCTTCATGATATTGTATATTAATATAATATTCAAGTGATCACATTTTCTTATTGACTTAAGTTTCATTTATTATCTACATTAAATCAATGGACTTCTACTAATCATTTTTATTTTTAACCAATAGAGAAGAATAGAAATTTGAGTCAAATGTGTATTATTTTTCTTTTTTTTTTTTTCAAATGTGTATTTTTAAAAGTTAAATAAACTCTGCATCTTTTATTTAAGCCACCAAAAAATTTATTGAAAGAAATCTTGTTCAGGTTTCTAAGATTAGCGTGTATAACTTTGAAAGCATGTCATTTTGAAAAGATCCAATATTCTTCACATCGTAATCCTTACATTATCCCTACAGGTTCCTTCTTGTGTTTTTCAGGGCCTGCTGACCATGATTATATTGTATTCATGGTAAAATTCCTAGATAGTCCTACTTTCGAAGACCATGAAAAAAGTTTTCCCTATCAGATCAATTGTTTATATGAGTTTTGTTTAGCAAAGCAATGTGCAGCTTTGTTTTTGTTTTAAATCACTTTATTTTCAGCCAACATATCTAAGCCAAAAGAACAGTCAGCATTTTCCCTTTTGAAACTGATAAATCACAATGCCTCATCACATTAAAAACAGGTGACTTATGATAGAATATATTGTTCCATTAAATGTAACTAATTTAAAAAACCAAACCAAACTAGAGTCAGACTATTTATGGCAAATAAATATAGCCCTAACCTTGTGAAAGAAACTGATGACCTCCTTCAGCTATAAACATACTTATTGAGCATGGACGAGGTTTCTTAGTCTGAGGCATGGTGGAAAGCTATGTGGTGCATATAAAGAATTAGCTCATATGCAGGTATCAGAATCTTCATGGGGATATAAATATTCTACAATTGTAAAACTAGCAAATAACCCAAGTAAGAGCACTTGTAAAAAAAATGTTAAAGAATACAGATTTGCTTATGAATAGAATGTCTGGGATGGTCAAGGCATATGAGCTATTTCATTTTTTTATGCTCACATCATATTGTCTTCTCCTCAAGTTATCTTGTATTATGAAAATACCTGGCCACGTGTCTTCTAACATGCACCTCTCTCACCTCCCATTCAGAAAGCAGACTGGTAAATTTGTGCAGAGGACCTTACCAGGCCCTGGTCTCTGTGAACATTTATTTAGCTTAAAAATTAGCATAGACAAAAAGGCACCAAATAACTAAGAAATTGATTGAACATAATATATTGCTTGTTGGCCTGTAATTCTCATATACATACAAGGGAAACTCCAAAAAAGGGCATGGAAAAATTTCCCTATCCTCCATGGTCACTATAGGTTAGAGCAGTGGTTCTGGACCTGTGGGTCGTGACCCCTTGGTCCAAGTGTTGGAAAATAACCACTATTATACTAATACAACAGAATTAGAAGCAGTTATGTTCATGATGTAGGGTGCACTCTGCAAGATTGGGTTTTAACTCAATTTCATATCCTTTTGACATATAAAAGAGATCACATAAGGCAGTAGAGACTAAAGAGACCGCAGTACCACCAAGGCAGAACCAGAGACTGAGCCTGTCCTCTGCACCCCGAGGTTTCTGAGCTGAGAACCTGGTAGACCCTGGGGAAGATTGGAGGCATGGGCCATGCAAGGAGAACAAAAGAAGTTAGGACCTGCTCCCAGAGCTAATGGAGAGAAAAAACTTTTCCTCTAGAGCTGGGACCCCGAATTTCAACTTCTGATCTACTAAACTGTGTCTAAATGCATGTCTGTTTAAGCAATCTATTTGTTGTATTTCTGTTTTAACAGCACTAGATACCTAAGCCCTCCCTGTTCTTCCCATTCCCTAGAATAAAAATTATTTCCCTAATAGGCCATATCTTCTTTGCACCGGTGACTGGGTTCTGTTCCATGAAGCATTGTCATTGTATAATTCATCTTTCACTGAGCGAGCAGATAGGTAGATAAGAACACTTCATCTTAGATAAACAGTATGTTCAGAATATTTTTTACATGTGCAAAACTGTTGGCTCTTTCCATTCATTTTAGATTAACGGTACTGTACAGCCAACTTGCTGTCTTTATTGCAGACATTAGGGTAAATAAATAATGTTAACATGACTAATAGGTATTGCATATGCATTTTATCTTCCGTTGTTAATACAAAATGCCATTTTGGCAATGTGAAAATATTCCCAGGAGAAAAGATACTTCATCTTCCCCAAGCTGGCTCAATAATAAACCAATTACTGAGGAAGATAGAACATTTTAAAAATCCTTATACTTGTTTTTTCATTCTCTTCCTATTCCCTTTCCCTTCATTTCTTTGTTCTTATTTCTGTTCCTTTCTTACTTATTTTGTTCCCTCGTTCTCTCCCTTTCTTCCCCTCCCTGTCTTTTCTTTATTTTTTTCCCTCTTACTTATTATTCTTTCTTCTTGTCTTGTCTGTTTAGGAGCTCATCTTTCTGTCTTCTTAAAGGAAATACAGGGGCTGATTTTATTATCTGGGTAGAATATCAGAATTTAGAGGAATAGGGGGAAAAACATTTTCCATCATTATTTCTCTCCCTGACAAAATGATCTTATCTTTGGAAAATGGGTCCCGTCTGAGTATGCATTTGGTTGCTTCTTTTATCACTGTTTCTCCAAATGTGATGTAATAATTGTACACTAAAATTACATAGCTTTTATACAAATTGAATTTCAAGTTTTTCATATTATTTGAAAATATCGACTCTATTATGAAAATCATATTCTCGAGGAATAAAAACTGATGGAAAAGAATGTCTGAAATATAAATCAGCCAGGAATGGTTTCCTAAAATGCATACATTTTGTAGTAATCATTTAAAGAGATCAACAGCCCAAGATCCCGTTTATGAAATAATCACCCAGAATAGAAAGGCCTGATTTATATGAAGGTTTGTATCCCCTGATTATATCTTCCTTTTGCTCAACCTTTGCTCCATTTCCCCTGCCTTTATGGTATATAATTTCTCTGCTGTATTATCAGCCAGGATTAAAGTCCCTGCCTGCTTAAGGCTTGTCTAATCTTTTCCTACCACATGTGGAGAATTTTTGAATTATGATTTGGGGTCCTTTAAGATGCTGTTAAGGTAGTTTAATCGCAAAGGATGTTGAAAAGGACCGCATACTGGCTTGAGAGCTCGAGTTAGAATGGGAAGCCTATTTGCTATCCCACAACCCAATTATCCACAAAACCTCATCATATTTCCGAGTTGTAAGTAATAGTCTTAGTCCATTATATTCTTTACCCTGGGACGATGAGTGAAAGTAACCCCCAAGTTTAGTGACATGCGAAGACATTATCTCCAGAAGGAGCCGGGTGGCTTTTTCTCCGACTGTGGATTTTTTCATTTTAATTTTAATTCTATGAGGGACTTACGAGAATGGTTATTATGGAGAGAACATACAAGTGCAGCTCATGTCTCTGAACCTTATAACCTGCCTCCCAGGGCAAGTTTCTCTCTTTCTTTCCTTTTTTGCAAGTTTCTTAATCCTTGAGCCCTCATTATTTCTGGCTCTGAATTAGAAGTGTTATTTACCCTTCAAGTTCCCAGACTGAGAAGATAAGGTGGGAGAGCATATGGAAAGTGGCCTCACAGGTATTTAATAGAGAGAAAGTTCCTTGCCTCAACTGGCTCAAATGAAAGCAAAATTCCAGCTTCAATCGTATACAAATAAAACAAAGGAGAATACTTAGGTATTCACCGACGTAAACCAGGCTAGAATGCTACTTTATTTAGAATTGGGAACTGGTTTGATTATTCTATAATTACTTCATATATCTATTTTCACTCCCCCCCATTGTACTTTCCTTACCAGCATGTTTGGCAGTCTTCTGCAGACGGGCTTTCTCCCTAGTCTTGTCTCATGTACCAGTTTCATGATTATACTCCGTTGAATGTGTCACAACCCTGCCATTTTGTAAATAACTGTTTCATGAAAAGATGCTGGTAGAACCTAATTCCTGTTTTCAATGGGTTTCCACGATAATTCACAACCATCAAGTTAATTGGGATTCATCACAACCTTGTGTAGAATTTCAGAGATGGTACATCTTTGTGGGAGTCAATAAAACACAAACAAAAAACGTACACTGTGGAGTCAATGGTGACTCAAAGTGGTCTTATAGGACAGAACAGAACTGCCCCTTAGGTTTCCCAAAGTTTGAAATCTCTTTCCTCAGAAGGGCCACTGGTGGGTTCAAAGTACGCACTCTTTGGTTCGCTGCTCCACGTGGAGTCCATGGGGCCACTAGGGGTCCTTAGAGGACAGGTAGTCTCACTTTTCTCCCTTAGCGAAGATGGTGGGGTTGATGTGCAGACTTTGTGGTTGACTGTGTTGATTTGAGCGTGCCTCCATAAACTTGGCCCACCATGTTCATGACAATCTTACTAGACTATTCCATTGATCACTAAAGCTGGTGTACACTTCTGAACTGACCTGCATGGTGACTTTTGGGAGTGTCTATTTGCAGTGGCTGTCATATATGAATTAACTGTGGGCCACTTGACAATGATCCAATTGTGAGGTCACACACAGAGGTAGAGATTAACAGTAGAAAGAATAAAGATAAACATTAGCATCTCATCCTTTATAACAGCACATGAACACTGACACCTTGTAAAAGTCTCTTTTGTTTAAAAATGTGTGTTCAACAAGAAAACACAAACAAGATGGGAGAGATTAAAGGCTTAAAGTTTAACATCACAGCAACAGAATGCTTAAAGAGCCCATTTGGATTTAATGGTCAATTAAGCGAGAATATTAACTAAATGAAATATGCACATATTTAACAGGCAATCCTACTGTGTGTGTGTGTGCATATATATAAAATGTTTTAGTATAAAATACACAAGTGCATTTTAGAAATCATCTAATCAAGACATTTACAGTTAACTAATCTAATGTGACACTCAACCAAAATTAAGTAAAACTTGCTTTTAAATTACTTCACTATTTTATGGATTCTTTTAATGGAAGGTTATATTCTGCCCCACTGTATTACATGGTAAATCTAACACATTACACAGAAAGTCAATAATTTGATTTAAATATTGTGCTCTAACCTCAATGTTCCTGCATTGTTATATTGATCTAATAAAATATTATTTCTACTTTGCAGGAAAATATCGGGGGGAAACCATAAACAAACAAAAAAGCAAACATGTTCTATTCTATTGTATTAAAACACTTTTCTGTTTCCTACCTGTCTTTCCAGAAGAATGAGCTAGCCCCAAAAGACATCTAATGTAGTGTTAGGGTTGGGCCAGAGTTCCTGACCACAGACATTTTTGCAGGGGGAGAAAAGTAGCCTGGATTGAAACTGAATGATTTTAAAATGTTAACACAGTTTATTTTACTTTAGGCTTTAGCTGTTAGAATCAGACTTTAGATGTTGCCCAAAGGGTATAGGATAAAATGGCCCTGTGGCTTTAGATCTCTGAGCCTGTGACCAACCAGGACATTGCTGCCTCACTTTAAATGCATCATCAGATTTGGGAAATTTCCAAATGAAAGTCGAGTGAAAAAATGGTTAAGAACAATGATTCATTTTCCAAATGGAAGCTGCTAGCTAAGGTTTAGTGCCAATTATGGAAGTGTTAAAAACCTGGTAGTAGTCAGGATTTTGTTGACTGATAGAAACAACAAGACACGATTGATGTGGTGTGGAGGAAACCCTAAATTGACACAGTGTGGGGGCCTCAGAAATAGGTGAGTACTCTGACTGCCTTGCACTGGGTTTGAAAAGTAGGAAGGAGCTGACTTGGAATATACACATGAGCAATGTAGGGACAAGTGACACATTTAGTTTTTTTGACACACTAGGATTGCCTGTTAACTATGTGCATATTTCATTTAGTTAATTAGACTGCGCACTCAATGAAAATACCCAATGCTTCCTCTGAACATAAAAACAGAAGGAAATGTCCCCACAGGGTTAGGCAAATGGCCAATGCGGGGCAGAACCTGACATTTCTTAGTGACAAAGTTGAGCCATTGTTGGAAAACCATGGGAGAGCTCTCCATGCCCCCTGCTGTCCAGGGGAACCCTGCGTGCGTGTTCCCTGTGAACCCGCTCCGGAGACCGGCACGTGGCCGGGCACAGAGGACCCTCGGCTCTGTATCAATCAAGGAGGGGCCTCCTGTGTCAAAAGTACGCCTGCCAGGCCAGTGAAGAGTAATTTGATGTGGCTGTTACCGGAAAGGAGAATTAACTAGAAAAGTGCCTCCGATCCACAGCCCAGACTTTCACCTGCCAAGATCTCACAAGGAACCTGTCCAAAAAGGGACAAATCGGTGCCAAAATAAATATTAGCCCGGAACCAGCTTGTTTTCTGACATGTACTTTGCCTATGTTCATTAACCACGAGATTGAATTCTAATGGGATGTCTATTCTCAGATGACCCAGAGGTCGAATCACCTCATTGCTCTGTGACTGACTCAGAATGGCACCAACAAATTTCTGGTTTAAGGCGCCAGATGAAGGCCAAGAATAAAAGGAGGTTTTGCCTTTGGCCTTCAACATCCTTTTTCTTATCTCGGGAGTACTCTCCTTTCCATTGACTCAGAACACTCAGTGACCCAAACTTTACTCAATTACCTGAAACAGAATGTTAAGTCTATAAAATCTCCTTGGTTTAGTCCATTAGAACCTTCAAGTTTTACAAAAAAAAAATTGAGAACCAGAGAGCTTATGGACGAATCATGATGCAGGTGAGTGGGATCACCAAGCCTTGTTCTGGATCCTCGCCCGTCGAACAACTCCATTTCCAATAAATGCAGATATGAAGATCTGAGTGTCTGTAAGATGATCTTACATGTATTAACTATGTTCTCCATTTTAAAATAATCTCAGCCATTGTCTCTCAAGGAGGCACATTGGTATTAAGAAGCATGTCTAGGTTTCTTAAACTTGTGTTGATATGCTGCTACTTTCTTACTTTCCCTAGAATCCTGACACTGCCCTGTAAGATTTAGGACATGCCACTTTCAGACAGAATGTTACGGACAGCCAAGTGTCAGTCGCACTAAGACAACTCATAAGCAAAGGAAACCAGATAGACTACCAAGTTTGCGGAAGTTTCCAGTGAGATCCCTTCCTAGTATTGATCACACTTACAGTTTCCCCACTCTTCGACCTTCAGTTGATAAAAAAAAAAAAACTCTCATGATTGTTTCCCCTCAGAGACCAAAGCCAGCATGTTGACTTTAATTTTAATAGCTACCACCAGAGACAATCACTATTTGTCATTATCATCACATCTTTCCTAATTAACCTAGAGTAATTCCCTCTACCTGGAACAGCAAGCATTCGGGTCCAGCCCAACACATGCTTTGTGAGATGTGACAGAATTAAAGGCAACAAAGCTAATGGTGCCTGTGCTGGAACTTGATTCTGGTATAAGATATGAATTGCAATGCCATGTAAAGAAAACCCAAATCCTCACCCCTGGATTGATAGATCACATCATGATACTGGAGAAATGATTGATGCTGTCAAGGACTTCATCTTGCTTGGATCCACAATCAATGCTCATGGAAGTCAAGATATCAAAGGACCAAAGGACACATTGGTGAACCTGCTACACTAGACTTGTTTAAAGTACTGAAAAGCAAGGAGGTTGCTTTGAGGTCTAAGATGCACCTGACCTAGGCCATGGTATTTGTAATTATCTCATATACGAGGGTGCCCCAAAAACCTGGAATTGCTCTGGGCAGAGTGGAGGTGTCAGGGTACACGTTTTCCCTGCTAGGCACACATCAAGCAACTCACTCGGAGTTAGTGCATCCAGTGGCATTGCCTTTGAAGGTTCTCTCTAGTAACACTGGATTTTTTTTTTCGTAAAGCAGTTTTGCTCAAAGCTCATTTTTTGTGATGACTGATTTAAGAGAACAGCATGTGGCTGTGATATTTTGTTTCCTCCTGTGGAAAATGCCACAGAAACTGTTATGATGTTGAACACAGGTTACAAGGACAGCACTATGGAAAAAACCCAGGTGAAATGTCAATTGATAACAAACCTCATTCAGGACATCCATCAACTTCCCCGATGGATGAAAATGTCGACTTGTAGTGCATTTGGAGTTCATTCTACCAGGTCAGACTGCTAATCAAGCTTTCTATTTAGAGGTTCTGAAAAGAACGTGTAACAATGTGTGGCAGAAAAAAGGCCTGATTTGTGGCAGACGGGAAACTGGTTTGCTACCATAACAACGCACCTGCTCACACAGCCATCTCAGTGCATCAGTTTTTGGCAAAAACCAGCATGCCTCTCTTGTCTTATGCACTTTACTCACCTGACCTCACTCCATGTGACTTATTTTTGTTTCTGTGAATGCGGAGGAACATGAAAGGACGGCGATTTGTCAACTTAGAAGAGGCGAAGAAAAAAGCTAGAGAAGCATTGTCAATCATCCAAACAGATGCATATGGAAAATGTTTCCTAGAATAGAATTACAGATTTGACAAATGTATTAAGTGTAATGGAGAGTGTTTTGGAGGTGATAAGGTTTTTTGTAAAAATATATATATATGTAGTAAAGGTATATGTATATATATACATAGATAGATAGATAGATAGATATAGATATAGATACATAACTTTGGGAAACATTCCTTTGGGGGGTTGCCCACTTGTACATGTGAAAGTTAGACTGAAGAAGGAAGACTGAAGAAGGACCGATGTGTTTGGATTTTGGTGCTAGCGAAGAATATTAGAAGTACTATGGACTGGAAAAAGAGTAAACAAATCTGTCTTTCAAGAAGTACGGTCCTTAGAAGCCAGGACAGCAAGACTTGGCCTCACGTACTTTGGACATGCTATCAAAAGAGACCCATCCCTAAACCAGGATATCCTGCTCGGTAAAGTCGAGGGACAACACGAAGAGAGGAAGATCCTTGACAAGGTCAATGGACACCGTGCCTACAAGACGGGCCTGAACATAACGTTAATTGTGAGGATGGCACAGGCGCGGGCAGTGCTTCCTTGGGTTAAACGTGGGGTCACCACGATTCAGACCTGACTCAGTGGCACCTAGCAACAAGGAGAGCAGATTTAGTTTGGACAGCTTATCGGGAGATTGAACTGTCTTTCAAAGGGCAGCATGCTTCTTAAAATAGGTGATCAAAAAAAAGAAAGTTAGACATGCGAGATGACGGATCGACATTGCGGTTACAACCTGGCTCTAATATTGCATCACTTGTGAGCAAAGCACAGGGTGGCTCTGAAGGAGATCGTACTTGATGGCCCTGAACGATGACAAGAAGCAGCAAAGCCACTCCACCACACAGCGAACGGGGTAGGTGTGTACGTCTGGCCCACACGGCAAGCGCTGTTCTGAGTTATCTAAATAATATTTCTATTTAACCGTCTTTTTCCGGGGTTTACGCACTACATATAGTCAGCATCATAATTAAGTCTTTGGTTATGAGTCCAAAAGTCATCTATTGCCTACAGGTCTCACAGTTGCCGGCACTGATGAAAATCAAAGCTCAGGAGGTCGGGGAGACAGAGACCCACAAATCCTTTGATCCACCCGTGCAGCGCAGGGTTCCGTTTTACTTAAAGTTGTGCTCCAATTTGTGTGAGATGATTTACTTCTGAAGCCTATTTGTCTTCCTGCTGCTATCTCTGAACAAGCTCAAATCTTCCATGTGGTTAATAAACTGCTTATCTTTTGAATACTGAAAATAAAATAAACTTAATCCTCAGGGTGGTACAGCCAGCAGACCAGGCGTCTTTTAGATGCTTCTTAGAGATATGGGCCAACTAGGTTTCTGCCCTATGTGATTATCAATCTTTTCTCTCCTTTGTGTGCATGTGTAAGGGCATTAAAGGTGCTTCTCCATGATGAATGTCAGTGGAATTGCAAAGTGAATATTAATTTCACTATTGCCAAGGTCAGATGTTTATCCATTGTTATTGGGAAGTTTGTGTTATTATTGAAAATCTTATTGTGGTTGCTCCCAGGAAAGATATGTTACCCCTAGCTCTTTGCTCAAGTGCCAAGAATGGAAAAGGGGGCAAGAACTCAACACACACCCTTAAAAACCTGATCTGTTTGTTAATTGGAGTAATTTTTCCAGTGTCTCAAATAAGATCATGATGTGGGTTTTGAGTTGCTGACTTCTGTGGGACAGAATAAATACAGAATTACGAAATTACAAAAGCAGCCCTCTGTATCAGGAAAAAGAAAGAGGAGAGTTGCAGGGAAAATTAGTGTCGATCAGAAAGTTCTGTGGTCAGGCCATTCAGAGCTGGTGGGCATGAAATATCTATCCGTGACCCCCTAATTTTTAATAAATGAAAGGCGAAGAGAAATCTTAGGGTTTTCTGTCCATACAGGATATGATGTCTGGCTGGATCTCCCTGTATATACTCCCAATGTCCAGCTCAGTGCAGATGCTTCTCCCTTTGTTCATATCTCAGTGAACAGTACCACAAATACTCAGCCATGGGGGTCGCATATGAGGATCATGCTTGGTGCTTCCATCATCTTTCCTCTCTTGCCTCCAACCCATCAAGCGTTGTTGCTTGGACCTCCCCCTCCCGCCCCGAGTGGTTACCCCTCCGGCTTCCCCCCACCCCTCCATGGTCAGCAGTTTGAAACCACCAGTGACTCTAGAGGAGAAAGAAGAGGCTTTCTATTCGCATAAGAGTTACAGTCTCAGAATCTCCCCAGGGCACTTCTCCCCTGTCTGTCGGCGGCGGGGCCGGGGGTGGGGGTGGGGGTGGGGGTGGGAGGCTCTGAGTTGGCCAGGACTCCCTGACAGTGAGTTTGTTTGGGTTTCATTTATGACTCTTCAGGCTCTGGTGGTGTCGTGGGTGACCAGGTGGGCTGATAATCACAAGGTCAGGACCTCAAATCCACCATTGCAGAAAGACGAGGCTTTATGCGCTCTCAAAGATTTAGAGTCTCAGAAACAAAAGAGGGCGTTCCACTGGGCCTTACAGGCTTTGCGTGAGTCAGGGTCCAGGGCTTCAGTGGTTGCTGGCTCCTCGTCTTCACCACTCTCGTGTGAATTCAGCCTGGTAGCTTCTCTCCGCGGGTCTGTGAAATAACTGACCAACTGATCCCCAGCACTCACATCTGGCCCTTCAATGGACTCTTCATATAAAAAAGTGTGGCATGCCGATCCTTTTCTGATTCCTAGAATAAATTATGAAAATCCTTCACAAAGCCCTGTCTGGTCTGGCCCCTAACAATTTCCCCCGCTTCTCTGGACCCTTCCCTTCCTGACTGTGGTTCTTTCAGCTTTGACTACACGTCCCCCAGAACTTGCCACGGTGTTTAGCATGCTTAAGGGCTTATTTAATATTGATTGAGTATTGATTTTAAGCCATATGCCATTAATGAATCATTTAATATTCACAGGAACTGCGTGAGGCACTGGTATTAACCAACTAGTTGTCAATCCTAATCCATGGCGTCCCTGTGTGGGTCTATAGAATTGTGCTCCAGGGCGCTTTTGGAAGTAGATCACCGGGTGTTTCTTCCAAGGCACCTCTGAGTGACTTAAACCCTGAACTTTCTGTTGACAGCCAAATGTGGTCACTGTCTGCACTACTCCCTAGTTGGTACTGATGTTGGCCCGATTCTTAAAGAAAAGGAAAGTTAAGATTGAAGGCACGAAGTAGCCTGCCTTAATTGAGCCTGAGGGTGGAACCTGGATTTGAACCGAGAATCTCTGAGTAGGAAACTGAGAGTCAGGATCCTTTGTCATTGGCTGTATCCTAGTAGCCCTGATTTCAGACTTCAGAGAACCCACATGTTAGAGAAAGAGTGCTAAAGTTCTCCCTTAATTTATGAGTCCTTCCAAAAGAGCCAGCCTCCCCAAGGCAGTGGCTCACCTTGTAAAGCTTGGAAATTAATAAGTACAAAATGTCCTCCTCAAAGAGATGGTATCTTTGACGGTAGCATTTCTCCATGGTGATGGAGAAAGGGCCTGTTCATTTGATTGCCTGAAAAGGGGGGCTGCTGCTTCCTCCTCCTCTAAAAAAGCGCAGCAAAGCACTTTTGTGTAAGCAATCGATACACACCATTCATTGCGCTGTTAAACTACAAACATCAAATATCAATTCTTCCCATATGACCATAATACAAGTCGACTTTGGAAAAAAGTGGCTGGGATTTAGCTGCATTATCACTCTGGGAAATCCTCTGACTTCCACAGAAGCGAGAGACACCTGCTTTGCTGATACATATCTATTTATAGATAACTGGCATGTTTGTGTACAGAAATATAATCTTCAAGCATATACAAAGTCTGCCATCACTAAGAAGTAAGCATGAAGATAGCACACGCCCTTCCTGGGCCTTTGTACTCTGATTCTTCTATAAGAATGAAATGTACATTTATATTAAGGGGACTCTGACAAGTAAAATAACTATAGGGAGGTTTAAGAAGTTGCATTTATATGACACATCCATTGAAGCTCAGCCCTGTTACTGGACACTTATTTGGCTAAACGGGTTTGTAAACAACCCTGGTCAGGAATCATGTTATACCCTTTCAAAATGATAAACCATGTTTCTCATCTCCTTTTCATATATGTCATCCTCTCATGTTCTAATAATCCTGAAAATTGAGTAGGACAAATACTCTTTCCTCCACTAGTGTGATTAGAAAAAAGCAACAAGCAAACAAACGCACTGCTATCTAATCATGCTAACTCATAAAGACACGATATGACAGAGTAGAACTGCCCCATGTGGATTTCCAAGACTCTAACTCCTTACATGAGGAGAAAGAATCATTTATCTCACTCAAAGTGACTAGTGGTTTTGAACTGCTGACCTTTCGACTAGCAGCCCAATGTGCTACCCACTACACCACCAAGGAACCCATATTTGATAAACATTAAGAGACTCAATTGCATATAATTTTTTTTTAAGTAAACCTACTGCCATAGAGAAGATCCAGTTTCTGAGGCTTTGCGAATCTTTACAGGAGCAGTTAGCCTCATCTTTCTCCCACAGGGTGGCTGGTGAGTTTGAACTGCTAATCTTGCTGCTCACAGTCCAGGGCTTACCAAGGCTCTACTATATATCTTGAGTACTGTATATGTGTAACATAAGGTCTGTTGAAGCAATGTCTGACTGATTATACCTGCCAGGGCTGGGGCATCCAATGTCTGAATGCTAAGAAGCCAGAGCCTCATCTGGAGGTCAGAGCCTTTCTTCTGCCCAGCTGCTGGGCACATCCCTGAAGCCATCTTGTCTGGGGTAAGGGAGGCCCAGGCTCAAACTCCCAGTCCTAGTTTTCCTCAGTTCCAGCAATTCCCCTGTTTTGCCCAGTTTGGTCTTCTTGGGTGCCGGTAGAAAGGTATGCAGTGCTCACACCCAAAACCAATCGCAGGGATCTCAGTCCTCTTGGCAGGTTATCATGGGTAAGCTGACCTTTGGGTAGTAGGCCTGGCAGGTTGACAATAACTGGGTTGAACGAACCTCAACACTCACCTGATTAGGTGTCTGCAAGGGCAGCTGCCTAGCCACATACTCTGCAGCCTCCATGGCTCATGGACTCTGCACCCCATGCCCTGTGGACACAGGTTTTCCCGCAAAGTTCAAACCCTATAACATCCCCTATCAAGGAGTTCATTGTGGATGTTGTTATTCATAATTGTCCTTGCTCATCTTACTGAATCCTCATGCTAGCTCTGTGGCCTTGCATGATATAACCTATTTTAAAATAAATCAAGAAAACAATGTTCAATGAATTTAAGCAACTTGGCCTAAGGCTTCAATATTATAAAATGGAAGTGTCCCCACCTCCCGCCCTGTCCTTCACCGGAGCTTCATTCCTTCCGGCTATCCATCCATCCATCCGTCCGTCCCTTCTTTCCTTATCCAGGCTTCAAAACCAAAATATTTCGAGGTATTTTATTTTCACCAGTGGTCTCAGGCATCATTTTCACTTTTCCATTATTTTTACTTTGAATTTCACAAAGTGTTTGGGTTTTTTTTTGACAATTTGGGAGAAGGTACAAGTGAAAATGGAAATTTTCTCTGTCTTCAACACTTACTTTCCAACTGAAATTTTAGAGACAATCATCTTTAGAAAAATGGATGGAAGGTTCTTTACCCACCCCAATTTTCTTTGAACACCATGTTTGCCTGAGATTGTTTGATAATTATTGGAATTGGTGTTAATGTGCAGTGAAATGGGAATTTTCTTTTCTAATTGGCAGTTTTGTGCCAAGAAGGCAGAGTAGGAAATGCGGTGCCCTCCTCCCTGGGCTCAGGCACCGGTGTCATGGTGAGGCTGGCGCAGGAGCAAGCAGGATCTGGCTCACGATGGGTGCAGACCGACCGATGCCAGGGGCCCTGACAATGAAATTGTTGATTTACTTTATTTTGACATAATTCTCATGACTGTACTGACAGACTCCATCATTTGAAGTCTTACCCATGCTACATAGTTGTTGATGCTTTTGTTTTTGTTGTTCTTTTGTTTTGTCTCTGCTTTTGCTTTTCTCCATTTTCTTCCACCTTGTACATCCTGCTTCTTTCAGCGAGGCTAATGTCAGTGTTGTTCCCCATCCCCATCCTAATTCACACCTGTGGGTCTTGACTGACCAGAGTCCTCCTTCACATCAGAAGTATGTGTTTCCAGAGCCTTAATAAGAACCTCTTGACTTCCTACCATTGTCAGATGTCTTACAGAAGTGGAGAGACTAGTGCGCGCTGAACACTTACGAAGTCTGATTTGATATTAATAAGTTAATACTTTTTAAAACCAATTTTATTGGCATAATTCACATACACAATTCACTCTTTAAATCATATTGAAGAGTTCTGTGCAGTCATCCACACAGTAAATTTTAGAAACCTTCCTCTTTCTTGTCCTCATTCTTGTGAGGTTCCCATTTCTCACCAATCTCCCCAACCATGTGCCTACCCAAACCCAACAACCAAACTCACTGCCATGGAGTCGATGCCCACTCCGGTAGACTTGCCCTGTGACTTTCTGAGACTGGAGCTCCTTTAGAGAGAAGAAAGCCCCCTCGTTCTCCCTGCAGGAGCTGGCTGGTGGTTTCAAACTGCTGACCTTATGGTTAGCAGCTCAATGGCCGACTCCTAAAGAAACTGTTAACTCAGTGACTGTCACCACACATTTACATAGCCTGGATTTCCTACACACACAAAGCAAGAAAACAAAACAGTTATAGTAACAAAATAAAACATAAAATGCATAAAATGTGTATCTGAAGTTTTCCTCATAATGACAAGAAGTAAGACTCAAGTAAGTCTTTATTTTCATGTATCAATAGAGGAGCTTAAACCCCGCCACACACACACACACACACATACACACACACACACACACACACACACACACAATGAGATTAGCTTCACCTGACACCCATCCTTCACTCACATGGCAACTTCAGCACATTTAGCTGAAATTTGATGTTTCAATTTCTAATGCTTTCTTTACCTATGGTATACCTGAGATATCTGCATTTAAATGGTTTGTGGCTTCAGTCATGAGTTAGGATTGAGAACCACTTTATTCCGCCTTTCAAGGCAGTGCCTGCCTTTTCAGATGGTAACTCAAAAAAGTGGCAATGCTTCCCTGAGATTACTACTACGTGTTTGTGTTACTGAGACTTTAGCTTGCGGTTGACTAATGTAATACTTTAGTTATCCAACTGCTTCCAATTCTAGGTTGAATCACAACACTGCTGCTGGTAAGATTGCATTCTTTCCAGAACATTGCAATTTTTTTTTTAATTTTAAGCTATCAAAAATCCATGATTCAATATGTCAGTATATAGGTGTATAGATTGCACGATAATAAACAGTATGTGTGTTACATACATAATGAGTTAGTAGGCAATGATGATTAAAAACAGAAGTGAAATGAACAGGTAATATCTGTTTCCTCCAACCTGATCACGCCAGACTCTTGTGCTTCCCTAAGAGAAACATACCCCACAGTTTGTACTTCTTCCTTGCCAAATTGCTGTCATATCTCCTAACTATGTATAGTTCCATCAAGAAAGGTTTCATTATGTTAATAATTACATTGACTGCAGGCTTTTTGATGTTATAGTCCCTATACAGAATAGAAACAGATTTCATAGAAATATCATTAAAGCTGTTAACTACAGGAGGAAGAAAAAAATCAAAGAGGCAATCAAAGCAGGCACTTTATTATCAACAAATGCATGTCGTTTCAGAAATGGCTTGCATTTGAAACACATTCAGGGAAAATATCAGCAGCATTGGAAGCCAAAACTTAAGGAAGAATACGCTGTAGTCTAAATCCATCCCGATTACTACGCAGAATTCCTTAGAGCCCTTGCTCTTCCTTTCTGAAAGGGACTTAGGACTCACTTCCAAACAGCAAAAGAACAAAGAGGGAGCACTCCGCTCATAATTCAGGTCTGAACTGAGGACCTGTGAATTATAGGTCATTATATGCATGTCAGCACATGATGTACCCTGCCCCCCAACGGCGCCTGATACACTGTTTAATTTCATTTTAAAAAATTGTGACTGTTAAATTGATGAACAGTAGAACTCATTGTAGTGCACAGTCATTTTGAAAAGACTTTAAGTATTCAAATGTTCAACTACATCTTCTCTGGCACTAACATTTGTCTTCATTTTGGACTTCCAGCTGAGAAACATCAGTATAATGGCTAAGAGATATCAGCCTCAGTCAATCTGATGAGCAGAGTAGCATGTCTCAATCCAGCTAAAGATTTTTATCTTGAACAACCTGTATTCACATTTTTATTTGGAAGCATTTACTTAAATACCCAAGATATTTTAAAACTCAATTATTTGGCAAATCATAGTTTATATTTCAGTTTGACCAGTTATTTATGGTAGAGAGAAATAAGAAAGGAAGACAGAGAGATATGACTAGAAACAGACAAGGCAAAGGAAACAATGGGTGGGGGGAGATTAATTCATACAATCAATGTCCCTTCTTGGTCACCTAGATCTTGTAAAGCCTAAAGCATTTGTTGAATTGCACCAGATAAATCAAAATGCTTTTGAAATACCAGTGATTGGGAAAATGAAATGGAAAAGTCTTATTTCACAAAAATGTTCTGCTGGTGTTTGATTAAAAATGGAAAATGCCTCTTTAATGGGAAATTGTTGTCATGTTTCCCATCGTGAAATAATTAGCAATCACTACAAGCGGCATGATGATAAAGAACCACTGATTGTCAGAGCCTAGAGAAGATCTAATCCATTTGGAAGCTACCATTTGGGAATGCTGTCGGGGGACAAAAAGGTCCTCAAATCCAAATATATTTTATAGAGACGTATTTATTAATTCTCAAAAAGGACAAAGATAAGGCAAAAATGGTTCGTGTGGATGAGGAAAGTCAGTTGCACGAAGCTAGAAGGGTGGCAAGGATTTTCAGAAAGCCAGTCACTTGAATGTCTCATGTTTAACAAGAGAAGTTGTCACAAAAAAACGTTAGATTGCAGATCAATATGATATCATTTTAGGCAGAACTGTAGAAGTGGGAATGAGACCATGACTGGAGCGTATACATGATACTGGGGGCTGTGCTAGATCGTTTCCAAGATGGTTTAGGGTCCTTTGATCCAATCAGTCAGAATAGAGATCATGACCATGCAACCCTAGTACCCTAATTTCCATCAGGGACACGCCCTAGCAAGTCCCTGAGAGACGGAGCCTCCCTGGGGAAGGGAGTGGTAGTCATCCACTTGTCAAACACAGTTTGCCTAAGGGCAAAGATACTCATTCTCTTTACTGGGTGATGGTCAGAAATTATGCAGTGGAGGTTCGACTCCACAACTCAGAAATGGGCTGTCACCACAGCCTTCTGCCAACTTAGTGCTCATAATACTCAACTCTAATACAAAGGTCAAAAACTCCAATGATGGAAACCTTGGACCCTACACTTAAATATCTGTATCACATCCTTGAAAATATCCACAGTTTTGAGAGATTTCATGAACTCCTTGATGCCAGTGACAGACATCTCTCATAAGTAGAGACCAGAAGCCATTCTCCCTGTCTCTGTCAATCAGCAGCAGCTCATCAATTGTAGCACATTAAAATGATTCAAGAACTCTTGGTTACATGTTTGACTCTCATGGTTGGAATCCACCTGGTGGGTACTCGGGAGACTGATCTGCGCATCTGAATCCTTGATGATCACAGTGAACAAGACCGTGAGCGATGGTGCTTTCATGTGTGGCTCCCGGGAGTCAGAGTGACTTGGGGACACCCTATGGCACATTTTGATTCACCCTTCCTCCCTTTCTCCTTGCCTTGCTTGCTTTGCCCTTCCTTCTTCCCTCCCTCCCTGCCTTCCTTTCTCCCTCCCTTCCTATCTCTTTCTCCCTCTTTCACACCCACTCACACATACAACATAGAAACACAAATGTATCTTCCATGTGATTGGCTGTAACCAGTCATGCTTTTTTAAATATTCAGCTAACTTTTAGATGTCATTTTTGAGGGTTACCTGTGTGTTTGTGTATAAGCTGAGTTTTTCAGCACACTTTTTATGTGGTTTTTGTGGTAAAATTATGTGCCTCGGCTGATATTTGGCTAGGCTTATACCCGAATATATATGGTAATATGCAACAAGATCACATTATAAGGTTCTCTGCTACACTATAAATTTATAGATCGTAGGAAGTGACTGTCCTCACAGCAAATAGTGGCATGTGGTATGTCTCATTTACTTGATGTAAGTATTTAATTTGTTCATAAATACAGGTGTTTTAGTGAAGTCCCACTGTAATGCAATATTGAAATTCTAAAAGGTGGTTGGTTAGGCTGACATTGATTGATGAGTTACTTGCACTAGATTATGCATCTAGTCTGAAATCTTTGCACGCTTTGAGGAAATAGGGAACGTGAATAGAGATGGAGAAAAATTAGATGCAGCTTGCTACACAATTATTGTCCAACTGAGGGGATCAGTGGGGATTATCAAAGACATCTTGGGAATGATGAGCAGTTAAACCCATTAAGTTTCTTGACTGACATACTAAAATGTAATGAAGTGGAAGGCTGGAGACGTTAGTGGTATTGATTTCACATTTAATTCCCATTGTTGAATATTTTTGAGACTCCATTTTTCTCTTTTTCACCAACAGCTCATATGCATATAAAAGAGCATGTCTGTAAATTTATCAAAACTTATGCTTAAATATACTTTGTACATATGGATCTGAAAATATATACACGTGTGTCTGCATGCATACTCACACACATATATCAGTGTCATGTAATTATGTACCTCATTTGCAGATATATTTAGAACTATAATGCAAATGGAAAATAGTAGAAAATAAATGAATTAGAAATAGAACCCCATTGTAAAGAATAGTAAGATTTTGATGGCTTAAGCAAAACACAAAATATACCAGGCAGAATTGTTGGAAAGAATGTTCTCATGTACAGACAGGTTTGTTTGTTTTTAATCTAAATCTGGGACTGGTATTTTATAAGTTAATTATATATGAGGTGGCTTCAAAAAGTTCATGGAAAATTGTTATCTTTTAATTCCACTCTCCACAAAGTTTAAAAATCCCCTTTGTATAAGATTTAATGGCAGCCCTCTGATGTTTCCCAGAATCAAAATATGAGTATATTATTTTTATTTTTTAAAAATGAGAATATAAATAAAACCTACCAAACCAATAAATCGTAAAATAAATGATCTTTTATTTTTTAAGTATTATAAAAAGAGGTATTTTAAAGAACAGCTCATTCATGGAAAAAGGAAATTAGGACTTTAAGCCAATGTAGAATATGGTTTTATTTGAATAAAAATTGGTGGAAAACACATGCTGTCCTTGAACTAAAAGTCCTTCTGAATTCTATTATCTCTGCTTAAAATTCTTCTCAAAATCAAGCAATCATTTGCCTGTGTTAGTGTCTAATGGCCATTGTTGTTAGATGCCATTGGGGCAGCTCAGACTCAGGGGTCGCAGGCTCAACAGAGTAACATGCCACCTGCGCTGATGCCGTGCTTACTTCACGCCTCTGCCAGTGCTCACCATTGCCACCATGATGTAGTCTGAGTGCCTTCCAATTGAGGCAGCGCCACTGTTGGCACTCTGTCTGCTGTGATCTCCAGGGTTTTCACTGGTTCATTTTCAAAAGTATAACCCTAGACCTTCCTTCCTAAGCTGTCCTGGTCTAGACCAGTGGTTCTCACCCTTCCTCATGCCGGGACACTTTAATAAATTTCCTCATCAGCGGTGACCCTCCAACCATAAAATTATTTTTGTTGCTACTTCATAATTATCATTTTGCTACTGTTATGAATCATCATGTAAACATCTGATAGGAAGGATGTATTTTCATTGTTACAAATTGAACATAATTAAAGCATAGGGATGAATCACAAAAACAATATGTAATTATATATTGTGAAAAATTTATTTCTAATGACAAATAAATGAGATTTTGTCTTGAAGCATGATGTAGCATGGGTAACAGTCTTCATGCTGGGCACTCATCTGTGGGCATATCTGCATGTGGGTGGACCCTCCTGGAGACGGATAGAGGAGCGGTGTCTCAGTTCCTAAGCCCATCAGAAATATGTGTTTTCCGGTGATCTTAAGTGGCCCTGTGAAAGGGTCATTCAACCCCCAAAGGGGTTGCGATCCACAGGTTGGGAACCGCTGGTCTAGACCTTCTGCTGACCCTTACCCCGCAAGAGTGACTATGTTGGGATTTAAATACCAATGAATTAGCTTCTCCCACCATTGCAACATGCACACTGCCACAGTACTGCAGATCATCAGAAGATGGTTACCAGGAAAACAGCAGTGATGTTGTTGAACAGGGTTAAGGTTGACAATACCAGTGGAAAACAAGTCCAATGTAAGGGGTTAACTGCCTGATGTTCTGTCATCAACAACTGGTTACATATACACAAAGAAATTGTCAGTAGGACAAAGTACATAGTAAACCCAGGAATGCCTAAAAACTGCCACCTCCAGCAGTTCTCATGAAATGTGTTAGGAAAATACTATTTTCTGATCACTTGTAGAAACAACACTCAATCAACAAGATCAGATGAATTAGATTACATAGTGGCAGGCTTGTGATTTACCTGTCACGCACATCAAATACCTTTTATATACCAAGAATTATGCATATTCTTATACAAACGTATTATTATTTTATTATTCTGAACAATGGATGTCTTTTGACATCCAGTCAGAACCAAGATACTAGCAGCAATGCCAAGGAAACATCATCCTTACCTTGCTCATAACTATCCAAATATCAGTGAATAAACTCACTGCCATTCCAACTCATAATGCCCTAGAGGACAGGGCCGACTGCCTCCTCTTCCTCCCTCCACCTATAGTCTGACCATGCAGAGAACTGTGGGAGCGTGCATGTGGCTATGATGCTAGAAGCCACACTATTCATATTGCAAAGACCAGCAGGGTCACTCATGGGAGACAGGATTCAACAGAGGTTCAAGACAGCTCAGGAAGAAAGGTCTAGGGATCTACTTCGAAACTTAACCAGTGAGGAGGGTGTGGCCAGATATGTGCTCCTGGTGCCTTGAGTAAGAATCAGTTCTTCTAAATGCCTGATGGTAGTGGCTGTGCTGATTCTCATGTCGCTTCCAAGACTGGTCTTCAAAGAGTCAAAAGCAGTCCAATCGCCTTCTCTCTAGATGGGCAGGTAGCAACCTCCCTTCATGGAGGTCCACTGCTTCACCAGATGACCCGCTCCCCTGGTTCTTCTTAATTCTTAAGTAGCTTCTTTGGGGAGCATGAATCATGTATATGTTTTATTCCTGTCATCCTTGAGGCTCCAGGAAATTCTGAGAGCAATATGGCACTCCTTAGACCCCTACTTTCTTTGCAAAGTTTCCAGCGAATATGAATTCATGGGTCAAGTGAGGTGCAGGTTAATTTTCTTCTCTTTGGCATGCTCAGATATCTGAGTCGACTCAATTTCTGTTCTCCATTGTATGCTAGCAGTAGAGATGAGCAGAACCTTCCCGCAAACTGCCTCTTTCCCCACCTCTGACCCCCACCCCCCAGACCCACTTATCTCCCCGTCGCCTCAGCTGTTCTCTGCTGGGAAACCATGGTTCTTGCTCTTCCAACATCTATGAAGGTGTCCGATCTCACAGCAGATGCCCTGTGAATTGCGTTATTTTTAAACTGGATGCTCTGCACTCAGATTTGAGCCACCAGAGACCAAGAAAGGTTGCAGTCCATTCATATTTTACATACCATAGAGCCGCATGTATCTGTACTCTTACCTGGCCGAATCTAGGCTATCTCACTTTCCATGTATATCTTTAGCAGCTAACTCTGCTGGCACATCCCATCCATCCATCTCCCTTTCTCAAAAAAATGTTGATTCCAAATTTGAAAAGCTTTCTCATTAAATGTTTGTATTATCTTTGTGAAAGTCAGTAACTGGAGAAACAAGCCAATCATTTCTTTACACTATTGAAAATATTGTACTATAATATTCCAACTAAACGATATTGATAAATATATATTTATTTTTGCCATTTTTCCTTGCAATGAAGCATCTATTGTATTATACTGTCGTGCTAAATGTGTAATTAAAGACCAGACTCTCAGGACTGTCTCCTAGGGTCCTAAGGTGGAAACAAGGGTTTCTTCGTAGAAAAAAAGTCTAGCTGGCACCTTGTAGAGATTGGCTGAAAAAGAAGGCATTTCTGTGGCATCTTGACCAGCATGCATCTCTGTGTTGTATGTGGATACACAGGCATATGCTGGGCAGGAAGGAAATGGCCCTGAAAAGCCTTTCTTTCTCACATAATAAAGTTTTCCAGGGCCACTTCAATCCTCCGCAGCTCTGAAATCAGACCTTTCTCAAAGGAATCCCATTCGAGGTTAGATCTGAGTACTGGATTGGTTAGCTGATGACTTCTAAAACATTGGTTTGGGGCTATGTTTATTGCTACTGAGTATCTTTGCCTCCAGGTCCTTGCAAGAGCGAGCAAAGCTAAGCAGAGCTAAGAAACATTCAAAGATTTTGGTTAAGCACTTGTGGACCTGTGCTAGCAAATTCCATTAGCAAGCAAGCTGCTCATCCTTGATTTAGTAAAGAAATGGTTATGAAAAGGAAATGGGATACTAGAAAGTGAAATTGAAAAAGAAATTGTGAACTTCATTTAAAGAACCCAGGATTGGGCAAGATTTTTAAGCGCTGACTTAACTAAAGACAATGTGGTAAATTGTTCAGCCGGGTGCTGTCTGTTTGAATTATAGAACCATAATGCAAACGTGTTGTAATTGTAGCTCTTCATTTCTTTCTGTAGTTATTAACAATGCACAGGCAAAGGCAGGCTGTGTAGGGGGAAATGTTCCAGACTCAGAATTTAGATTAAGAATTCCATTCGTTCTCCACTATTATCTAGTCATTGTGATTCCTTGACCAGTTTCCTCAGCGGCAAAGTGAGATGAGTAATTAGATTAATAGAAGCTCTCTTTGGAATTTTAAAATGAAATAAAAACACTAAAATTTCATTGTGTTTTTTATTCTTATTCTATATGGTTCTCTAAAAAACAAAATACATAGCACATGCAGTACATAGAATTCCTCTGGACATTAGAAACTGTCATTTTGTTTTGTTTTGAGAAAGGAAACTTTCTTACACAATTCCACTTCTCTTGACTACAGTGCAAGTACCAGGGCCAGTAGAAAACCTGCAAGCTGTATCTACCTCACCTACCTCGGTTCTTATCACCTGGGAACCCCCTGCCTATGCAAACGGTCCAGTCCAAGGTTACAGGTTGTTCTGCACTGAGGCATCCACAGGAAAAGAACAGGTAAGCCAGAGACCGGGCTGCAGTGTTTGATTCGAGTGCTAAGAAAGAGCAAAAGACCTACCTGTAAATCCTTGATTCGGTCCAGTGTTCAGCACGTTAATTGGATAGCTGATTAGTTTTAAAACACTTGTTATTGGGAACTCTAAGTAGTCTAATTGAATTAGAGTGTCAAGAGAGGCAAACAGGGAAGGAGATGAAGTCAAGATAAAGCAGGACCAGTATGTGTGCTGCTAAGAATGCAGAATCCTGGCACAAAGTCTCCACATTTGTATCAACTGGCCTGGGACCAGAAGGCATTGGGATTTTCCATCTCTACCCTAATGGATGGGGCTTTCTTCTCCTGTAAACAGTTCCAGCCCCAGGACCTAAAAAAGGCAGTTCTGCCCTCTGCCATAGGCTCGCTGTGAGTCCACCGCATCCACCCGATGGCAGGGAGTTTGGGGTTTTGAACACGAGCGGACTGTCCGCCCCCTCATACTTAGTGGCCTCAGCCCTTTTCTTATTCTGACATATTCTATGCCATTTTGTTCCTCTTCCTGCCAGGCAATGAGGTGTAATCCACTCCACACCCTCGGGTGTCAGAGGAGAACTGGGCTCCCTAGGATTTTCAACGACTGCGGTCTCTGTGGAATCAATTAGCACCAGGTCTTTCTTCTGAGTCACCAATTAGCACCAGGTCTTTCTTCTGAGTCATGCCCGGGTGGCATTGATCCTCCAAACTTATGGTCCACTGGCTTGCTAACTGCACCATCCAAGGACTTACCCCCAGGCTACAGATTATTCAACGTCTTGGGTTATTTCCGAGCATTTTGCTCTAAAAGGCCAACTTCCTTCTACTGACACCTCTCCCCTCATGGGTGGAGAATGCATTCACCTGGAAGTAGTTCATTAGCGTCTCATGCAAAGTAAGAGTAAAGAAGTCTTTAGTGAGGCCAGGGAAACTCAGGGGTCGCCTTTGTGTGGCTTGTATATGAGTGTTGAGATCTCTTGCTTCCAGACTCTCAACTGTATGTGAAGAAAGATAAAAGCACTGATCGCTAATTCAGTTGGAAAGCCAGAGACATGACCCATCGGTTATTTTTATTGTTGTGAAGATTGGCATGCATGTTGTGAGATGCATGCTTCCATGTACACTGCATGGTCTGAGTTTGTGTGTGTGTGTGTGTGTCAAAATGTGTTTGGCAGCAGTTCTACTTAGGCATAATTCAAATCCCACCTTAGGTCACAAAATCAACATCACGAAGAGCTCCTCCTCTGTAATCAGAATATATATATTATATATATATTTGCTCTATTGGCTTGTTCTATATAGGCTTGCTCTATAGGCTTGCTCTCTCCAGAGTACCTTTCCGTTCAATCCACTTTCCTGGACATTTTCATTCCTCAAGCATGCCTTTTACCAAGCCCTTTAAATAAATTAAAAAAATATATATGCCATCAGTCAAAATGGAGGTGAGCTTGGGGTCCTGGAGCCGAGCGAAGTCCTGGGTGTTCTGGAATGAATTGACTCGGATCTCCTCCATGACCTTCTCCTCCACTGCCTCACTGTCTGTAGCTCTGAAGTGGTGAAAACAGTTCTGACCTACCTCCGCACATTTGGGCAGATAAAAATTGTGGCAAAGTAAGTATCTGTCAGTTTTGAGAGCCATGGATATATGTCTGCAGGGGAAGGGAGAAAGCTATTATTTCTTGGTGAATTGTTCCATTTGGACGCCACAAGCGATTCCCTGTTCCCGTGGACTATGCAGGCTGTTCTTTACCTGCCAGGCTGTCTGTGTGAGCGGAATAACCCAAACTGTTGCATAGATTGGGTAGTGTTCAACAAATCAGGGTTTAATGACTATAAAAATAGCATGGTGCTATTTTAACAAGGAGTCTGTGGAGGACTTGGGGCTTTGGAAGGGAGTGTGTATCACAAGTTCGGTTTTACAGCAATTCATTATAACGCTAGGGTGTCCTTTTGTAAGAGTCTAATATTCAATCTGCTCCTTGCACAGAATGATTGCCATTTCTGCCTTAATGTGCCTTCTTAATAACAGTTTTGGCTTTTTATGTCTCCAGAATATAGAGGTTGATGGACTTTCTTATAAACTGGAAGGCCTGAAAAAATTCACGGAATACACTCTTCGATTCCTAGCTTATAATCGCTATGGGCCAGGAGTTTCTACTGATGATATAACAGTGGTTACACTTTCTGATGGTAAGTTAGTGGCAGGGAAACATTGTTTCAATATTTGTTATAATGAGAACAAAAAAGAATATGGCATATGTGTCTATTGTCCATGTTCAAGGCTGACTAAAATATTCTGGAAGGTGTATTAGCATGAAACAGAAATTGGGCTAATTCACCCATATTACTGAAATCAAATTTGAACGTTCTCCTGAGGTATATAATCTGCATCAGGTTGCATTCATTGGGAGTCTTCAAATTATGAGTGCTACCTATGAGCTCAAATGAAGTTGTTTGCATTTTCATTTTATTTCTATAGATACACTAATGAAAACCACATTTGTCTCAAAGGGCTGATTATTTTAAGTTGGGAATACTCACGTATTTGTTTATTGTTGGGCTAAAATGTGAGTCATGGAGCCGAATGCATTTCCAGAGCCACAAGGTAACTGAGGGTCAGCGTGTCAGGGGTGCTACAGGTCTCTGTCTCATCAATTAGCCTAGTCCTGTTCTATAGTTTTGAATGTTTTACACACTTTCTAGTGCTGTGAGACTAAGAGGGCATCATTGATCCTGGGAAAGGCTCAGACGAGCCATGGAAAAGGGAGGGATGGAATGGGAAACATTGGAGGACGGGGAAGCAAACAGCATATGTGGTGGACACTGTAGCAAAGGGGGAAACACTGTGAGAATTGTTCTGGAAAACAGATCTGCTCTGCATACCTTCACCTAATTCACAATGATTGGAAAGGAAAAAGAAAAAGCCACAGAGATGTGCAGGTGCACGGACAAATTTGTGTTGGTATGATTCCTTTTGACACCCTATCTCATGGGGAAGGGGAGGCTATTAACATTGTAAATGGACAGCTCCCTTCATTTAAAAAATACATATTAATTCAAAATACATCATGAAGAATTCAGCATTGAATGTATTAACACTGAGATATGATGCCTATTCTTCAGTCGCCCCTGGGTAAAGAAATGAGAGATTAGGCATGTTAACTTCAGTGTTAGAAAGGAGAGAACTAGCTTTTATGAACAGGATGAATTCAAGAAAGGTATGGCGAGGGAAATTAGAGGTATTGGGAATGGACGATAATAAAACAGAAATTTAAGAAAAAGTGAAAATAGAGTAGCTTGTACCGTGTGAGTGCAATGGGCATCCAGGCAGGAACAAAACGACAGACAAGGCTCCATGAATATTTTAAAAAGTAACAAGCTACCTCTTTTCAGCAACAAATTCTAAATTGATCTGTGTAATTTTATAAATTATTGATCTTTTGAGTTTCAAAATGACATTTAGACTTGACTCATTGGCCTATCCATTATTCTTTAATCTTGGAATGTGTATGGGTAGATAATTCATATTATCAATACAACAAAGAAGGCACATGTGATTGAGCCTGCAGAAAGAGGATAGGGGAGTAATACTCCTTTACATTTTCAATTTAGAGTGGGGAAATGGGCTTTAGATGTGACACCACTTCAATATCATATTCAGTGTAATTCTTATGCTCATCCATCCAATTCTGCTATTGAAGACAGAACAGAATATTTATTGGCAGAATAAATTAATTCACAACTTATAATTACAAAAATAAAAGAAAAACAAATGAATTTGGATACTTTACATAATTTATGTAGATTTAATTCACACTCTGAACTGTAATAGTGTGGCCCTATTCTCAACTTCAGTTTTGAATGTCCTAAGTGAGAAAGATAGATGATTACTCATTAGCTCAAGAATTATATTTTGGAAGTGTTACAGCATTTAGGAATTAAAAAATGTCTGTCACTAAATAAAAGGGATTTCATGACCCTAACCCCAATATGCATCACTGTGCACCATGTCATAAGCCATTGAGAGGAGAAAGGAATGACTTCATGTCCCCTGAAGTGTGAGCACTCTGGCTGTATCTTCATCAGCAGCTCATCTCTTTTAATTCTCAACAAAAATAACCCCCACATTCTTGGCTTCCACTCCATTATTATCCAGCCCTTTCTATCAGCATCAACCTGACATGTTTAATCACATTTTATAGTCATCTTCTCCCCAACCCTCAGCCATGCAGCATTCTTTGCCTCAGAATTGGTGAATGTTGTAAAAGGGGACTATTGGGAATCTTAAAGGTGCTTATTTACATAAATGCCTAAAAAGAGACATGGCATGTATTTTATATTTACATGTTTAATAAATGTTTTCTTTGTCACTAAGCACACTTCTTTTTGCCATTGCACTTGTTGTTCATAGCTTCCATGAACCAGAAGCTCTAGCTAAGAGCAATGCCATGTATCAAAGAACAGAACAGAATCTAATGCCCAGTCTTAGGTGGCCTCTATGTTTACCAGTATGTTTAAGTCCATTGTTGTGGTTGTATTACAGTCCATCTTACTCGTGTTTTCCCTCACTTTGTGCTGACCCACTACTGTACAAAGATTATTTTGCTAGTAATTGTCACAGGCTCCTTAATATAAGGGATGATACTATCTTCTTTGAATTCTTAACTCACCAAATACTTACTGAAAGTGAGAGATTTGAACCCAAATGTACAAATGTTTGCATTGATAGTATCTTTAATCATATTTGTCCAACTTGCATGACTAATTTAATTTATGACTGTACCCAAGTGAACCTTTGTTGTGAGACCATCATTATTCTTATCATCTCAGAGGAATTCATGTCATAAAAATGTCTATTGGACTCAAAGACTCATCAAGGAAATAGATGGAACTAATTGTAAGATTCACCAAAATGGCAGAGTTCAAGAGAAACATGCACAAAACAGTCAGATTCTTTAACAAGGAACTTTGAAAGGGAATCAGGAAAACTATGGCAACCCCAAACATGAACTACTTAGGAATAACTATAACCAGAGAAACAAAAGATCTATACAAAGAAAATTACACAGCACAGCTATAAGAAACCAAAGAGACCTACACAAACAGACAGATATACCATACTCATGGATAGGAAAATTAATATGGTGAAAATGTCAATATTGTTCAAAGTGATCCACAGATATATTGTAATCTTGATTCAGCTTTGACCACTATTTATAAAGATAAAAAAATACAGAAAAAGAAAGAAAAACCTAATCACCAACTTTCATGAGAAAAAAGACCTGAGATAAACAAAGCACTACTAATTCAAAAGACCAAAGTAGAAAGCCTCTTACTTTCTGATCTCAAAGCTGCTTCACAGCCATGGCAGTCAAAAGTGCTTGGTATCGATACAATGCTAGATGCAATGGAACAGAATTGAGAACGCAAATACAAACCCATCCAGTTACAAACAGCTGATCTTTAACAAAGAGTCTAAACATTGAATGGCCAAGAGAGTCTTGTTAACAAATGGTGCAAGGAAAACTGAACATCCATTTCCCAAAGAACAAAATAGGACCTAGATCTCACACCATATTAAAACAAACAAACAAACAGAAACTCAGGCTGGATCAAAGCCCTAAATGTAAAACCTAAAGATCATGAATGGGAAAACAGGGACAAACTTTGGGGCTTCAATACATGATATAATTGTATTATCACCCATAATGAAAAACATACAGACAACAGAAGACAGACCAGTTCACTGGAACCTTTTAAAAATTAGACACATATGCATCAAAAGATGTATCAAAAGGAAAAAAATGCTCACAACCTGAGGAAAATTTTTGTTAATGCTATAGTAGACGAGGGACTAATCTAAAATTTATAGAATAACACCTTATAAGAAAGAGGCAACGAATCCAATTTTAATGGGTAGAGGACATGAACTTTACCAGTCAGCAAACATAGGAAAAAATGCTTGAAATCATTAGCCAACCAAGAGATGCACATCAAAGCAGCAATGAGGTATCATCTTATCTGAACGTTAATGCAGTTGTTGTGAGGGGCCACCAAGTTGGTTCAGACTCACAGCGATCCTGTGTCCAACAGAAGAGGACACTGCCTGGTCCTGTGCCTCAATTGTTCTTATCTTTGAGCTCATTGTCGCAGCCACTGTGTCCCTTCATTTGTCAAGAGCCTCCTCTTTTCTGCTAACCCTATAATTTACAAGGTGTGATAGCAAAGTTAAAAAAGAGCACAGATGACGGAGGGGGACCTTCATACACTATTAATGGGACTATAACATGGCAGAATCGAGCTGGATATTGACAAGGTGCTTCCTCAAAAAGTAGAGAATAGAAATGCCGTATGATCCATCACTCCCTCTGCCTAGTATACATCCTGGATAAACAAGAGCCACCTCACGAATAGAAATGTGCACACCCATGTTCATTTCAGAACTATTTGCAATGAAAAAATGATGGAGGCAGTGGAAGAATAGATAAATACTTTGGTATGTACACTCATTGGAAATGCTATGAAATGTTAAAAATCATGATGAATATGCAGAATACCTCATGAGTCAGCCTGGGGAACATTATGCTGAGTGAAATCAGTCAATCACAAAAGGACAAATATTGTATGAGACTACTAATATTCAAATCTGATAAAAGGTTTTCAAAATAAACTTTCTGTGATGGGAAGAGAAGGGAGGGAGAAGACTCTTGGGCTTGAGAACAGCCAAGTGTTACTTGCGTGAAGGGAAAGGCAGTGTATTAGGGAGTGCATAGAATGAGAGAGCTTGGCATAAAATGGAGGTTGGGGAAGACCCTGAAAAGTTTGCAAAGTTTAAAGGCAAGAGAGGCAATTGCTAACATAGCAATATTACAATGGTGGAGATATTTTGACAAACAAGCAGGCTGACCGGGTCCAGAAGGGAGAAAGCGAATATGCCCATAGAGATACATGAGTTTGATAGAGAATATTTGTAGATGTACATTTACTTTTGCTACAAATATATCCATGAATGTGATGAAGTGTACCTGGTAAAAAGTTGTAAGGATTTGCGGGGGGAGGAGGGACTTCATGGGCACGACCAAAACCCTTAAGAGAATGATTCACCCAGGGTATCAGGACCAAAGTCTCAAGGGTTCTCAAGATAAATCGACACAAGAAAGTTCACAAAGATAGTCTTCTACATCTTGCTTTTTAAGACTGGGGTCTGTAAGCAGCCATCTAAGGTGCATCTATTGGTCTCTTCCCATCAGAGGAAAGGAAAGTGATGAAAAGTGAAAGCCTTCTGGTAATAATTAGACCACTGGATCAAATGGATCACACAAGCATCTGTCTTCAAAACCTTGAAACTAGAAGAACTAGATGCTGCCTGGTTACCACTCCCAGCTGCTCTGAAAAGGATCACATTAGAAGGTCCTAGGGAGGGTAGGAGAAAAATGTAGAGCAAGGCTCCAAAGCATAAAAGAGACTAGGCTTACTGTTTGGACACACCCATTGGTGGGGCTGCCAAGGCGATGGCTTTTAGTCGCCCTTTAGGTGTAGAACCAAATTTACTCTCGGTGGGAAAATCAAGCATTTAAATCCAAAGGGCAGCATTTGCCCGAGAAATGACGAGGGTTGGGAAAGGAGGAGGAATGGGGCCAGTTAGCCTATGGAGGAAGCAGGATAAGCAGGAGAATATATCGAGTCAGTTTCAGTTGATGGATTAAGATGTGTGTGAACTGTTGCATGTAAAGCTGATCATCTGTTCTACAAAATTCACACACTCGGAAATGTGTTTTCTAATCTAATTTTTCCAATCTGGGCTTTCTCTCTATTCTGCTGAGATGCTTATAAAGCTTTTATTTTATTTATCTTTTTACTTTGATGAACTCTCATCTCTAAGGTAGTTCTGTTGAATTGTGTTTCTGGGCAGAAATGCTGTAGTTCATTAATTTCCTCCACCCGTCTTTGCAGAAGTCCAGTACTTTGAACCTTTGGGGGTTTAAAGCATTCAATCTAAAAGTCTGGTATTTACTCTGAAATTCACCTTCTCTTGCCATTTTATTCAAGAACATGGTCTCTTGAACTAGTTAATCAATATTAACTAGTTCATTCACACCGTTAATCAATGAATTAACCATCATTGAAGGCCACTCTATCTTGCATTGTGTTTCAGAATTACGTGGTCAAATTTTCTTGGCAAACATATCTACAGCAATGTGTTTCTGTCACCACTAAGATGAGTATGTATTGAATACTTCCTCCCACAACCCTGTTCTAAGCACTTTTCTTTATTAATCGTTTACCCCCACAACCTTTCAGTGTTGCCCCTTTTCACAGAAGACACAGTGAGCAAACGGTAGTGAGCAGCTGAGCTAATTCCCGTTAGCCAGGAACTAGACGGGTGAAATTCCAGTGGGGAACATAGACAGATTCTCTGACTCGATGATGAATTCCTTATATTAGTTCCATAAGACACCAAAAAAGCTTATAATTAAGGATTCATTATTTTAATTTACAAATTGTGTATACATGACAGCACACATTTGCTAAGGGGAGGAATTCAGGTGCCTGCACGTACAAGGATTCATTTACAAATTACTGGGAATTGGATCTGCCAGACAGAATGCCTCATCACCATGTGTTTCAAATCAGCGTGTTCCACCATATTGAGGGGAGTTTCCAGACCAAACACCTCTGATTGGTTTTAATGAACCTATTGTGAATGATAAATGGCTTGACATTTTGAAGAGAAAAGCAATGAACTGCATCCTTCCCCTCTGCCTCTTGAGACAATGAGACATCTTGGGATGACAAATATAGAAAATCCAAGATAAATACAGATTCCCCACCCTTCTGCTAAGCCTCTCTGTTAAATCCATTTTTCTCTAACTAATATAGAAATTGATGGTGAGCAGAAGCAAATCGGGATGGATAACTAAATACTCAGTTGAAAAACGGTGTGCTATTAGTGGAAAGAAAAACTTGCAGAGTAAATAAATAGAAATAACCTATAAACGTTTCATTATAAAGATTTTTAAACTTTTATTTTATCAGCTTCTAGGTTTTAATACTGAAAATATTCCTCATGTTTCAAGAACGGTGGTTGTGCCAAAAGAGGAGATCATTCATATTCATTCTCTGCTTCACTGTACTCTTGACTTCCTGCAAGTGACCAGTTAAAGATCAATGAAAACTTAACAATACTAATGATTACATAGTACCTAGCATAGCACCTAGAATTAAATATGATAAATCGGTTAACTTTTTCTTCAAAATTCAATCACCTCTCATACATTGAATTAGTGTTATGGAAATGTTGTTTTGATTACATTTAATTGGCTAAAAAGTGGGTGTCATATGATTATCCAAACATGAGATAGCATATGAGTATCAAAATGTGATGTTAAATATAAAATAGAAAGATTGTTCCACTTTTAATGAATTTTTTTCTCTTAAGATTAAGACATCATTTCCAAACCTTGCTTTTAAAGGAGCATTTTATTCAACTTTTTTGAAATTATATTATGTAGAGCCCAATTTTTTCACTGTGTACCAATTTTTGTTTCCAATGTTTCTCTGATTATAAGTATGGGTCATATTCAATTCTGCCTTAATTTAAGATCATCTTTATTTCATGCTTCTGGTTGCAAGTATTGTAGCTATTTTTGGCCCAACTCTTCACTTGTCTCTTTCAAAGAAAGGGGACTTAAAGAATACTCTATTAAGGATTCTACCTTCTTAATTTCCTGGAGACTGGAGTGGGACATCCATGGGTCTGGATATATGTTTCAGGAAGACTCATATACAACCACTTTGGAAAACTCCAGGAAAGGGAAATGACCACAGTTAGCCACTAAAGATGGTACAAATCAGATCTTAGCAGCTTAATCCGCATTGCCTCAAGCTGAAAATAAATCAAATGCCATTCAGCAGTATACCACATCAACAGAGAGGCCTGGTAGAACAACAAGTTAAGCATGGGGCTACTGAACCTAAAGCTGGTTGCCCCAGCCCCCCAGCCACCCCCCACGGGAAAAAAGGATACACTCTGACCCACGAAGATTTACAAGCATAGAAATCCTAGGAAGCAGTTCCACTCTGCCGTTAGGTCACTGGATTTATGCCACTAGGTGAGCAGGTCAAAACCAACAGGTGCTCTACCGGAGACAGATGAGTGAGGCTTCCTACTCCCACAAAAGATGTACTGTCTCAGAAACCCACACAGGCAGTTCTGTTCGGCCGATAGGGTCCCAACAGGTCAGATTCAACTGGATGGCAGTGGGTTTGGCTCCTCCCCTCCCTCTCTGGCATAGAAAATTTAAAAGCAAGCTAAACTACTCTCCCGTATTAGAGAAGTCAGATTAAGGGTCACTTTGGGTATGGACTAGGAAGAGCTATGAGTGAATTTCCCAGAATAGTGAAAATATTCTATATATTTATCTAAGTGAGAGTTAAGTTGGAACATACACATATTTCTTTCACCAAATTGCACACTTAAGATTTGGACACTTCATATATATATGATGCATCACCAAGTGAAGCAAAAATGCCTGCCTTTACTGTAGAGATTGTATTTTGTACTTAATATGAAAATCATAATATGCCATAAAAATGAAATGCGAGTGTCTTCTTAACTTATGGAGCCTTTTAAAGGACCACCACTGATAGCATTTATGCAAAGTCCCGCTGACATGCCCGCTCCATCTCAAGCAACGTTAACCACAACCACTCACAAGCACGAAGGCAGAAAGTACAACATCAAAGCAAAATAACGGATAGGCATTCTAATCATATCAAAAAAAGGTCCAGACTCACTTAAGTACATATTAATGTATTCATGTAATCATTCAGTGAGTCAATAACAATGGTCTATCAGTTTGGAGAATAATTAAAAAGAGCGGTGGCGGCAGCCAAGCAACCCAACTTTTCAAAGGCTTGGAGCAAGCTCTTGGTGAGCCGGGCCCAGGCAACCTGCAGGCACCCTGCCGGCAGCCAAGATGCCCACAGGGAAGGTCGGCTTGCAGGGCAGAAGAGGCAGTGAAGAAGGAGACCGTGCGATTGACAGAGAAACAAGCCTGCGCTGTGAAAAGTGGAAAAGAAGCTAAAACAGGCAGAAGGAAAGGAGAGAACTTCAGACTTAAAAAAAAAAAGGGGTGGTGGTCTGGACAAAAGCGAAAAGGGGCGCAAAGGGACAACAGGCTGAAGTATTTAACTGCTGAAAATGGAAACACGAAAAACTCGGAGAGTCCAACCTCCGATAAAGCAGGAGAAAAAGAAGCCAAGTCTGATTAGGGTTTGTCTACCCTGTCTTATCGGTGATGGCAGAGGGATATGTTTTTCAGCGATTTGGTAAAAAGATGAGCCCTGGTCGTGTCGTGGGTATCTGTTGGGCTGCTAGTCACGAAGTTAGCAGCTCAGGACCCCCAGCCCCTTGTGGTGAAAGAGATGAGGTTCTTCTCTCATCAAGAATCATTTGTTCAGAAATGCACACGGGCAGTCCTATAGGGTCACTATGAGTTGGATTGGTTTTTAAGTTTTGATATTTTATAAATGTAACTATTTTAGGAGTTCTAGAAACATTTTAAAGAAAGAGTATATCACCTTTTTCATTCGTGTAAACACTTTTTTTTAAAGACATGAAATCATTTACTCGTTTGTTTTTTGCTATGACTAGAAATCCGTGGAATGTTGAATTGTGGGACGAATTGGCTACTCTGGGTGTCAGTGTATCATGGGATGGGGTGGGAGTTTTGTATCCCTAATATAGAATACACTTAATGGCCACTTGGAGTCACAGTCATACATATGTATGACGTGAACATTTTAAATTATTTTTCCGTGTTATTTCACAGTAGAATTGGGTCTGAAACCCTTCCTTCCTCATGGTTCTCCTGTCAAAACTGTGTGCATTCTTTAACCATTTGGTCCTGGTAGTCCCGTTTCCTGATAACTTTGGTGCTCTGTGAAAAGCTGAAAAACTGACTATGTAAAGTGGGTGAGATTACATTGTGAATTAATGAGATTTACAATGTAACAGTTTATCTGTATTTGAAGATATTGGTACTTGATACCATTTTAAGGGAAATTTGAATCTAATTCTAGAGCTGGGAAGTCAATGGGATTTAGAAAAGAATTGTACATACATATAATTTGAGAATTTGGGTCTGTTTGTTAGGAATTATATACAAATGGTTCCTGTCTCTGTACTGATTCTCAAAACAATCAATAAAATACCAGTTTTGAAAGAAAACAAAAGGAGCCAGGCACATGCCACACCTTTATGGTGCCCACTTTTCAGAAGATAAAATGAGACTGAGGCATACACAACCAGGGCAAAGCAGAGTAAGTATCCTAGTACAGCATGGACCCAGTTTAACAGAAAGCATAAGAGAAACTTCTGGAAAATGCTCAGGAGCATTTGTTTTCTACTAACTCATCAATTTGTCATGGAAACTACTGGGGTTATTCATTTAATCATTAGAGTCTCTAGTGATATGGTAGGTTATGTATTAGGATGCTAAAACAAGGTCAGAGTACAAACCCACCAGCCACTTCTCAGAGAAAATATGAGGTTTTCCATTCCCATGGAGACGTATAGCCTTGGAATCTCACAGAGTAATCCTACTTTGATCTATAGGGGGTCTAGGACTCAGAATTAACTCCATGGCAGTGACTTTTTGACTCCTGTTTCCATTGTAGGTCGGAGGCCTGGTAGCGTAATAGTTAATTCAAACCACAAGATCAGCAGTTCAAAACCACCTGCGGGTTTGTGGGAGAAAGACTTGGCTTTCTACTATTATAAAGAGTTATCATCTTGTCAACCCCAGGGGAAGTTCTACCCAATAGAGTCACTGTCAGTAGGCAAGGGGTCCATGGCAGGGAGTCGAGGTCATCCCCACTGTAAAGCAGGAAGCTGGATTTGGTGTGTGATTCATCCCAAGCATCTACAATGCACATGATAGAACACTCGATTTTTTATAGATTCCAGACTCATCAGGAAGATTTCAAATAGTCAAATATGTGCTTACTTCTACCACAAAGAAGTGGAACCACCAAAGTGCAGATAAGATATGGGAAACTAAATAACCCATAAAGAAAGAGGACTAAACCTCACTTTTTGGTTAACAGAATTGACTCACCAAACACTACTTATAACCCACTTTCATCGGTGCAAGCAAGGGTTAGGGACCTACAGCTAAAATCTGGGATAGCTTTCAGAGTTGGGGTGTTTCCTTCCTTTTTTTCCTTTTGGCTTTGTAAGAGTCATCAAGATTGCAATGACAGGATTAAGAAACTTGGGTGACCATTAGGTGACTATTTCTCATAAAACCATGCAGGTCCTGAAATGCACAGTATCTTAAGCCTGCCAAAGTGAGAAAAATAAACACATAAACGGGTGTAATTATTTTTTCACCTCTTTAAACACATCTCGAAGCCTCACCTGGATTAACCTGCATGATGATTATTAAATTACAAGTGCTGAGAAAAGACACATTAGTTTCTTTGTAAGAGAGGATAGGAGCATCTCTTCTGTGACTTCGGCAGTAACCACCCCAAATTGTTTTATTCCTTCTAGTGCCAAGTGCCCCACCGCAGAACATCTCCCTGGAAGTGGTTAATTCAAGGGTAAGTTGGCCAAATATTCACTACTTCATTACTGACTCAGGCACAGCGCATCCACCTGGTTGGGTACAGATGGCCCACCTCAAAGGGAAGAACCATTTCAGAGCAACAGTAAGTGTGAAAATCCCCCGAGCTTCTTCCATAAGATTTGAATCAATTAAATGATGGATTGGCTTACTTCAGGTTCACTGATTTTTCATAAATGTTATAAAGGCTGAAGGTTATTCTACCCTCAAACAAATAGACCTTTCTTTTTAACCTACATTTACCAGTACATAACTATAGCCAAGTTCTAGAGAGGGCAAGGGAGTGTGGAAATAAATAAAACCAGTGAAAAAAGTGGGCTCAAGGAAAACTTGGTTTCCTGTAAGTATATTTGGAACTGAACATTTCCTCATCATTTCTGTTTTCCCTTAGAAATGTCTACATTGAGGGACATTCTCCGAGCTGGATAAGGTTATTTTTATGAAGCAGTGTTGCCTAGTGATTCATGATATCCTGGCTTGAAAAGTTAGCGTAACTTTCCTAGGATCATAGTTTAGAAGCATCTCATTATTTCAACTACATTCTAGAGTTGATAATAAATCAAAGCCAGGTCCTAGGGTAGAACAAAGAATAAGTGATCTGACCTTGACCCTCTCATTTCATAATATTCACACTTTGAGAAATCATTTTGCTATTGCTTAGCCTTGGTTTACTTGCTTCCTAAGTAAGACGGCTGACCTACATGACTTCTAAGATCGGCGTGACATCAGGGCAACGACATGGGTTTTAGAGAACATTGGAACTCGGATTTTAGTCCTAATTTCCTATTTAATAATCATGTGCAGTCTTAGAATGTATATTCAGATAGTGTGGGTTTTGAGTACACGTCATTGACATAGCAGAAGCAAGAGGTAATATCTGCAACGAACCTCTCTTGATGTCAGAAGTTATTGTGTTACTCCCTGTACAATTCCTCGTAGATGCAAATGTCTATGATGGAGTCATGTTTGGGGACTTAATCAGCTTTGTGTCTGCAGAACAGATTTTCACAGCTAGTTATCTAGCTCCTAAAGTTGTTATCTTCTTCTATTTCTTGGCACTATATTGCATAAAAATTAGCAAAACAATTTCAAAAGTAGAAGGGTGAAAGATAAGTGAACTTAGGAGAAATGGATAAAAGAAAAGATAAGCAAATATAAATATCACCCTAACAGGACAGATTTTTTTTTAATTTCCAACCCTATTAAATGTTCTACAGATGTGTCACTCAGGTTAAGAGATATCCCAGGCAGAGCCAAATGTACTTTCACATTTAATGTATGTTGCTAATGAATGAAACTTGGAAACCAGATTGTACTTTCTATCATTTACATTATGCAGAAGATAGAGATTGTCACATAAGGAATTGTATGTGTTTTCACCTCCCTTAAAAGGAATTGTGAGTAAGGCATTATGGAATGACACTGGATTCGATTGCATGTGAATGCAATTTACTATTTTACTGAAAAGAGAATGCCTGGATCCAAAATTGATTTTTTAAACTGACTCACATATATGTGTGCATGAGGACGTAAACAGCTATATCACAGTTTATACGTTTCTTTAATATGAAATTTGTCCTGAAACAAAATAGAAAGCTTTTCCTTGCATACTGCTGTCGATGAGCTCTAGAACACTGTGCTGCGGCTCTATTGAACTTGCTCATCTGTGTCTCAGCGTGGATACAACATGGACAGAAAAGGGGAAACCTCACTCGCTCCTGCTCTCTTCTACCTCTCTTACCCTTTTCCTAGGTTTTCAGGGATTGCAGATTATTAGTCTTGAATTTTTACCACGTCAAGGGGCTGGATGTCCCGCGATGTCCTTTTACAGTCACCATATGTTGATGCCGAGAAAGGGAAAAGGGTTTTCTATTTTGTTATTCTTATTTGATTCGGACTTGATGAAAGTTTCTCAAATATATCAATAGCTACCCTTAATTATTACCGCTTTAAGAAACAAAATGCATGCAAAAAGCAACATTGTAGTTAGTATCTTTACTAAACTGCCATTTCAGGAATGAGGATTCTCACTTCTGCAAACTGTGAGCACACAGTTTGTTTCAGAGAAAATGACTTGACCTATAAATAAGAGATTTCAGGTAATAATGGCTCATGATGAAGTGGTTATTTCTTGTACTAAAATTTCTTCGTAAGAAATTTTCATAAGGAAAGAAAGAATAATGGTTTGCAGTGTGGACTTTAAAATGTGACTGTTTCATTAGGAAAATTTTTTTTTTAAATCATTTTATTGGGAGTTCTTACAGCTCTTTTGACAATCCATATATCAATTGTATCAAGCATATGTGTCCAGATATTGCCATCATCATTTTATAAACATTTACTTTCTCCTTTTGGCTCCCTTTCCTCTCCCACCCTCGTGACCCCTTGATAAATTATAAATTATTATTATTTTCATATCTTACTCTATTGTCTCCCATCACACACCTTTCTGTTGTTAATCTCCGTGAGGGATTATGCATCAATCATTGTGATTGGTTTCCCCCTTCCTTCTCTCCTCCCCCTACCTTCTCCCTACCCTTCTGCAATGGCTACTCCCATTTCTGTTCCTGGGGGGTTTATCTGACCTGGACCCCATGTGTCATGAGCTCTTATCTGTACCAGTGCACATGCTCAGGTCTAGCCTCAAAGAACCAGAGGGATATTGTGTGTTCATCAGGTGCTATACTGTGCCCTGGTTGACTCATCTCTTAACTTGTGACCCTTCTGTAAGGGGATGCCCTATCGTCTACATATAGTTTTGGGTCTCTGATCTGACCCGCCTTGTTCTCAACAATATGTTTTTTTGTTTGTTTGTTTTGGGTCTTCTGGTGTCTGTTACATAGTCCCATCGACACCTCATGATCGCACAGGCTGGTGTGCTTCTTCCATGTGGATTTGTTGCTTCTCTGCTAGATACTCGCTTGTTTAACATCAAGTGTTTAAGACTCCGGATGCTGTATCTTTTGATAGTCGGGCATCATCAGCTTTCTTTAAGTTTGCTTATGTACCCATTTTGTCTTCAGTGATTGTGTCAGGAGGGTAAGCATCACAGAATGCCAGATTGTTAGAACAAAGTGTTCTTGTGTTAAAGGATAGCTCGAACAGAGCCCCAAAATATGTCCACTTCCTCAAAGTATTGCCATAATAATATATATACATAAGACAATACTCAGTTTTTATGAATGAGTATATTTATATAAGTGCACACCTATGTTTATAACTCTAGCCATTGCTTTGCTTCCTAGATCTTTCCTCTGTTTCCTTTGACCTTCCTCCTGCCAGGAAAACTCTTGAAAAGGGTTTTTTTTTAATGAATTTCCTTTGGAATTCAATTGTTACTTCAATGAATCAATATCACAACTCAATTCCTTGGTTAGTTTATAATGCACAAGCCTATAGAATGCGCATAGCTTCTATTGGCACGTGCCTATCTCATTATGTTCCATCCCCAAAGTTCTGGGGACAAGAACATTGAGAGTGTGCTGGTATTTCATGGTTCTGAGAGTCCTTCTATAGTTCTCTGAGATCTTTGAAAGTCACTGTGCCCATGTCACTTACTCATTCAACTTGCATACGTATGCTTATCAAGTACAATCGAGGTCCAGGACCTTCATTGACAGAGCTCTCAGTTTCATAGAAAGACATATGAGACAAAACAAAAAGTCACCAGCCGTGAGCATTACCTTCCTTTTAAAAAATTAAATATGTGAGATCAAAATACTAACTCTGAAGTCCAGATGAGGACTTTACAGAGCAAAACGCAAACCCAGCACTCTGGAGTTGATCCAGCCTCATAGGGAGCGATTTTACTATGGTTTCTGAAGCTGTCCATCTTCAAAAGAGTTTACAGCCTCATCTTTTTTCCGTGAAACCACTGTTGGTTTGAACTGCCACCAAAGCTCCTTCCATAAGGAACAGAGAGTCTATATTAATGGTGGTGAAGGAAAATGCCCAGCGGTCATGAGAATGTAAAGTATGTAACCATTGTCAACAGACTGCTCATTGTCGATGTTATATACCTTCTTGTATAAATTTCACCAAAATGGAGCACAAAACCTAGCCTTCACTCTTAATCTAGACAGGCTTCTAAGTTAGCAGTATCTCCTCATTAATAAAAAATGAGAGGGTTAGAGGGATCATCTGTAAAACTTCTGCCTCTCCAAACATTTCAGACTACATTCCCGATTACACCTCTTCTGAGTATTTTCTTTTTACAGGCTCAGAGAACATGGCAGACGTCAAGTGACTGAAGTAGACTGGCTTTAGTTCCCCAGCTCAGATGTACAGTTGATTGTATTGGGATGCTGGTAAGGAGTGAGATATCTGAAAAGACTGAGTCAATAAAATCACAGGGCTTGGATTATTATACACATTTAGATTTTTTACAATAGAGTGGTGCCCCTCCCACCCCCCTGATGTAACTGCATGCCTCTTCTTGGTGAAAGCCTTATCCCTGAGGCTTCTATGTGGTTGTCCTTTTGTGGAATCTCTGAGAGCTGGTACACATTAGACATTGGCCCAGTCGTGTCTGTGGCTTCTTCATTGCAGCAGGAGGGTGGCTGCCTCTTCGTGCATCCTAAAGTATCATAATCCCTTGAGTTTCTAATTTGTCATGCTTCGATAACTTGAAAATGAGTTCAGCCATCCTACAATTCCCTTTACCCACAAACTACCCAAAGGGAGAATAAAAACAGCCATTGCCACTAAACAACAACAACAACAAAAAACCCACTGATGATTTGGGGTCCAGATGTTTTCTGTTGTCTTTTGACCGTACAGAGAAAAGCTACGCCTCATATCATTGGATAGAGGCGAAGAGCATGCTTCTGAAGAGGTAGCCTGAGTATTCTGAGTTCAATTCAGGTCCCTGGGTCTGTCGGTCTGTCTGTCTGTCTGTCTGTCTGTCTGTCTCCCTGCCTTCCTTCACTCCACCCTCCTCCCACGCCCCCCCTTTTTCATGGCTAGCGATAACTGTCTCATCGATAAAAGCAAAAAGCAACGTGAGTCATATGCATATGATTCTCAATGGGAATACCCACTTGTTAGGCAGCGTGAGCAAAAGTGTGAAGAGTGAGAAAAGGCTTGGGCGGGGGGAACTGGAGGAATAGAAATGAGGCACCAACATGAGTGATGCTATTGGTTTGCAGATCCTCTCAGCGCTTTCTGAAACTGGCGTTCTCTTGAGTGTGCAAAGGGCACTTAAGTGTACAGCCTCCATTTTAATGGGCTCATTGTAATTCCCGTCCATGCTGCCTCCTCTCCCATGGGTTGTAGATGGACCAAGGCTTCAGAGACCCCATTTTTGGTGTCTCTCTGAATCATGCTGAGTCTTTCATGAAATGCATCTTGGCCACTAGCGTTTGGGGCGTCAGAACTCTGACCCTTCCTCTCAGAAATGTAGTTTCTGAAATGGATTTAGTTTAGCGAAACACTGACGTTCTGGATTCCATGTAAAGCTAAACTAGAAACCAGCATTTCTGTACTACCACATGACCACAATATAATAGTGCTTACACGCACAAACTTCTCACTGATATTTGTACACAATCATGCCAACCAAACATTTCTGCTTCACCAGAGGACCTGATCCATTTATGTATCAATTGGTTTCAACTAGATGTAGGTCTTGTGTGTTTATTTTATTCCTTGACCCCTTATTTAATTCAATATCTCTCTGTTCTTTGAGTATATCTGACAGTCAGGGGTCAATGATTGAAACAATGCCGAGGAGGGTACTGCGGGGGGAGGGGGAAGGGGGTGGCGGGGGAGTTGGGGTGGAATACATCATGATAAGGAAAGGAGCCCTGGTGGCTCTCTCAGGGACGCATTGGACTGTTAGTGACAAGGCCAGCAGTTCAAACCCTGCAGTCACTCCTTGGCAGAACAATGAGATGCTCTGCTCCTTTGAAGGTGTTCAGTCTGGGAACCCTGCATATGAGAACACCCGCTAGTGAGTCTGCATTGACATGGTGACAGTGGGCTTGGGTTAAGTATAAGGAATGAAATATTTGTCCTCAAAATCTGTACAGTCTAGTATTACCAGTTTTTTCCTAGAATATGTATATAGAATCAATTAATCTAAATATAATTTCTTCTGCTGCATTAGAGTCACATAGCATATCATAATTAGTGAGTCTCCTTCAAAAATAAAACTGTTTGGCTTATATATGGGAGTCCCCATCTGTGGTCCTAACTCATTTTTGACAAGTGAGAATTGTCTTTTTCACCCCATCTTTGTTGAAAATGAAGATGCATAATATATGTGTACATATATATACTCATTTAATGAATCAGGTTGGTGAAGAATTTAGGCAGATGTGTGAATTGGCCAGGAAGACAGGAAGGAGCACTTTGGTTCCCATTATGAATAATGTGCTCTATTCAAGACAATTGTATGTCATATTTAATTAGATCTAGAATTATACATCGTTATGGGATTCCAGAGGAGTAAATCTGGAAACATAATTTTGATCACGATGATCACTCTCACATCTTATTACATGGTGAGCCTTAGCTCCTTACTGGAAATTCCAATCCAGCACCTGTGAACTTGCTTTTTCCCGAGTGTAAGCACAGCCCATGGATAAAAGTAGACCAGGAATGGGAAAATTCATTGGACTAGTAAACAAAAAAATCCCGAACACACCACCACGACCACAATAGGTTGCCATGTTTTAGGTCATATGGTAGATAGCATGTCTAGTTGAACATGGTGTGTAAATCACTTGACCAAGAGAGCACTCCAGAGATTCCAAGTTTGCTTTCAGTCACATTATCCTTTGTCTTCTTTTTTAGGATGTATGCCTTTGACAGTGTTTCTGTTGTGAATCAGATGAAAGTTTTGCATTTCAGATCAACAATTGTGTATTCAGCAGTTGAAAGGACTTATCCATCCCTGCCCTAGTTTACCTTCCCCCCCTTTGATTTCTCTTCTCCTTCTTGTGGGCAGACTGTCTTCTGCTTCCCCCAAGTCAGCACCTGACAACCATCTAGCCTATTGCTTCCTCTTCCCTCTTGGCTCCAGCCCTGTCACCATCTCCATGGTGTGGCCCATTAGCACTTGGTACTTATACTGTCATTCATTTTCTTAGAGTAATTCTTCCCAACTGCCATACCAAATAATATTTGGTACATGGTGTTTCTCCAGGAGGGAGGTTGCTGTCGTTTAAAAAATTGTGAGAAGAACGCTTTTGGTAGTAATAAAGCCTGTAAAAAATATTTATTTCATTCCAATTTCCCAAATTATTTTCTCTACAGAACACTTTCAGACAAAAGACAATCTCCAAAACTTTAGCAATGTTTCATGGGTGACATGCACCACAGAAAATGCCCTCAAGTTGCTAACTGCAAGGCCAGTGGTTTGAAGCCATCAGCCCCTCCACAAGAGAAAGACAGGGCTTTCCTTACTCCCTTAAAGAGTTACAGACTAGGAAACTCACAGGGGCAGTTCTACCCTGTCCTATAGGGTCTCTATGAGTGGGCATCCACTTCTATGGCAGTGAACTTTGTTTGGGAAGAGTGTATCCTCTTTCTCCCATAAAAGTTTTTTCTATTCTAATCTAAATTCATATAAAATAAATAATACAAATTGGATTAAGAGAGAAGAAAATAATAATGAAAAGTCAGAAGTGAATCGTTATTTACAAAGTTAGAACAGGGTCTCTCAAGTGCCTATGTGCATAATGTCAAAGTGAGAGTTGAGAACAACACGTATTACAGAACTTGAATATGTTAGAGACCTGATTAAATTTCCATGGAGGTATGAATGCTTTATAATGTAAATAAGACATATAAAAGCATTTTCTAGAATGTCTCATCCTTCATATTTCAAGTGCATCATGGTTTGTTTATTTTTGCTGTTGCGTGTTTTGCAGTCTCCTCGTTCCATGGTCATTAAAGGCAGCTCCCAGATACGAACACATTTCATTCCTGACTCTGCCTTTACATCAAATTTATATGTAAATTGTAACAGTCAAGTACAATATCAAAGATCAGTTAGTCAAACATTCATGTAGTATATAGTGTACTTTTCTATGTTATTACAAACCATTGTATGTACAGTTAAGCTTTCGCATAATAGTTTTAAAGGAGTTGGTTTCTAACTTGTAAATAGTCTACATAGTTGTTGTCATTTAGTCTACCTGAGCTAAGGAATTTGACAGAGAGATTAAATTATGTGATAGAATATCTTTCTCCATTGAGTTCTGGTCTCCCTTCAATATCACCTTGTCATTTATATTTCATCACACATATGTCTAAGGCTCCATTTCTGGTTGGCTGTGAAAGCAAAGCTCACATCAGCCGGTCCGTGGAGTTTAATGAGATTTCTCTCAAGTCATACATTTTTGAAAAGTGAGAGGTTTAATAATGGGCTTAAATTAAATGAACCTAGGTCTATTGATAAGGTCTCCAATTTTAATTTAATTCCTGGAAGTTGCTCTTATAGTTAGAATGGTTGATGTTAGAAGACATGAATAGGATCAGTCATACCAGTACATAAAAGTGGTTGCTAACCATATGAGTTGATGTTATAGATTTTGAAATATTTCCCATATGTACCCTTTTTATCCGTTAGTTTTCTTTTCAATGTTATTTATATTGAGAGCCCCGGTGACACAGTGGTTAGGCATTGGGCTGCTAAGATGGGGGTTGGGGGGAGGTGTTGGGAGGATGGCGACGGGGGAGGAGGTGCTTTCTTTAAGAATTATAGACTCAGAAATCACCCATGGGGCAGTTCTACCCTGTCCTATAGGGTGTCCACTAGGTGGCAGTGAGTTTGGGAGTAGTGGGGTTGTTGACATGAGACAAGGGGTCCTGGTGGAGGTGGTTCTTGCCTGCTAGTGAGAAGTCGGCAGCTCAAACCCCCCATGCGTCTCATGGGAGAAAGAGGTGACCATCTGATTCCATAAAGGTTATAACCTGCATGGCACAATTCTACTCTATCCTATAGGGTCACTATGAGCAAGAATCAGCAGGCTTGGTTTCGGGTGATGTTAGAAAACAGCTGGAAAATAGAAGTACTCAACCTGAATGACTTCACACATTACAGGGTTATTTTTTATTCGAGATGTTCCACACAAATGACAATAGCTGCTTTCTGTACGTGTTTTGTGCCTGCCAATGTGCTGAACTACTGAAGTATCATTCCATTCATTCATCCCTCATAACACCCCTATAACCCGAGCATAAGTTAGCAAACTTATGTCTGGAATATCCAATTTGAATGATTCTTCTTGTGGGGAAAGCTGCAGGGAATATAATCAATTGTCCTTTCTCAGAGCTTGCCGACATTCTAAGACACGGGAATAAATGAATTAACAAGCAAGGAAACAAACACCTATTTGTTCTATTAAGAAAACTAAGCACAGTACTGTATGAGAGAGAAACTTTGAGGCCCTCATTTAAATCAGAACACCTGGAAAGACCCTCTAATTAGCTGGCACTTGAACTAAGAAGTGGGTCTGGGAAAAGGCTAGCTTTGTGTGCACTCAGGGTAATACTTGGTAGGACCCACAGCCAGAGCAAAACACGTCAAAAGGGGGTGCTACCTATGTATGCGTGTGAACCTGATCGGGTCACAGATTGTGCATTCCAACCTGATCATAGGGGGCTTTGTGGGCCACACTAAAAATGGGGATTTTGTGCTGTGTAGTATGCAGAGGGTATGGAAGAAAAATGACCTGATTCACTGTACTAAAAGGTCATACTGCCTGTGGTGAGGGAAATGACTGGGGCTGCTGAAGGGTAGAAACAGGGAGTCTTTATTGGAGATAAGAAGGAGGGAGAAAAAAATCCAGGATGTTTCTTGGAAGTAGGGCCCACAGGATGTTTGCCACAACCAGATGGAGACTCGGTGGCAGAAAGGGAGAGTCAAGACTGCGTGTTTGGGCTTACAAAGACAGATTCTGTGTTGGAGCTGTTTAATTCCATGACAATGAGTGAAAGGAAAATTAGTTTAGAGGAAATAATTATTTTTTGACATGTTGAATTTGAGATAACTATTAACTATATAATTAGAGATGCCAAACATGTAGACAATTTGATATACAAGACTAAAGGTCTGAGACAAGCCATGCCCGAAGAAAAACATTTCGGAGCCACTGGAATATAGATGACACACAGGGAGAGAATAGAGTAGGGGAAACAATTGCCTCTCCCGTGGGGCACTGCACATCGAGAGATCCGGCAGAAGAGAAGGAGCAAGAGAGGGAGGAGAGAACAATCAGAAGGTGGAGTCCATTAAATATTCCTTCTGTTGGTGAGAGATACCTCACAGGAAATGAATGACAGCTACGTGACCCCTGTGGAGAAAGGGTACGAAAATGGAGAAGGAAAGAGGGGAGGGCTGTAGTGTGGCTGGTGACTGTAGGTGAGGTTTTGGAGATATTTTGCTCTAAAGCAGAGTAAAAAAATAGATCATTGCTTTAGGAAGTGGTGGGTTTTAGGAAATGATTTTTTAAAATTATTTCTTTGTTTTCTTTTTTGTTCCCTTTTTGGATAACATTTTGGAACATATAGAGTTCATTCTGTTGAGAGGGACATTTAAATGATGCTGAAGAGAGAAGGGAAAATCCCCAAAGTAAAGTGCATCGTCTAGGACTCCTTCATAACTCACGTTGCACAGACAGTTCCATCCCAGGATGAGCCACGAAGGCCCAGAGTACAAGCGTGGCTGCAGGCAGTGGATCTGCGCAGATGAGAAGTCCTAGTATCATATTAGGAAGGGTCATCCCCAGAAAGCGCAGACTTGAAGGAATGACTGTTTTGTATTTGAAGAAAGAGAAAGTTAGGAAATTATGAAGCTAGCTAGCAGAAAAGAGACCATCATGTCTGCCGATCAACTTGCACTGATCTTGGAGACTTATCATCATAAATGGGAAGTGCTACAGCTCACGCAGTGGAGTTTGCCTTTCCTCCCAGTCTTTGCTCATTCTCTTGTCCCAGCAGGGCAGGCACGTGGGTTTTATCTTGTCTGTATCATTGCAGGCACAGAAAGGCTCTCATGAGTGAAGAGTATTTGCAAGGGACTGACTAGAAAGATGCTTTACAGCTTCTAAAATACAGAAAAAGAGACGAGGAACACAATGGAGGGGTGGAAATAGTGCATTATTCACTATTCAGATCAGTGGACTGAATGTTCCTGTTACTTTCTCTGGAGCCAGCTCCTGACCTTGGTACAATGGAGGGAAACACTGCTTGAGGCAATGTCCCATTCAAGGATTGGTTGTGGATTGGATGGTTGTGATCCAGAGGGCTTTCATTGGCTGACTTTTCACAGCAAACTTCCAGGTATTTCTTCATAGTCTGTCTTAGTCTTGAAGCTTTGCTGAAGCGTATTCAACAGCATAGCACCATACAAGCTTCGAATAACAAATGGGGTAATGGATACATAAGAGGTAAATTGGCCTAAAGTGTACTCTAATCTCAGCCTGAAAGGCAAGAATTCTACAATGCAATTGCCAAGGCCCGCTAGTAGATTAAATCATGACTTCCATTCCAGCCAAGAGAAAACAGGTCTGGAGAAATTATGCAGTATGCCCAAGGTTATATAAGGGAGAGGGATACCAGTAGTATGCAAATCCAGGGCAGGTCTGTGGGTCATTCAGCTACACTGTCTCCTACACAGAACTCTTATTGGAAGAGGATTGATACAAATCATTATATCAAGTAAGTCTTACTTTCAAGTTGTTTCGTTCTTAGTTTAACTCCCAGAGCTGGTAAGGCCTAGAATCTAGAAGTGAGAAGATGAACATCAAGCAGAGGGATCATCCATCAGTATAAACCAGAACTGAGCTTGGAAGGTACAGATTCACCTGGGTTTTTTAAATGCTGAGAGAAGAGTAAGGCGGGGCATTCGGAACAATATAGTTCCTGGCCTCCCAGTTGTACCTGGAGTGAATGTAGGAAGAAGGTTTGTACCCTGTGGCTCTTGTGCTTTTCCTGATGAACCAAAACAAAGTCAGGTCTGTGGTTTACTTGGTGAGCAAAGTACATCTTTCAGTGGACTGCATTACACATTGTAAAAGCTTAGGACACTTCCAGATAGAATTCCGGTCGTTCCTCAATCCCAAGTGATTGAATGCATTTGTGGTTGAACTCTGGAAGGGGGAAAACAAAGCCACAGGGGTGAGCTTCACTTCAGCTCCCGAGATTTCTTGGCAAATAAAATAGAACCTCTGATTACTTACCAGGAGTTTTCTGGAATAATGAGGAAATGTATGTCACATTCAGAGAAAATGCAAATCGGAACATTGGATATACATAATATAATCAAAGGATAGCTGACACACCCAAATGTTCACCAAATGAACATAGATTAACTAAGAAATGTCAAACAAAAGTTGCCAGGTAATAATGCAATTATCTATGAATTTATGTTCTGATAAAGCTATTCTAAGAACCAAATTAATTCTGATATATCCTCCCTCAGAAATCACCTTAGTTTAATCAGATTCAAACACCCACTGGCATCATGCAGTCTAAATAAATAATCTCAATAACACTTAACATAGAAATATATTTATTTCATCCATCAACTTGTTCTTCCACATATGAAATGGAAGTCTCAATTTGTTTACCAAAGCTCACCCAAAGTTGACTCTCCCTAGTGTAGTTGACTGGAAAAACAAAGGGGGGGGTCTATGTGAAACTGCGGGATCTTTGTGTTTGCAGAACATTTTATAGAAATGTCATTAATATTGAATAGAAATGTATTTTCCAAATACACTGGACTATATCTAATGGTAGACGTCAAATTGCATGGAGCAAATTGAGACCTTTCAAATATTAACTTCTGATCCTATCACCCATATAAATTCTAATGCAATAGGGGAACTTAGTGTGTCTTCTACAACTAACTTTGTCCCCAAGTAAACAGTAACATCACCACTTGTTTCTTTTTAAAGTAACTCCATCCCCTATCTAAACATTGCTCATCTTTCAGAAAAATCGAATGACAGTCTACTGTGTGTTTTAGCTGAGAGGCAGTAGTTATTAACTAGAGAGTTGTCTACTTTATTTTTACATGGACGAAGCTGAAGAGACACACACAAAAGGGAATTTATGTGAAGATATACTTCATACTGACTTTAAATAAAATGTGAAGTCTTGTTTTGAAGTATGAAACTCACTGTAGGTTTGTATTTTTTTATGCATAGATAGATCTAAACATTGCAAAGAATATGTTTGTCTGCATCTATTGCTGTGATATCAACATATATTTCTTCAGATATATCGATATTTCAATATTACCCAGTTTATGTTTTTTGGTATCTGTTTTCTGTTGTATTTCAAAGAAAGGAAAGCATAATTGTATTTCACTGGGATGCGAATGTAGAGAATCCCTTGATGGAATCAAATATCACATAATGAAGGGAAGCGTTATCAGTTAACGAAAGTTCAAATGCTCTTTTAAAATGGAAGTTTTATTAGAGAAGAAGGCGATGAAGAGTTTAAGGATTAATTGTGTTGTGGTCTGAGATTAAATCTTTGTTAAGACTTAGGTTCAAACCCATGGTGCATTTGTTTGTTCAATACTAAAGAATCGCTCAGTATAGTTTGTGGAACGATTCCCTATCTCTTAATTCCATTTTCCCAAGGACATTTTTAAGTTGCTTTGTATATACCAAGTGGCGGGCACTAAGGTAACTATGTCAGCTCCACCAATCCCATCTGAGGTCTCCCAAGCCTCTGGTATCACCTCTGACAAGTGATACCATGTAGGAGAGAGACTTTCTGATGAAGAAGCACTGGTGGCACTGTCAAGAAAGTGATGGACTGCTAAGAGTGAGGTCGGAGGTTCAAGCCTACAGCTTCTTATAATGATGTACAGTCTTTGGAACCCTTATACAGGATTAACTTTCTCTATGTGTGGGTTTTTTTAGTTCTCTTATAGAAGAGATAAACTTCTGCATTTATGATACAGACAATAAATGCATGCTCATTGCTTAGAGATGGCTGGGGCATTTTATGACTAGCTTATCTTCGAGGAGATTTTGTAAGGCCCCAGGTCTGTGAAGCTGACCCTCAGAATGACGAAGGCCCTGATGGAAATCCCAGCTCCAGCATGGAGAGAGGAATAGTTGAGAGCCCGGTGTTGATCATCTCACATGGTAGAGAGAATAACTATTCCACAGGGCAAGTACTCGTTTAGAAAGCAGAATGCCCTCCCATGCTTATATGCACGCACGCGCACACACACATGTGCCTATGCATGCGCATGCATGTGCCTTAACCACACACATACAATTCTGTCATTCTGAATTAATTGATCTCCTGTCCTGAAAATTGGTGCGTTCCAATAGCAGCCCAAGTGGTTTAGATAAAAATGATCTATCGATCTTACTATAATAAACTCTAACTTGATCGGTGGATTTTTCACTTTGATAATATACTAATCCCTAATTTAGAACATAAAATATTATATGTAATCCTGGTATAATTTGCAAGAGGAAAGGTCGTGACTGGTCTTCTTGAGACAAGGACAGCGGTATGGGAAGCCAGCCTATACTGGCATAGGAGAAACTGGTACCATGTCTAAGGAATTATGAGTCTACTTTTAAATACAGACATTATTAAAACTTAAATTACAGGTACAATGAAGCTGACCTTATTAAAACTCAAGGCAACAAATGTTTTAAGTGGCTCACCTCATTATTGTTTCACTCTATTTTGCTAGTATCTAAGGAGCCCCTGTGGCAGGTGTGTTATAAGTCGGGCTGCTAACTGCAAGGTCCATAGTTTGAAAGCACCAGCCACTCTGCAGGAGAAGGGTGAGGCTTCCTTCTCCCATGAAGATTTACAGTCTCAGGGACACACAGCAGTTGCGCTACCTTGTCCTCTGGGGTCGATAGGAGGGTGGATCAATTGGATGGCATTGGTTTTGATTGCTTTGGTTGTTTGTTGTGGTGGTTGAAGTTCTTGAGGTTGCTTATATCTATAGTATATAAGAAGTTCTGGTGGCACAGTTGGGTAAAGGTTGGACTTTTAATAGCAAGTTTGGGGGTTCAAATCCACCAGCCACTCCATGAGAGAAATATGAGACTTTCTGCACCTATAAAGACTTGTGGTCTCAGAAACCCTGCGTAAGGTCATTACAAGTCAGCCTTGCCTCAGTGGCAGTGGGTTTGGGGGTTAGAGTATCGATGAGAATGGCCCAGAACCTGGCAGTGTTTCCAGTCTGCTGAGCCTCAGGTGCCTAGGAGTTGGAAGTGTCTCAGCAACATCTACCAAGAGGAGGAGGAGGGGGAGGAGGACGGCGGCGGCAATAGGACTCGGAGTGCAGCCCATTGTTTTGTCTGCACACTGGCCCAGCTTCAGTCATGTTCGATATTGCGAAGTAGAAATGAGATGCACTTATTTTAGCAAATTTACTTACCATTTCTCCTGTTGACTAATCTATACCCTGCTGGTCTATATGTTGTCTTTAACACAACGTAAAATTGGATTTGGCATTCATCATGAATATAAATGATTTAATTACCATTTGTTCATTTCAGCTTTATAAAATGAAATTATCTGCATATGTTATAGTATTTAGGGAACACAGGTCACTTCCCTTCAGGAACTCAGATAATCTAATTCTACCTCATTGTCTTGCTTAAGGTAACTCCTTCATGCAGAGACACCCAATGTATTCAGGGAAAACAGGTCGATGGACACGGGAAACTTCATTTGACCAGCTGTCGTATCTGATGTTTTGTTTTATTTCCCATTCCCTTTTATCTCTATAACAAATCTGATCAAAGTCACAATGTCTGAATTCATTGTAGATTTTGCATCTAGAAGGATTCGTCCCAGGTAGGAAATGACAGCTCTGGCCAGTAGATTCGTCCCATTGCATAGATTATCTGAATTCATTTTTATAGATGAATGTATTCATCAAAGAATTATGATAAAAAATGAGGAGGAATAAAATGAAAGATCAGGTTCTTAAGCATGAACAATTACATATTTTAAGTTCAGGACTGAGACTAAGAGCTTTAACCCTTTGGATGAATAAAATAATTAGTCAGCACCTGTTATGTAATATTGAAATCCTAAAATCCCTTAGGAGTCTGATCAATAAATAAGCTGAAATTTAGTTCAATAAACTAAGTCATCTAAGTTATAATATTATCAGCTGAATAGATGAGATTATCCTTTATCCTTACTTTGGATTATATATTTTCTTTCTGCACTTAAATCTTGGAAAGCATTTTTAAACTTTGTTTATGGAGACTCTAGTTAACCCACTGAATGAGAAGTGTAAGCTTCAATTGACCACTTCTACATTTTACTTGGTACTAAATACCTTGATTTTTAGAAACAACTGCATGTGTGGCTTCATGCAGTTGGAATCTACTTTTCCTTGGATAGTTTTGTGGCTATGCAGACCTGCCAATTATATTCTTCAGTAAAATGTTTCTTTTCTGAAAGTATTTTTAGATTCTTGGTTTCATTTGGAATTGATTTTCCTCTCCATGCCGAGAAAGACATGGGTGTCAGAGCTTTACTATGGAATACAAGTTGACAGAAGGAAGCACACAGAAGGCGGATGTTGCCAATCAGAAAATATACTTATTCTTTGACAGCTGGGTCTTGTAAGGAACTGGCAGTAATGAAAAGTGATGCCCTTTAGCCAGAGAGAAATCACTATCATACTGTCACATCAGATTTGGTTCACCCTACATCAACACTTTGGCTAAAATATTGTTCTTGGGAAATATACTTCTGAATATGCTCTTGGATCTTTGGTAACATTGTAAATGACCATAAAGTGCAGAAAACAGTATCTGTCATAAGAAATAGCCAATGAAAGCAGTGGATAAGTAAACATTAGAACTCCTAAGATCCTTACCGTGACATGGACTTTAAAGCAGTACTCCAACAATGCAATCCGTCTTCTCTACATTCAAAGACAAAAGCCAGCAGGCCTTTGTCTCAGTTTATGGAGAATTCTAACTAATAACTTGTTTGAGGAGGGGGGTTTCTTTACTGAGGTCAAGATCTGTGAAGGGGGCTTCAGAAAGTTCATGGAGAAGTTGAATTAAAAGATTCACCCTTTTTGTATTTCTCTTCTGGGTCTTATATTAGTTTTTGCCTATAATTCTTTTGTGTTTCCACAAGATATGTATGTACTCTTATTTTACAGAAAAACAACAACTATACATGTGTTGCCGATATACAAAAGGTCAGTTGAGGGTTTAGTTCGAATTCCAAGATAAATCCACCCCAAAGGGGACAATGACAAGGAACGTGGTTCTGTTGAACTTGGATTTTTTTCTGAAATTTGCTTGACTTAAAAGTCTCTAGAAAAATCTTAGGCACCAAATTGTCATACGTGGACCAGTGTTTATTCTTGTGGTTGGTAAAAAACAAAGAAAGTCCTTTCTAAGTAGAATGGTTAATGGATCAACCCAAAAGCAAGAAACAAAAAAGTTATAAAACAAGCTAGACAATCATTTCTTTTTTTGTGTTTCCTGCCCATAAAAATCACACAATCTTGGCCAAATAAGTCATGTATCTTATAGTTACACTGTTTGGCAAAAGACTGTTTTTTAAAGATCTGAATTAGAATTTTAAAAAGTACATTAGAAAAAATACAAGCTCTTCATGTTAAAAGCTCTATAAGATATACCAAAAGCCAGATGATTGCGCCCCAGTCCATTCTAATTCCTGGCCACCTTATGTGTTATAGAGGAGAACTGCTGCACACGTGTGTTAGTCTGGGTTGGCTAGAGAAACAAATCCAGAGACACGCATATGTTTGTAAAAGAGAGCTTTATATCCAAAAGCAATTGTATATTGAGAAACTTCCCATCCCAGTCCAGATCAAGTCCGTAAGTCTGATATTAGCCCATATGTCTGATACGGGCCCATCAAGTCCTCTTCAGACTCACTTGGCACTTGCAACCATGTCGAATGCAGGAAGATCACAAGCCCATGGGTGAAAAGCCTGGTGGATCCAGTGGCAGTGGAAGCAGCTCCACGCTAGTGTGGTCTCCATATGGCTCCTCCATCCCTCTGAGTGTCTCAACAGCAGGAAAGTGCAGCAGAGAGAAAGCATGTGGTCTGCTCCAGGTAGAAAGAGAGGAAGTGCCCACACTCCTCAGGAGAAGGAGACATCAGCAGGCTGTGACCTGATTGACAGGCCAGACTTGACTCATATCTTCTTATAGGTGGCATGTTGGCATTAAAAAAACACAGAAAACTATCATAACACGGTTTTCAAAGACTGTAGTCTTGACAAAGCAGATAGGCAAGCCAACATAAAACACACACAGGATGCCATCCAATCAATTCTGCCTCGTGTTAGCCTGTAAGAGAGAGTAGATCTGACCTCAGGGCTCCCAAGGTTGTGACTACGGAAGCCGATTGCCCCATTTTCCTCCCTCGGAACAGCTGCTGGGTTCTAACTGCCACCATTTGGGTGAGCAGCATTTGCATCTTCACGTTGTCCGTCATCGGTCAACAGATCTGTCCAAAGCCCTCCGCAGTTAGTGGCAGAACTGGACCTGCTCTCCAGTTTCGACCTGATACAGCACCGATCCTGTCCTCTGTACTGGGAAGACAGGGTCGCACACCCGCAGACCACCACTAAGCTGGTAGACCTTTTAACAGCTAATCTGAATAATAATGTGTTTCCAAATGATGGATGTAAGATGGAAGCTTTTGATCATTTTATGGTTTGTTCTTCCCTGCCTCTCTTTCTCCTTGTAAAAATATTCAATTCATGACTTAATACTCGACAAATACATGTAACACAGGGAGAGTCATCATTTGTGTCTGACAGATCTCCTCGTGAGTATGAGGAGGGTTGCCCTCTAGATAGCCAATTTCCATTCTTTTCCTTCTAATGTTAACGAAGTTATTGAAAGTTATTGGAAGCGCAGCATCAAAGGACATTATTTCAAATGACTTGGTGCTGCAGAGGGTACCTTGTGGAAGGAATATCAAGCAGAGGCTCTCAGGTGCGTTTCCTTTTAACATGCAAGAAGAGAAATGCAATTACTATTTATTATTTAGGTACCTAATGCCTGCCCATCATGTCTTTTTGAATTTGGCCCAGAAACTTATAATTAAAAGAATCATTATCCCTGTGGGATATGGACACAGATTCACATTATTTCCTCAGAAGCTTGTCTGCTGTCTCACTTTAATGAAAATTTAAATCTCTTAGAATGATGTGTGGTACTTGGGCTTTTTCTTTCCTTTTCGTCTTCTTCTTCCTCATCCTGTTCTTCGTCTTCTTTTGTTGTTGGAATAGAACTGCCAAGGGGAAAAGACACTTGGGAAAATGAAGCCATTATTCATTTTTGTAGATACTTTTTCCCTCAAGCACTAATTATGATTTTTTATTCTATTTTAGAAGTCTTGATGAGAAGTCTATGAAAGTCTCTATATACTTACCTCAGAACTTGAGTGGGCAGAGTAGGAACAAAAGATCTAGAATTTTTTGTTTCCCATTTGTATGCAAGATTACCTGGCCCCTTTCACCTAGCTGAATGTTTTATAAAATAAATCCCTGTTGTGTATGTCAGCAATTTCCAGTTGTGGGCTATTGGAAGTAAATGTACCATAACATTCTTGAACAAATAAGGGGACATATACACTTATTTCTCTTGTCCTGATGCAGAATTTTATTTTGGACCATAATTGATCACAAATACTATAAAAAGGTGCTTTGAAAATTTCTTGGGAAAATGCCATTATCATTGAATTCCATTTTCCCACAAACTTTTGGAAACTCTTTTGTATAAACTTAATGAGAAACGTATCTGTATGCCCAGTAAAATCTAGACCATTATATTTTCCTTAATAATTAAACAATAAAAATCTCATAAAATAATGTCCTGCCTAATATGGGTATATATTGGTGACTGATCTAAAGCCAGAAAATGGTTAATGTTTTAGGAAAGTCTCTGTGATAGTTAAGGTTTGATGTCAAGCTTGATTGGGCAAGAATCATCAGTGGTTTAGGCCTTAAAACCTAGTAAGTTCCCACAATATGACTCAACATAATGTAATCAGATACGTGAGTACCATACTCACTTCACAGTTGTGATGCAATTAATTGCATGGATGCCCCCAGTTTGGGACAGGGGAATTTCTGGTTGTTTTTTGCCAGGTCTGGATCCTACACCTGGTCTTTTGTCATTGAGTCAGTAATCTCCTATGTTGTCGTTGTTTGGTGCCATCAGTAGGTTCTGACCCATACCAATCCTAGTACAATAGAAGGAACACTGCCAAGTTCTGTGACATTCTTACAACTGTGATGTTTGAGGCTATCGTTGCAGCCACTTAGTTAAAACATCTCGCTGTTTGATCAAACAGGCCTTCCTGTTTGATATTGCTCCTCTCTTTTATAATGCATGATTTCCTTCTTCAGGAACCAGTCTCTCCTGACAACCTGCCCAAAGCATGTGCAGCGAAGTCTCACCAGCTTTGCCTCTCTGCTCAGAATGCTCAGGATCTCCCGACTGTACCTTTGAGACAGATCTGTTATTCCTTTTGACAGTCCATGGTACTTTCCATATTTTCCCCCAGCACCATAGTTCCAATGCACGGATTCTTCTTCTGCCTTCCTTCCCGATGTCCCACGTCCACATGCATGTGAGGTGATTGAAAACACTACTATTGCCTACCAATTGTGGGAGTCCTCAGGGCCTGCCAACTTTGGATTCTTTTGCCTCTGCGGTCACAGGCCTGACTGCCGACCTAGGATCCATGTGTCTCTCTAGATAACACGTAAGCATCACTGACTTTGCTTCTCCAGTGGACCCAGACTAACACAGCCCAATTACATGTCAGAGGGATTTACATGTTTTACTTATTTTTAATTCAATTCTCACAACAAACTCTGTGAGGCTTTGTTATTATTTCTGTTTGTTGGGGTCAAAGGAGTCTTTTTTGCTCCCAAAACATAAGTGGCGATGCTTAAATCCTTGATTATGATTGCCAACCAGGAGTATGCACCCTGGTGGTGCAGACATGCTCTACAGCTAACCAAAAATAAAAGTGTTTGACAGCTTAAACCTATCCAGTGGGTTTGTGGGAGAAAGGTCTAGCAATTTGCTTCTGTAGAGATTACAGCTTTGGAAACCATATGGGCTACCTCTGCTTTGTGATACAGGGTGGCTATGAATCAGCATCAACTCGACAACAGCCAGCATCTGCCGTGATCCTGAGAGACACTTACTCCATGTTTGACAATCGACTGCTGTGCTAAGGACAGGTCTGCCAATGATTCCTAGTCAGTGGTCATGTTGCACACAGATAGAGTCTGGAGAGTAGTTTTAATCATAGTATGACACATTCACGTAGGTTATATCAAAAGATACTTTATTGATAAGAGAGTGGTGGGGAAAAATCTGATTCCTTTTCCTTTTCAGAATCATGTCGGAATATTAAAAAATCAAATACAGATGAAATCTTTTTTCCAAAAGCTGAAAAGTGGAGATCACAGAAGAGAACATAAGTAGTCACAGAACTATATTATCAGTCAACATAAAGAAATGCATGAACTAACTAAATTTTTGTCATCTTGCTACTATTCCAAAAAAGAAAAAAAAAAGGCGGGGCAGCGGGGGTGGGTAGATGCGAGCATATAATTAGGCTTGACTTTTAAATCAATTACAGAAAAGACCTAGAAAAACAAAGTTGTTTTGGTCCTTTAAAGCTGTTAGTTTCTAAAGGAGCCCCATGAAGGAGTATACTAGCTTTTCATGTGAGAAATCCCATGCCAGGAATTCAGTCATGTGTGTGTGTGTGTGTGTGTGTGTGTACACATATTCGTTTATATATTATTTCCTAGTATATCACATTGATGATTCTTTTCATAATTATAGAAGGCATGCACCATATTTTGTTCTTGTCATTAGGCGCCATCTACTTGGTTCTCACTAACTACAACCCCATGTCCAACGATATGAAACGCCGCCCCGTCCAGCACCAGCATCACAACTGTTCCGATGTTTGAGCCCATTGGTGCAGGCACTGGGTCCATCCATCTTGTCGGGAGCCTTCCTCTTTCCCACAGCTTCTCGCTCTACTTTACCCAGCATGGTGCCCATTTCTAAGGACTGGACTCTTCTGACAATACATCTGAAGTGGGTGCAAATATCTAAAGTCTACGATCTTGCCATCAGGAGCGTTCTGGCTGTACCTCTTCTATGACAGAGTGGGTTGTTCTGTTGGCAGCCGGGATACTTGCAGCATTCTTCACAAACACTGTAACTCAAATGCATTGATTGTTCTTCAGGCTTCCTTATTCAATGTCCAACTTTCACATGCCTATGAGGCCATTGCCAATACCAGTCCTTTTCAGCTCACTAATGCCCAGAATATCGGTCTTTATGTGTTCCATTTTAATTTTTACAACTTCCAATTTCCCTGGATTCATACTTTGTACATTGCAAGTTACACTTACTAATTGATGTTTACAGTTATTTCTTCACATGCTTCATCAGGAAATGAAGGTCCCAAAGGCTCACTCCCACAAGCTTTACGCCATCAAAGTCACTATGTGTTACTCCACGTTGAGAGGCCAGCTCTCAGACCTGTCATTTTCAGTGTCCTCTGACCTGAGGGACGCATTTTCTCACATTACCTCTGACAATATTCTGCGTCTGTTCATTAGGTTTCTAGTATCTGTGCTATCCATAAGGTTTCCAGTGACTAGCTCGTCTGAAGTAGGTGCTTATTCTTTCTTCATAGTCCGTTGTTTGTCTGGAACTCCAGTTGAAACCTGTCCATTTTGATGATCCCATTGGCATTTGAAATACCAGCATCACAGGAACACACCAGCCACCACAGTATGACAAGATGAGAGACAAAAGTCTCCATATTTTCGAGTACTGTATTTAATTTCCACTTTTGTAGTGAATGCAACAAATTACATGCTATGGGGTCTTCACAAAGGTCTTGGAAATGTGCCATTATCTCTTAATACTATTTTTCCATGTGCTTTTTGAAAGCTCTTCATGTGTATGGCATGTAATGTACCTGGTTCACTTTGTGTTTTAAGTAAATCCAGTTGGACCATGGAGTTATACAATGTGAAAGTCCTGCTGTGCATAAGTTTCACCTTATGGGCTGCATTTGTGTTACACAGGCATTTGGAATTGCCTTTATAATAATCTACAATGCAATAATAATATACCTCAACAAATTAATATTTAGCAAAAATAAATATAGCTTTTTCATGGTCTTTGTTTGACCTCATTAATCTTGTTAGACCTTAGTATGTATATTTGTATAATTACGCCTGCATGAAACTTAAAGCTTGAAATCCAAGAACCAGGGCTGATAAAACCCTTCAGAAACAGTAACGGGAGTAATGACTCCCTGAGGGTATGGAAAGAGAGAGGAGTGGGTTGAGAGGCAGCTGACAGTGATGATGCTGTATAACCCCACTAGAGGGGAATGAAATACAGAATTGTAGGTGAATGGATACATTGGATGGTGTAAGATATGAAATATATTCTTATATATAAACATTTAGAAATATATGAAATATATATCTATATTATGGTATTAAGGGTTCCTGGGAGTAGAGTGGGGAAGGGAGGGGATAAAAGGGAGCTGATATCAGAGCAGTCAAGGAAAATGAAAATGTTTTTAAAATGATGTTGACATCAATTGTACAATTATGTTTGAGCTAATTGAATTATGGATTGTTATAATATCTGTGAGAGCTCCCAATAAAATGATTTTAAGAAAACTTTAATGGGCATAGAATAGATATATTACTGTTTCCATGTAAAATATGAGAACAGAGAAATTGAGATATTTAATCACTTGTCTAAATTCAAGTGTCTCTGAGACAGAATAATGGTAAACACTGAAAATCCCATGCACCCTCATGAAGTGTCAATTCAATTAAAGAACTCAAAGCCTAGAGCAGTAATGAGACAAACTGCCAAATATGTGACATTGGATTTGAAAACCAAAATGCTGTGGTAGCTCTATGCTCAGAGGAGAGGAGACTCTCTCCCATAGAATGGGTTGATTTACCTACTAAAGGTGCAATCTGAGCAATTAGAAGGCTGGAATATTTGAGAGGACCCTCAATGCTTTGCCATTTGTCATGTGTGTTAGATAAAAAACAAAAATCCAAACTCACTTCCATCGAGTTGATTTTGACTCACAGTGACCCTCTAGGAGAGAATCGAGCTTTTCTGGGCTCCTCGTGCTTTCAAAATGTGTATCTTGAGGTTGGCAGCTCAGTTTGTAATCACTACGACACAAGGGCTCCCTTGTGCATCAGATAGATGTCCTGTATTTAACCTTCACAAAAATCCAACCAAGCCCAGGACTATTGCCACCATTGTGACAGCAGCAGAAACTAGAGGCAGGTGAGAACCAAAGCAGAGAAGGAGTGCAAGGACTTCTCATCGTTCCTCCCAGATGTCTCAGGTGGTGATTCTCCTCTGCCCATTTCTTCCTGGTATCTGGTTGTTAATGTTCACTGCTATGGGTCCTTTGGCAGGGGCTCAGGTTGAAAATAGCCATAGAGTAATTAACATGTGAGCAGGGCTTGAAGTAATGGGAAACACACACCAACAAAAAGGTCCACAGTGGATGGCATTGTTGGACCTTGTGACATGATCAACAGGCAAAATGCTTGCGAATATCTCAGAAAAGCACAGAGATCTCTTGCCTTGAGTAGAAGAACTTAGGTGTTTTGAACATTAATCATCCACCCCAGGAATCAGAAATCAAGGGGAAAAGAGCTTGGATTTTTTTTTTTTTTTTGTTATTTGTTTCCCTTCAGGGGGCAGAAATGATAATACAGTATACAGAATTTCAGATGGCCCATTAAAAGAATAACTTTATTTTGAATCCCCAAGTGCTGATAAAACACTCTCATGTCTGCCTTTTATCTTGGCATAAACAAGTGCTGCATGAACAGAATGGTAACAGAACCCATACTCCAATCAGCAGATGAACAAACAATAACAGCAGAGAATGGGAGTGTCGTGAGGGGCAAAAGGTTGCACCACAAAGGAAAATATTTTGACATTCAAAATATGAGCTCTGGAGTCAGAATAAAAAAAAAACACTGATTCCTTGGCAACGTAAAAATGGTTAATCTGTTACAGATAAGAATTTTAATTATTTTTATACTAGACATTTTGTCCCTGAAGATCTTAGAAAAGGGGAACAAAACGCTGGAGAACGTACAAAGGATAATGTTAGAAAATAAAATAAACAGGCAACAAGTGCACAGAAAAGCTCTCAGCGTGGATTGCTTTGTACCATTGACTAGCTTCCCATGTCTGCTACTGCCTGCACAACCCTGGGTCATTTGGAGAAGCTGGAACAACCCTTGTGGGCTCCACAATCTTCTCTGTCATGACCCTAACTGTAGTCAATGTATAAAGAACATGGAAGTAAAGCAGCCCATCTGGATTCTACTCTTGAAATGATCAGAAAGTAGAACAATTCAGTATTACCCAAGTCGGATTATTTCCGGGAAATACACATATTAGGCAATAATCTCCGAGGCAAACACAGTCTTCCATGTCAAGCAGACTCAATGGTCAGTCCCCATTTTCCATCGTCTGCCCTCTGTGTCAGTAAGCGTCTAAGCATTGGTTCCTTATCTGTAAAATGACACTCATCCTAGGTCCCGCCTCTCGTAGGATGTTTGTTACAACTAAGTAAGATGAAGACCAGATGCAGACTAACTAGCAGACGCTCTCATTCTCCGTTTTACGGTCAGTCATTCCAGTTTTCTCTGAGGCTGTGTCTACACTCATAAACCGGATTGTCAGAATCATTTTTTGAAGAGTCTATGTTTAGTCAACCCATTTTTCAAAGCTATTTGATATAGTGACAGGGCTTCCTACCTTTTTAGGTTTTGTATATTGCTTGCATATTGCATAAAGTATACAAGAAGTATCTTGAAAACCTATATTCTTGATGCAGAACCGCTGAAAAGTGTTCATAAAAACAACAAGAACAAAGTCCCATCCTCATTATCATCAAGTTTATTCTGACTCAGGGCTACCCCAGGTGTTGCAGAGTAGGACTGAGCACCACAAGGAATTTCTTGGTTTTCCTTTCTATAGAGAAGGAGATCACCAGGCCTTTCTTCCACGGTGCTGCTGAATGAGTTTGACATGACCTTTCACTGAGAAGTTGCACCCAAGTATCAAGAGACTGGGGAGTTTTCTGAAATGTTACTTCCCTCTTGTAGAGAAGACCCCTTAGAGCACCCGCAAGGACTTTAGAACATACATGTGATTTGGCCAGCTGCTTGTAAAGTGGAAATATAGCAGGAGGCTGGGTCAGGGTGACCTAGAACAGAGAAGTGGGGCCATGTGGCTAAAGTAAAACTAGGCTTCCCAAGGCTGCTTGGGAGGCTAGACAACCAGATGCCTATCCAGGGAATGATCCCAACCGATGGAAGAGGCTGTGAATCAAGGCAAGAGCTCGCTTCCATCTTGCCCACCCTCCGTGGTTTCCTTTCCTCCCTTTCCTTGTAGCCAAATCCTTAGAGCAGAACACAGACTGTGAGCTTGTATTCAAGGAGAATGAGAAGGACCGAGAAAGACAGTGGCCTGAGAGCACAGTTGGCTACGAAGAGGAAATTATGGTGGGGCACTTCCAGGGGGAAAGGGAAGCATGCTAAATAGTTCCCAGAGGAAGTAAAGCCAAGTGAGTCGGCTAACTGGGAGCTTTCCAGAAAAGCAAACCAAACAAAATACCAAAGGCGCTTCAGGTTTAATAACATCAATTTCTAAAGGGGAAAGCCGAGAGTTATTGTGTGTTGTTCAAAATCGCCATGAAGGGAAAATGAGTGGGTGAGTGGAGAGCATCTAGCACACTGCCGGAAAGTTCCTTCCAAACCATGTCCTTTTCCCCAGAAAAGCAGAGACTGAGGTAGATGTGAAAAAATGACTTAATCGATCAATACATGTTAGATTGCTACACCTCAAGCCTCGTTCACGCTAAAAACGAAGAAGCAAAAAACACTTGGAAACTAGACTTCGGAGATTAGTTGGTCTTACTGGGGGGAGAGACGCTGAAATCCACTACCAACAACTGGGCTCATAAAACCCAAGTGCACGGAAGAAAGTAGTCTGACAAGACAGTCTGGGACAACTTGCTGTTGGGATTTAGAACCTCCCGAAAGTACGCTGAGCAGACCCTGAGAGACACCACAGATCATTTTCCCGAGAAATTCTCTGGTCTCCCCAGAAAACACACACGGTTGAAAGCACGGATTGCTGCCAATCGCCCTCACGTTGGCGCCGATTCCACAGAAGGAAACATGGCCGGGCCCTGCGTCGCCTTCATTTTCAACCACGTCCGTGGTTGTGGCCACTGTGTGCCTTGAAGTCCCTTCTACCTTGGAGGAGTCTCCTCCGGCACGTTATCAGATGCTATTTATCCCAGTGCGTATTTGTGACCCACAGGGTTATCATTGTGCATTTTTAGAAGAAGATCGCCAGGCCTTTCTTCCTCTTTCATCTGACAGTTCTGCAATGTGTGACCCATCAGGTATTTGAAATCCAGTTGGCATAACTCCAGCATCTCAGGGACAGCCGGACAGTCTGACAGATGAGAGAGAGATGCACCAACAAATCTCCTTTCCCCTCTGGAGAGGATCAGACACAGCCTTTGGTGCAGAAGAAAAATGGTGCATTGTGCCTTTGTATGTGTGCGTGACTGTGCTGTGTGAGTCTGGGCCATTCTAACATCCGGCCGGTGAGCCTGAAAATGGTTCCAGCTCTCAGATCGTCACCCTCCTTTGAGATGTGGCAGTGGTGGCAGTGGAAAGGGAAAGGACCCCGAAGCTATAGCAGCCACCTGAAGATGATTTGAGCAGGAAAGTTTTCAACATGTTGAACTGCAGTGATTCAAAGCGGTGAGTGTGTCTGGATTCAAAAGAGAAGCCAAATGAGGAGAAGCACAGCTCTACTTTGGTAAATGGCACAGATGCTGGCGCGGACGGAAATGTCACTGGCGTTGTGCCGGGGCTGGGTTCTCATCAAGAGTGTGAAGAGAACGTCTGAGTGGATTGTAGATTTTCAGGAGGGAGGGGTGCAGGCCTCGGCAGATTCTCACCCTGAAAGAATCATAATGTGGCACAGCTTGGAGAAGACACTTCAACAGAAACCAGAGAGAAACAAATCAATCTGCACCCCCAGGGTCCAGCAGGGGAAGTGTGGGTACGGAGCTGGTATCTTCAGGAATCACGTTTTAAAGATCTCCTGGTGCCAGACACTGAAAAGCACTTCAAATGCCTACCAGGAAGACAGGTATCATCCTGGGAGCAACAAAAGGGAGGAGGCAGAGGCCAGTTGCCACTTTGTTTTGGAACTGTTCACAGTAGCTTCTGCATCACTGAAATCAAAGGATGCAAACTTGACAGACATATCAGATGACACTGCAGCGTGGTCTCTGCAAAAAGTAATTCGGGGTGGGGGGAGATGCTGCTCAGCTCAGGTGTAGTAAGAAGCTGCAAGTTTAGTGACCAGAAGCTGCTGGAAGTTTGCAAACTATTGGAAGGCAGCATTTGGGTAATACGTGAAACGAGATTGCCATGGGGTGTTACATCTGCACCATTCATAGCAGCAACATAATCACTCCAAATTCTACTGCTTCTGCTCAAGATATCAGCCCTACATCTCTTCGCTTCCTTTTTATTAAACCTAAAATCGATTTGACATGCAAGCAAGTTTGTCAGGCAAAGAGAGAGCAAGCTAGGCATTGTTCCCTGAGGTTAATTTGTCAAGTGCAATGTCCTAAGATTCTCAGCATGGCATCCGAGGTAGAAGATCATCTCCTGATGATTATGGAAACTGTGATTTGTCTTCTTCCTGATGTATAGCTTTATATCCTTGAATGGTCAGGTTATTACACGGCAGCAGATGACACCCGATGTAATGACTTTGTGTAATCCACTTTCTCTTGACACCCTGAGCTGTATACATTCTGCTAAGGAAAGCTCAATGTTCTTCATGAGATGCTTGGTACTTTATGGCTTCAATTTCATCCTGAAAATTTGGGCGGTGGTTCCAGAGGGGCAGGAGCGGGGATTCCTTAAAAGTTGACCCACCTACAGAAAGGCGGATTCTCCAGTTCTGACGACTACTATCACACAGATTGAGATCTAATACCACTGGTGGGTACCTATTCCCCATTAGGGACCCTCATGGGACCCTCAAGATAATTTATAGAGCTGGACATCTAATATATGTTTAGGTTACCTGCTATTGTATAACAAGCCACCTCAAAAACTCAGTAGTTCAAATCAGTACTATTTGATTATTTCAATAATCAAATGATTCTGTTGTTTGACTGAGCTCTGCTGGGTGGTTCTTTAACTTCCTGTGAGGTGGACCAGGGCTGCATTGAGAACCTGGCTTGATGGCCCACTCTAGACCAGTGGTTCTCAACCTTCCTAGTGTCGCGACCCTTTCCTGCAGTTCCTCATATGGTGGTGACCCCCCAACCATAACATTATTTTCATTGCTACTTCATAACTGTAATTTTGCTACTGTTATGAATCCTGACCCCTGTCAGAGGGTCATTTGACCCCCAAAGGAGTCGCAACCCATAGGTTGAGAACTGCTGCCCTAGCTGGTTTACTCACATGGCTGGCAATGGGCACTGCCTTGCAGAAACTTGACTGGGTCTATGGACAACAGTGCCGCCATTTCCCTTTACGAGTGTCATTCCATGTGTCTTGGGCTTCTCACAACACGGCACCTTCATTTCAAGAGAGAAAACGCTAAGTGGGAGTGGATTACTCAAGACCATGTTTCATTGGGTCCCATGTATAGAGAATATCAATCTCACATTACAGGTTAGGGTGCATATCCCCAATTTATAGACACCTAACACTCACACTCTATGCTGTGACCCATAAGACTGCAAAATTTGGTTGGCCTACACTGTATTAAGTAAGTATTAACTACACTGTATTATCCTAGCTGTGGAGAGTAAGAGCAAAATATTGTATAATTTTAAATGATTAATTGAGCTTGTTAATGTTCTCAATCTAAAACATGAACCAGCATCGGTGGCGGTTTCCTTATATGTAGCATTTAATCATTTTCTCACTTCTGCCTAAACTTTATATCCTGAGAAAATATAATTAGAGTTGAGCCGTGTAATGCCAGAAATACCATCTTACATATAGCCCAGGGTAGAAATAATTTTAGAATTCATATAATTCACCTTTTTTTTTTTTTTTTAGGAAAGAGGCTGGGTCCTATGAGGTTATAACTTGCTTAGCCCCCTCCCCAGTTCAGAGAGGGTGTTCCTCTGTCATTTCTTTCATACCTTGTGCATAGGGTTTTTGTTTGCCATCGAATTCCAATGAGATAAAGTTTCGGAAGAGGCAGTATAAGTAGAGGTTAAGGGTGCAGACTTGAGGACAAAGCCACCAGGTGCCCTGGAGCTGATTTTGACCCACAGTGACCCTCTGCACAGCAAAACCAAAGATTGCAAGGTCCTGCACCATCCTCATAATGGTCCCTCGGGCGGCGCCCATTATGCAGTCACTCGGTCACTCCATCTCCTTGAGGCCCTTCCTGTTTCACTGCCCTTACCCTGGACGAAGCATAGTCTCCTTTTCCAGCCACTGGTCTCTCCTGAAAATATGTCTTTCCCTCCCTGCCTTGTGATTCAGATAGCCTGTGCCTCAGGGTTGTTTTGTTTGTTGTTGTTGTTGTTTTGTTTTTTGTTATTTGGGTGCAAATAACAGTGTTTGCCTTTTTGATTTATTAAGGGAGAACATGAATTTATTTTTACAAATTGCTCTGAACTGTTGCTGACACATGAATATCCCACTTCTATTGAGTTGATTCCCACTGAGAGCAACTTTAGAGTAGAACTGTCCCATATGGCTTCTGCAACTGTCAAGCTTTAGGAGAGCAGACAGATTCATCTTTCTCCCACAGAGTGGCTGGTGGGCTTGAACCTTGTGGTTGTCAGGCAGCACCTAACCCATGGCATCACCAGGACATGTCAATGGAACTATGGATAAAATGCTTATATTGTAGTGAAGACAAAGAGAAATGGACTGGACCCTCAGCCATACCAGCTTACTCTTCACATGCAGATCTTCCAATGGGCTGGCGAGGAACTCCACCATGACCTAGATGTTGCCATGGCACAGAACCACACAGTGCTTCATTCTGTTGGAGAGTCAGAGCAGACCTGACAGCACAGAACATAGCTTTCCCCCCGAAGATACTGCAGGTTTACCCATGAAAGGAACTTCCTTAGGCAAAACTATTTGAGAAATCATGAACAGTCCCCATTAATATTGAAGCATTTAACTGAAAATCTTGAGCACCAGGGTGTCTTAAACTATAAGAGAAACCCTTCTCAATAGTCACAAATAATACAGAGTATCTTACCTATTGTCCTTGTACAAGACCCCCAAATTACAATCATGTGTTGGCTTCTAATGATCCCATTTCCATAAGTCACATTACCTCTTCCCCATCCTGCCTTTCTGGCTACCTCATATCTAAAGTGATGTCTGTTCTCCCAGTAGCCCCTGGTCTGTCTGGCTGTGAACTCTAGCAGGCTTTTACAGGATCTGAGCCATCACCATTTCCTCTGCACAGCTATAGAATATTGATGATGCTAAATTGTTCTCCATGAGATTTGCTATCACCATGGACCTTATCTGGGTTACAGACACTTAGGTTAATTCATTTCTCAGAAGCCTCTGAACCTCTAGTATTTATACTATTTACTATCACTGTCACCAAATTCAGCTCAGTGGCCTGGTATGAGGTACTAGGACCCTTATCTGGCATACACATATCACCTCTACCTCCCCCGCTTAGGCCGTCTTTCATTCTTGAGCATAGATTGTCTGCCCATACATTCACTCTCTTCTCAGTCTAATAGTTACAGTCCTAATTGTGAACACTGCTTCCTTTCAGACTTTGTCTTTTCCATACCAAAACACTTAGTTCTTAGATGGTCGATGGAGAGGTTGGGAGTCAAAATGTAGGAGATTGGATGTGGGCAAGAGTGAGATAAGAAGATGTATTAGGCTGGGTTGACTAGAGAAACAAATCCAGAGACACTCGTGTATGTTTATAAAAAAAGGTTTAAATCAAAGCCCACGTGGAAGAAGCACACCAGCCTGTGAGATCACAAGGCATCGAAGGGATCAGGTATCAGGCATCAGAGACCAAAAAATATCATAGCATTGTGAATGAGGGGAGCGCAGAGTGGGGACCCAGGGCCCATCTGTAGGAAACTGGACATCCCCTTGCAGAAGGGCTGTGGAGAGGAGAGGAGCCAGTCAGGGTGCAGGGTAGCAATGATGAAAAATACAATTTTCCTCTAGTTCTTGAATGCTTCCTCTCCCCTATTATTATAATCCCAATTCTACCTTACAAATCCGGCTGGACTGGAGGATGTACACTGGTACAGATAGCAACTGGAAATACAGGGAATCCAGGACAGATGAACCCCTCATGACCAGTGGTGAGAGTGGCGATACCAGGAGGGTGGAGGGAAGGTGAGGGAGAAAGGGAGAACAGATAACAAGATGTACGTAGAACCTCCTCCCTGTGGATGGACAGCAGAGAAGTGGGTGAAGGGCGATGTTGGATGGTGTAATATATGACAAAATAATAATAATTTATAAATTATCAAGGGTTCATGGGGAAGGGTGGAGCGAGGAGGGAAGAGCGGGAAGGGAGTTGGAAAATGAGGAGCTGATACCACGGGCTCAAGTAGAAAGCAAATGTTTTGAGAATGCTGAGGGAAACTAATGTACAAAAGTGCTTGGCACAATGGATGGATGGATGGATTGTCATAAGAGCTGTATGAGCTACTAGTAAAATGATTTTAAAAAAAGAAAATGATGTTAGCAGGATATGTGCAAACATGCTTGACACACTGGACGAATGTATAGATTGTGATAAGAGATGTAAGAGCCCCCAATAAAAGTACTTTAAAAATAAATAAATAAATAAAATTTTAAAATAAAGATGCAATAAACAATGAAAAAAATTTTTTTAAGAAAACAGACCAACCCAGTCCAGATCAAGTTCAGAAGTCCAATATTAGACCATATGTCTGGTACTAGTGTATAATTTCTCTTCAGACTCATGCAGCACATGCAATGATGCCAAATGCAGGAGGATCACAGGCCTATGGGTGGTAAATCTTTTGGATCCAGTAGCGGTAGAAGCATCTGTAGGGCTCTGGTTACCATCAGTGTGGCTCCATGTGGTGTGTCAACTGGAAGGTAAAGCGGAGAAAGGAAGGAAGGAAGATAGGAAGAGAGAAGTTCCCAGAATCCTCATGGGAAGGCCACACCCACAGGGGGCGGTCATCAGGCTAGACTCCACCCCTTCATTCTTTTATCAAGTTGACATGAAACTGTGTAACTACCACACAAGAGAATGTCAATGAACACTCTCTCAGTGAATATTTCTGAATTGTATCTAGACCAACTAATGCAGTCACGTGTAACCAAAAAAATAAACTCACCACTATTGAATTGATGGCAACTTACAGCCTCGGTATAGGAGAGGATAGAACTACTTCTGTGGGTTTCCAAGATTGTAACTCTTTATAGGAGTAGGAGGCCCCGTCGTTCTCCCTTGGCAGAGCAGTGGTTTTGAATGGCTCACCTTCAGGTTAACAGTCCAACCCATAGCCACTCTGCCACAAGGGCTCCGTGCAGTCACTTCTGGTGGAGAAGAAAGAAGTCAGTGTTTCAAAGTCACAGAAGAGTTAAATATATCTTGACAAAAATATAGCAGATGTCCGGAGGCTACTTGTGACTAATTCCAAGGGCTATGCAGAGAACAGTCACTATAAGAATATGTCGGTCAGTAAGGCTTTATGGAAGAAGTGAGAGTTTGAACTAGGTTGTGGAGGGCTCCTAAGAATTGATTGGGAATAGAGAGCCGCAAGGAATATTTCTAATGGTGGAATCCTTGGAGTAATCATATGAGAGCTGGGTGCTATCATGTGTGTTTGTACAGTTAGAAATGCAAACGTTGCCTGAAGTTCGGAATTCACAGGATTGCTCAAACTTGGGCTTGGAGAAGTGATTCGGAAGTAGGGCGATGTGTCCCAGGTAAAGGAAACATTTAGGCTACGACACAGAAATGAGAGTCTGGGAGGGTTCCCTGAATAGAGTGCATTCCAATTTTAACAAGATAAAGAATGCATTCTATTTGTTTATTTGGTTTGATTGTTTGTGTTTAGTAGTTAAGGCCTACTTTAAAGTCTATTGAATATCAAAAAAAAATCTTGCTTTATTCTGAACAGAATTGTAGAATTTTATTTTCTCCTAGCCTTAAACCTACACGATTAAATACCCATGTGGACATTCTAGCCATTATTCAAATTTTATAGAGTTTCCATTTCTTCAAATCATTCAGAGCAGAAAAGTTCTTAAGCCCACTATGTGCTTTGCTGTGGGACTATCGGGATCCCTTGGTTAGCTCAGTCCTAGGCACATAATAGATGCTCAGTACACATTTATAGGATGCAGGCATTAATGTTAGGTATTCCACGTGTACAAAATAAGCATAGTTGAATGGCCTGTTGTCAGTTGACTACTATCTATCATACCTTTCCTTTCCTAAGAGTATGTATCTCAATTTTTATCATATTTTTCTCTCCATGTCTTTGGGCGATGAGGATCCCAACTGAAGCTTCCAAGATGAGTCCAGATTTTGGTCATCCAACAATCTAGTCAGTGATTACCTCTCGAATGAACCTGTGAACTCAACTTTGGCCAATGAGAATGGAGGGTGGGATTGCTAGAAGGTTTTGTTTTTGTTTTAAGTTATGTCCTTGTTGGGGGCAGGAGGATGGAGACCCCAAATTCAAACATAATCTATAGGCAATTCTTCATCAACACTTAAACAGGATATATATAAGACAAGGCCTATTATCTGGAAATGGAAAATCATCAAGGCCCCACGCCCAGGCAAGTTCTTGGATATTTTTTTTTTTTTTAGTTCTTGGATTCTTGTTACAACTTCGAGCGTAAGACAGTGTTTTCCCGGTTCAGGGGTTGTAGTCTATTTTGAAATACGTTCGGCGGGTACAACTGCCACACACCTGGATGATGGCAAGAAAATGTTCCAATGGAAGCAGAATTGATGTCAAGCCTCAAAATGGGCTTGAGGGTTCCCAGTATCGCTAGCAGCCTGCCACAAGCCAAGCATTTCAGGGTTGAAACGCTGATAGAGTTTGTCCTCACTTGTACAAGGGAAGGGAGAGCAGACATTGTTTTCACTCCCTCCTGGCAGAAGTGATGAAGGACGCATGTGGACTTGAAGCAACTAATTAGTAAGAAGAGTGAGCGCTACTCTGAGCTAGAATAGAAAACGGACAATAAACCAAGCAAGAGCCTGGGTCCATCTGTGTGTGAGCCCCTCCTCCTCATGTCCAGGCTGTCGTCCAAATAAATTCCTCGCTTAATGTGAAGAAGCTGTTATGTCAACCTGAATAAGGTGTCTGTTACCATGAAAGCACAGTCCAGATATAAAATCCCGAGGTAATTCAAAAACTGAGATGCTCACTTAAAAGACTGCAATGATGCCTTTCTCCTATCCTATGAACAAGACCTGAGAACAGGTTGGTTTTTTCTTTCTCTCTTTGTGTGTAACCATGAAATTAAAGAAAACAAAGAAATTATGATGGCAACGAAGTATGTATTTTAGGAAAGATGTGTTCTGTCGGCTCTGAACAAATATCAGCAGAAAGCGCCCAGCTCAATTTGAATGGGTGACTGGACTTGGTGGGTTCTGTTTGTTGGTTGGTTGTTTGGGCACCTTCGGGAGTTAGGTTGTGTTCATTTCCCAGGAACAATTCCAACAGAGACTTTGCTGGTTTCCTGCTGAATTTCACTTGTTTTAGGACAGCTGGATCAGGTCTGGTGTGAATGTGTGTTGTGGATTCCCATAGTTTATACATTACTTTATAAATTTACACAATTTGAAGAGTTGGGTACTGTGCTCAAAATTTAATTAGATTTTTAATCAGAGCTGCAGAAAAAAATTGTTTGAAAATAAAGTCCCTTACAATGATCCAAAGCTCAAATATTGTACAAGGTAAGTGGAAAAAAATTACCACTGGGATTCCAATTCACATATGCACGGGCTCATTCCAAACTAGACCAGAACTCACTGCCAGCAGGTTGATTCAGACTCATCATGACCCTAGAGGTCAGACTAGAACTGCCCTTCTGGGTTTCCAAGCCTGTAACTCTTTATGACAGAAGAAAGCCTCATCTTATTCCAAACAGAATGTGTTCAAACATGTCACTGATCAGTAGATGGGTGCAGACAATGCTCAGTAATACATTTGTCTTAATCTCATTCAAACAATAACAACCACAAACAGCTCTAGAAAACGACCACACCTTAATAAGAAAAGGACAAATCGCCCAATGAAACATTGAGCACAGACCATGTACAGATAATTGACTAGAGATGACATCCAAGTGACCAACAAGCATCTGAGGAAATGTTCACGTTTATCAACAATAACAACAAACTCAATGCCACATTCAATGTTGACTCGTAGCCACCCCGTGGACAGAATCGAACTGCTCCCATCTGGGGTTGAGGTTGTCGACCTTTAAACCCCTAGACCACTGCAGCTCCACTACTCAGTCTCATCGCTGAAAAACATGCCAAACTCACTGCCAAGACAGCAATTCTGACTCACAGTGAACCTGTCCTCTCATTAGGATACCTAATGGGGTGGGGGGGGGGGGCCCAGCAGAAGAGGAACATTCCCAGGATTTCTGATGGCTCGATTAAATTCAAGTTACAGAGGTCAGCTCAAAAGCTTAGGGCTACTTTGGGAAAGGGGGCGGGGGGGGGGGGTTCAAATAGGCGATCTGGACAGATTTTCTCTCAAGGACACAGGGTGGTCATGGGAGCCTATGAGAAAACTTTTTTTTTTTTAGTGACAAAAAGAACCGGAAGATTGGCCTGAGGATTTTTTCTTCTTCTTTTTGAATCACGCATGCACTCCTGGCTCCTTGGTGAAGAGCGGCCAGGGTTGCTTGTCAAGACTTCCTTTGGGAAACTGTGCTGTCTGCCCTCTCACCCTGGCCTTGCTCTGTCACTGTCCTTTGTTCCCCAAACAAATGACATGTGAAGGAGCCGGGTTTGAGTTCTTTGAGGAAGAGTACAGAATGCCTTGGGGACAGGTGACGGCTGTTCAGGGTCTTTGAGGTGCTTTCCAAGTCACAGTGGCGCTAAGCACGCCCACAGCCTCCCGCACCAGCACCATTGTAGCTACCTGTGAGCCCATTGTTGCACCCACTGTGTCAATCCATCTTACTGAGAGTCTACCTCTTTTTCAATGACCCTCCTGTGCTTGAAAAAACATCCCTATATCTTAACAAATGAGTCTCAAGATAGAAGTTGATGCTTTAGAAAAAAAAAAAAAACCCAAACTCTTCAACATCATAAAAATTTGTGGCAGAGTGAAAAATAACCCTCAGGGAATAGCTTTTGATAAGCATTGAACATCCAGCTGGCTAAGTTGTTACCAAAAACTCACTGCCATTGAGTAGATTCGAACTTATAAGTCAGCGGTTTTCAACCTGTGGGTCGAGGCCCCTTCAGGGGTGGAATGACCTTTCACAGAGATCGCCCGGTTCATAACAGTAGCAAATGACAGTGATGAAATAATAACAAAAATAATTTTATGGTTGGGGTGGTCACCACAACGTGAGGAACTGTATGAAAGGGTCACAGCATTAGGAAAGTTGAGAACCACTGTCATACGTGGTTACTTCTGATACAATTCCTTCACACTCTAAAGTTCACTATATGGACTGTTTGCCTTCTACCAAGGCATTATAAAACTGTATTGTTAATCCCTTCATCTTGGGTTTAAATTTATTTTATTTTTTTAGAGGTCACTTTACTGGGGGCTCTTGCAGCTCTTATAACAATCCATACATCAATTGTATTAAGCATATTTGTACATAAACTAAATTAAGAGAAAATACTGAAGGCAGAATGCAATGAGGTGAGTGTTCCGATCTGAAGAGTCAATGGTTGGAGTCCGAGGCTGACTAGCAATGACGCCTTGAGGCCGGTGACTCTGGTTTGCTGACTTTCAAGTCCTTCTCCAGGGACTGGTCTCTCCTGACAACATGTCCAAAGCCTGTGAGACAAGTCTCCCCATCTTTGCCTCGAAGTATTCTGACTGTACTTTTCCCAAAACAGATTGATTTGTTCTTTTGGCAGTCGATGCTACTTTGCGCACACAGTGTAGCCTTCCCTTTTTCTGCCATGAGTCTCTGTCTTTGCCTCTTAATCAGATTCTCTCTCCTCTCTTTGTGCTCCTCTTTCCTGGGAACTACTTCTGAATGAGAACAGACTTGGCACCTAACGGGAGTCTGTGGTCTTCTCCAGGCTCATTCCATCATCTTTTTATTACAATAGAGCATTCACCTTCATTGATGAAACACTAGTCCCATCATTGTCTATCACTGTCACTTTCAATATTTTGAAGTGGGTGAATCCACGTATCTTTGCCAGTTATTATTATCATAGCCTTCCTTTAACCCTTTAACCTCTGATGTCCCCCGTACTGTATGTCTTCAGGGCATCATCCCGCTCTTCTTTCTGCTGGGCTGACCCTGCACCTGAACCTATAGGGTTTGGTCTAGGGCCCTGGAGGATTTCCGGGATATGGCTACCTCCTGAACAGGAAGCTGACGTGATCAGCCTGCCATTCTGGATGTGCCTTTCTTATTCTAACACCACAGATACCCGCCCCCCCCCACCCCCACACACACACACAGGACAAACTCTGACATTCTCCAATTCTGTTTCTAAATGGATAAATAAAAGCATAACCACCACCACCCCAACAGAATCTTATAAATAAGAAGATTGGGTGGTGCCGTGGTTAAGTGCTCGGGTGCTAACCAAGAGCTTCACGGTTCACCCCCCCAGTGGCTCCATGGGAGAGAAGTGTGACAATTTGCTTCCATAAAGAAGAACGCCTTGGAAATCCTGGGGAGTAGTTATACTCTCGCATGGAGTCCCTCCGACTCAGAACTGACTTCATGGCAATTGTTTGTTCTTGTTTAAATAACAACAACAATAACAACAAAACTCCATACTAAGAGTTGGTGAGTAGAAGTGCAGAATCCATGTTAGCCAAATGGGGAATTAGTATTCAGAACATAAAGAAATACATATACATGTATATGAAGAGGTTTCTGAAAGTTCTTGGAAAAATTTCAGTATCTTGGAACTCCATTTCCCCACTACTTTTTTTACCCTCCTTTAAACTTACATGCACATGTTGGCTTATTTAGAGAAGCAAAGCTAGTAATGCTATCTACATACACATATGCACCTATGTACAAAAAGCTTTCTGTCAAGAAATAGCTCACGTAGAAAGGGATAAACCCACTCTAGTTCAAGTCTGTGGGTCAGATGACAAGTCGGAGGGTTCTCCTGACTCGTGCGGCTGTGGAGGGAAGATGAAGGAGGGAGCAGGAAGACCACAGGCTGGTGGATACCAAGTTCAATGGATCCAAGATGGGCAGGCCCTTGATGGTTCCTGGGATCAGCAGGCATATGGCAGAAAATCAGCAAACCAGATGCAGGATCTGGCTCTAGCGGAAGTGAAGCTTTCCCACACAGTCTACTTGAAAAGGAGGAGGCCACCTCCCTGAGGACTCTTTCTGCAAATTGTTTCAAGACTTTTACCTAATCACTGGGGCTTACTCCAGTGGTCAAGAAGTGGGTATTTTATGTTAGAGCCCATCATAAAAGTGATTACCATATATACTCAAGTATAAGCCGACCTGATTAGCAGCTGAGTCACCTAATTTTACCACAAAAACTGCATTAAAATTGTGATGAAAAACTCGGCTTATACACAGTATATGCGGTAGGTTGTGTAGGATCCCATCATGGAAGGTTCCTGTCAAACTACTGAGTACCCTAAACTTGCCCAGTTGGTACAAAGCCTAACCATTACATAATTATTTATAAGTATATACATATATGCACATACAGCCAAGTTTTTTTTACCACTAATGAAAGCTTCGAGGCTGATGCTGCAGACCCTTCTCTGAATTTGACTTGCTGTTGCTGTTTTTTGGTAAGAAATCTCATTTTTCTCTACACCCTTTGTGTACTAAGGTACTTTTGTGTGCATACAATTTGAGGTGATGTACCATCAAAAAGCAGAAGGAAACAGAATTGAAATAAACACTTAGAACATATTTCAAAGAAAAGGTGAAGACAGATGAAGGAGTGGAGCAAAGGAATTCCCAAGACTGGGTCTTTGTGTGGGTGCGCTCTCCTGGTTAGAGACTGAAACATCATGATGTTTGGGTTCATAAAAATATCTTAAATGTTAAATGTATTGCCAGCACAGCACATATTCTTTGAAACTCTATGAGGTTAATCTAGGCATCTCTCAATCAACAAATGAAGGCATTTAAGATTCCGTGAGAGAATTAAATCATTGCTAGACGCAGTAATAGTCACCATGATTCATCACCAAGTATTTTTTCTAGTCACTGCTGTGTGTTGAGAAGTTGCAGATAGCTACAGAAGAGTCAAAGAGAAGTAGAAGGCATGGCCCCTTGTGTCAAAATATTGGCTTATCTATCCTTGAGGGAAGAGAGGCACACATAAGACTCCCTTATTGATCAAAGCAGAACAGACAAGAGTGAGAAGGAGGGCTAACTGAGCACTATGGAAGTAATAATACATTTTTACACCTCAATTTATGGTGAGAATTTGCATGGGTAGTCTTTCCAATTGCATCCAATGCTCATATTATGTGAGAGCAAAAGTTTGTGAGGAAACGAAAAAATAGAGTTAGAATGCTTCCCCAAATCACATACTTCCTGGTGTTATTTAATTAGAAATATCACAGCTTGTGAGAACACAAAATAGACCAATATATAGACAGATAAAACTCCAGAACTCCAGACTCATTGCCATTAAACTGGTTCTGACTCTGAGCACAGAAAGTTGCCCCTGTGGGTTTCTGAGACTGGGACTCTTTATAGGAGTGGAAAGTTTCATCTTTCTTCCTTAGAGCATCTGCTGGTTTTGAACTGCTAATATTGTGTTTAGCAGCCCACTGCATAATCCACAAAGCCACCAGGCCTCTCTATAAGAGATAAATAGATGTTTAAAATAATGAGCTTAATTCAACCATAATTATAAAGGACCAGTTCCCAGTCAAGTGGATCCAGAATGTTTAAATATATATATTAGTTTAGCAATGTAGTTGCATCTTTCCTATACTTTTTGAAGTGTCAGGGTTGCTGTTTATTCTCCTTTCCTATTTCTGGGTGATAAATTAAGAAAGAAGAAGCCCTTGTGGCACAGTGAGCTAAACGTTGGGCTGTTAACCCCAGTCAGTGGTTCAAACCCACCAGCCACCCTATGGAAGAAAGACTACGCCATCTAATTCTGTCAAGGTTACAGCTTCAATCCTATGTCGGAGGAGTTGGACTTGATTGGGTTAAATCATGAAGTGTTTGTTTTGTTTTTTAAAGAGCAGGATTATAAGTACTTCATATTTATTTATTTATTTGTTTGTTTTAAATATTTTATTAGGGGCTCGTACAGCTGTTATCGCAATCCATACACACATCAATTGTGTAAAGCGCATTTGTACATCATTCTCAAAACATTTTCTCTCCACCAAAGCCCACATGGAACAACATATCAACCTGTGTGATCACGAGGTGTCGAACGGATCACTGAAGACAAATGGGTGCATAAGCAAATGTGGCGAAGAAAGCTGATGGTGCCCGGCTATCAAAAAGTATAGCATCTGGGGTCTTAAAGGCTTGAAGGTAATCAAGCGGCCATCAGGCTCAGAAGCAACAAGGCCCACATGGAAGAAGCACACCAGCCTGTGCAACCACGAGGTGTCGAAGGGATCAGGTGTAAGGCATCATCAGAACAAACAATCTTACCATAGTGAATGAGGGGGGGAGTGCGGAGTGGAGATCCAAAGCCCATCAGTAGTACTTCATATTTAGTATTTCAATTACTCTTCCACATGTCTATACGGTAGCAATTGTTAGTATTTCCCTTTTAAAGATGAAGAAAGTAAACCAGTGAACTTCAAGAACCAGTCCAAATCTACCCAGGTATTAAACATCAAGGCTAGATCAAATGTTATTCCACTCATAGTGTCCAAGTCCAGATTCACTGGCGCTCTCTTTGGGCTCACTGTAACAGTATTCATTGTTAAGATTACCCTTTGCTAAGGTCCTGAAAGGTGACTTACAGGATTTAGCTAATTAACTGCCATGCCAACTATATGGCATCGTTTTTCTTGTTTAATGGGCATGGGTTGTGAGCTTTCTCCAAGCCAACCTCGTGGGAGTGGCAGGCCGAAAGCTTGAGGTCTCTACACTTGGATGAAAGGTCTCAAGACTCAGAAACTGCTCCGACAGGGTTAGATCGGGGCTAATTATGCATCGGTGACATTCTTATTTACCTTAGTATAGGAAGTCGTACACCCCCACTCCCCATGGGTGCCAGTCTGCATGACTAATGAGTTAATTGGAGAAGTGATGCATCGTGGGATGACGGATAGACAGGAAGTCGTGTTAGGTGGCAGGTGTCTAAACAAGGCCTGATGAGATAAAATGTGTTTTCTTTCCACCGCATTAGCATAAAGTGTCATGTAGCCTCAGAAGTCAAAAACATCAGGGCAGGATTGGAAGCTAATGAGTGAAGGGATTTTCCCAGGGTTCCCTCATTATGAGGACAGATGGTTGCTCAGTGAGAAGGGAACCGCTGGGGTTGTTTCCCCGGTCGAGTAGAGAGGCTCGACCTGAGTGTGAGCAGACCAAGTGGGTTTAGGGAAAGCGATGGAGGTTGTGTGCTCCACTGAAACGATCGCATTTCCTTCGGGAGGTAGCAGCTCCAGGCTGCCGACCCGAGAGAAGCCTGTGCGTTCCAGACCCAGCCCTCACTAATAGCGTCATGATCCCTCGGGTGGTGTCTGCCTCTGGAATGCCCTGCACCCCAAGTCGTATCGGACTCGCTCAGCTAGCATCCCCCCGAAAGGGCACCCTCCGTGCTGGGATCACTAGGGTAATGTAGACCCGGTTCCCACGCCAGTCCACTCGCATCCGTCTTTAGAAAGGGAACGTGGAAATCTCCCTTTTAAAGGGAGATTCTAGCTATCCTGTGCACCTCTTCCTCCCCAGGGGGTCCTTATTCCAGGTGGTACTTACTCCAAGGCCTTGATTGGGAGAAGGCTATTTAGTAGCTTCATTACTTTCTGTGTAGAATTCCCTAGGACTCATTAACCGTATGCACTTAAATACCTTAGGGGGTGACGGGGGGACGGAATAACACATAGCCCTGGTGGCTTTGCTGGTGGTTAAACGCCAGCTCAATTATCCGAAACCACCAGCCACTCTTCCTGAGCGAGGCTATGGACTTCCATAAAGAGTTACAGTCTTGGAAAAGCCTCAGGGCCAGTCCTACCCTTTCCATGGGGTCACTATGAGTCAAATGGACTCGATGGCAGTGAACTGACATGTGTAACTGTGTAAAATGAACGCTGTCAATTCATAACCAACATGTTTATCCAGTGTATTAATATTGTTGCAATTAGAAAATGCAACATATTCTACTTTAACACACCACAGGGCAGAAGTTCACTCCTCATCCACTTTTAAACAGGAGGAAAAAATATTTTTAATAAAAACAATAAATAAACAGGAGAGATCTGTCCTGTTAGACTTGTCTAATCTATCCCTAATCATTTATTAAGTAATGACAGATGAACTATTTCTATTGGGATCAACAAGAGTCAACTATTAGTACCAGAATCCCCAGGGTCTTAAATGTTTATGTCTGAGACATGACTTCATTAAAATCCTTAGGAATTCTTGTGTATATCAAAGACTCACTAAGGATCTATAAAGATCATCTGGGGGGTCTTGTTAAAATGTAGAGTCTGATTCTGTTTATCTGGGGTGGAAATGTGAATCCTAAGCAAAGGGTCACACTGCAACAAACATATTTGTCGCCCTGGTCTGGGAATATTTTTTGAACCCCCAAGATACTCCCGGGGTTCTATTGGGAAGCAAGGACCCCCAGCGTTTCCAGAACTGCAGAAGGCTGGGATTTTCTGCCCCCTTACAGCCAAGGATACTGGATAGGTGGGTTGGGGACTTCCTGTGAACACACACACACACACACACACACACACACACACACCTTTTTACATTGGCAAAGGGGTGTGTGTCCCCTCCTATCTATTTCAGATTACCCAAAGCATCTGTACTTAAACTAGTAGGCACATTGTTCCTTCTCTGCCCTTTTGGGCCTATATCCCCTTCTCATCTTAGACTCCAGTGTACATACACTATGCTCCTATTTTTCCCTCATTTCTATAAGACCCTAGAACCAAATACAACAAAAACAAGGATGTGCACAGGCTTACAGAGCAAGCCCTTTCCCCCCTGCACATTCTGATATTCAAGTGTCTATTCTGTGGTGGTAGAACTCATGACCTCCTGTCATTGTATGTTGTTGAGTTAGTTAGGACTCATCAACCCTGGAGGACAGAGTAGAATTTGTTGCATTGTGTTTCCTGGGCTATCTAATCTTTATGGGAACACATTTCCAAGTCTTTCCTTCCACAGAGCTGCTGGGGTGTTCGAACTGCCAATTAGCAGCTGAGCTCCTAACCAATGTGCTAGTGCGGCTCCTCCCTTTTGAGTAAATATGGATCAAATTTCATATGATCCACCATCCCTGTGTCTTCCTGACTGGACCTTGTAAGGCTGAAGTTCTGTCTAACTCTAAGCACTTTCAGAATGCATGGTCTGTGCTAAGTCTCCATGCTCAGATTTCACCACGCACTAAACACGGCTCCCCTGGAGATAACACACCTCAAGCGGTTAGATGTTCTCCATCTCTTCCTATAATGAAAACGGCTGGTAAATGTGAAAAGATAAATAAAAACACTTGGCCACATAGACAGTCTCCGGTAGTCCTCGATCAAAGATTAATGAGTTGTTCTGAATTTTAAAGGCTAACAGAGGGTTCTAAACAGCAAAATCGCACAAGTCTCTTTAAGAGGTCAATAAATTCATTTTTCTGACATTCAATGAACATTTCTGCATAGGATGAATGACATGATCTTTCCACAAAATGAGGACATTTGTTCATTTGTTGCAAAATATTTCCAGTATTAGATGGTGAATTTTTTAGTCTCTTAAGAATGAAATATACATAAGTGCAGCTCTCTTGATGGGTCTCCGTGATGAGCACTGGGAACTAAAATTCCCATGGAGCATCAGAGGACAGGGTAGAGGAGAGCGGATATGCTATCTGAATGAATTCAGTACAATGCAGGAGACATAATACAGTCATGTGTTCCTCCAGCCTAATAGTTTAACCTTTAGACATTATTGTCAGAAAATTGAAATTTTAAGGCATGTTGTTTAAGGACTCCTATTATGTTGACTTTAAAAAAAGAAACAGATATTAGGATAGAAATGATTGCAACCCTGACTGATACTAAATTTAAATCAATGATGGTGAAGCACTCAATGTGTGCTCCAAACTTCTTCACACATAATGGAGACAGTAGATTTATAATAAAGATGTAATACATCGTTTTAGTTCTGTGCATAGTCTTAGTGACACTGGTCAATCAAGTTGTTGGTGGATTAGAGACACTTCGGATTTTTTAAATATTATTTTTATAATTTAGGCCATGCATAATATTTATAACTCTATACTTTGATCCAAAACCCTGTCCCTCCTGAAAGGTTGACAATGGTTTAAACTTTCCATAGGACACATTGCTTGATTTTATGTGTAATATACTGATTCACAAAGCATATGCTCAAAAGGCTTGTGGCTGACTGCATTTGGAAAACCCGAGTCCACATGTTGCTGTTTAAATTCACGAATCTCATCACCAAGGAAAGCATCATGAGAAATCACAAAACCAAGTTAAATCTTCTTGCCCAAATATTTCAGAAGTTTATTTCACTCTAGAGTGATTTTACATGGACTATTGAGAACTGCTTTAAAAAAAAAAAAAAAAGCCCAATAACTTTTTAGTGGTGCCTCCTAGGCAATCTCCAAGGAACAGATGTCCTTGGCTTAGGGTGTTAACAGCAATTAAAGTGCTTCTCCCATGATCTCCTAGTCATGATAGCAAGTCTGACTCTCTTCTAAATTTGGAAAAGCTGCGATCAGTCTTTTAGGTTTAGCAGGAGTCAGACCTGCTGTTCAGTACTTAGCTCATTATACATAGTTGTCAGGTGTCTCTCCTTTGCACTCACTAATCCTCATCCTATTTCACTGAGTACAATGAAGATGGGGGGAATGAGCCTGGACCGAGAAGTGCATCAAGGTCAGAAAATGGGATAGGACCATCTTTCATATCTTGAACAAGAAGTGACAGCCACGTTAAAGGAGATTCCTGAGAGCTATTGTGTACTATTTAGGGGGAGCAAGAATCTTGCTCACAACTCTTGTTTCGGGATTTCTTATTGAAACAAGGATTGTATCTGCATTTAGCAGTATTTGTTGAATTCCCTTTTAATTATACAAGACCTAATTGTGTGTCCAGAAGTGAGCCCTGATGTCAATCCCAAAATTCTGGTAGCAGGGAAATGCATCTGTGCTAAACTAAGCTCATTTCGGGTTAGAAGCAACAAGATGGCATCAGTTACCAAAGTCCATGGGAAAGAGTCTACTTTTTTGCTTTTCTTCCCAAAGGCAAATTAATGAGAACCTAGGTCCTTGGCCTCATTAGCACACTTTTTCTGAGCTATCACCTGGCTCCATATTACTTACAGAAGTGACAGCCTGTGAAAAATTAGCAGGGGAAAGGTGAATTTTTGCATGTCATAAATAATTTCTGGGTGATGATTTTCAGTCTCAACAAAGTACTGTACATTGAAGAAAGACCTCAGGTATAAGTAGTACCTAGAAAATGATGGGCTAATCATGATCAGATTCTAAATAGATATAATGATTGACAGCAAAGGAGATGTCCCTTGATAGAGACAATACATTTGGAAAATTTAGAGACCATTTTTATTTTCCCTCTCCCTGACCCTGGCCTTAGACCCTTGTTTTGTTTTTTTCTTCTTGTTTTATTGTAATCTACCCAATTCCTTTGACCTTCCAATGAGCAGTGAGAAAAGAAAAAATGCCTACTTGTTATAGAGTTCCAGTGCTGAATGTATTACTAGAAAACAAGTCAAGTCCACATTGGCTGCTGACTCTTAAAAAGGTGTTTTCAGCTCTAACCTCATAATTGAGCCTTTCACAGGTGTATGGGGCTCTGTCCCATCACCTCAATACCAAAACATCACAATGGAACCCCCTGATCTTCCCATACCACTCACACTCCCATTCCAAAAACTATTTCCCTGAGGGTGACACTTCTGTTTTTCCAGTCTCCTCTGTCAAATACGTTCAATTCACCTTAGAAATTGAGTTACTCCTTCCTTCCGATCCTCTTTTTCCCATGAACTCTACTGCGGAGGCCTGGCCCAGGGAAGTAGCGTGCACGTTGTTGTTTCTGGGCTTTGGCTTGTGCTCTTCATGGCCCCGGGGTGTCATCTGCACCCTGTCCAACGGAAGCCTCACCAAGCATCAGGTCTGGGACTCCAGACCCATCTCAATCTGGAATTGCAATAAGGTTCTCCTTTTATAAGCATCATCATGTATTTTACGGATCCATTCCACATTGTTTTATCTCCCAAGCTTGTACCACTCATTCCTATCAGCTTCACATATTTTTAAATTGCATCCTCACATTGCACCGCTCACAAAATAAGCACACTATGAATATTTTAATAGGAGGGAAATTACTTATGTTAGTATGACTTTTTGTGTCTTTTCGGGTTTTGTTTCATTTTTGTGCCAAGACTTGGATGTGAACTGATTTTCTCTTCCTCTTCTACTTCCTCCTCTTTTTCTTTCTTCTTGTTTTTAATACTTGTGAAATATAATTCATATAACATAGAATGTTCCCACTCAAGTCTATCATTTCATCATATGGAATTGCGCAATCATCGCCACAATATAATTTTAGAAAGTTTGCATCACTTTCAAGTTAAAATCACTGTCCTTCTCCTCTTTCTCCAACTTCTGCCAACCTCTAATCTATTTTTGTCTGGATGGATTTTCTTGTGGATATTTTATATACATAGAGACTTCAAAAAGTTCCTGGGGGAAAAATCCATCATCTTTTAATCCCGTGCTTCATGAACTCATTGAAGCCCCAGAGTACAGGAAATCATTTGATATGAGGTTTGTGCACTGCTCTTCTTTGACCAATAGGTGTCCTCGCAAGGTCCATCCACGTTGTCCATATATTAGCGCTACATGCCTCTTGAAGGCGCCCTGGTGGTGTACATAGTGGGTTGCATGTGGGGCTGCTAACGAAAACGCCGGTAACTCGCCGGTGATTTGAAAACACCAGCCACTACTCCAGAGAAAGAGAAGGCTTCCTATTCTCGTCAGAGTTACTGTCTGGTAAACCCACAGAGACAGGTCTACCCTGTCAGATGGGTTCACTATGAGTCAGAATCAACTTGATGGCAAGGAGGTTGAAATCACTCCTCTTTATTGGTGGATGCAGCAGTTCTCAACCTGTGGGTTGCGTCCCCTTTTGGGGGTCAAATGACCCTTTCACAGGGGTCACCTGATCCATAACAGTAGCAAAATTATCGTTATGAAGTCATAACAAAAATAAATTTATGGTTGGCGGGTCACCACACCAAGAGGAACTGTACTAAAGGGTCGCAGCATCAGGAAGGTGGAGAACCACTGGATAATAGTAGTCTATATGAATACATCCCATTTTGTTTACCCATTAAGCAGTTCGTTGGCATTTGAAGTTGTATCCATTTGGGGTTATTGTCAATAATGCTGCTATGACCATCCATATATAAGTTTTGGTGTGGATTTTTAAAAATTTCTCCTTGGCATTTGCATAAGGGTGGAATTATCAGGTTGTAGAACTGGAAACTATATGCAGAAGGGGCCACATCAACTTTCATTCTCACAGGCAGTGTCTGAGAGTTCCAACACCTTTTCTAACCCCTGTGACAACACTTTATGTTCATGTGAGTACAGCTAGCTTTTTTCTTGAGCAACTGATAGTGTATTTATCTTCATTTTTAAAATCTCGAAATGACTGGAGTCCATAAGGGTGCCAGGTGCTGACGTCGTACCTCTCCGGAAAGGGAGGAAGAGTTCTGCAGGCTCTGGGCATGAAGGACTGCACTGAAAGGTGGGGGGTTGCACCCACCGGCCACTCCAAGGTAGAGAGACGCGGCAGACTATTTCCATAAAGGCTTGTAACTATGTGAACCCTGTGGAGCAGTGCTGTTCCCTCCAGTCGGATCGCTATGAATCAGACTCAACAGGAGGCTAGTGGGCTTGGTTTCTGAAAGGATTATTATTGATGGACTTCTTTTCTTTTCCACTGTTGCTTATATTCTTCCATGACAGAACCTTGATAGCTAGAATAAAAATCTTGACAAAACGCACCTCCAAAACTCTGATACCCCTGAAATCAATTATACGTATTGCCTCATACAGAGATTTGGACAGGATACCATTCTTGGTCTCTCTCTGTGTATCTGTGACTACGTGTGTCTGTGACACCTGAGTTAGAACTGTGAGCGTCTGGATCCTGTTTTCTTGACTGCTTCTTAGTAGTCACACCTTCAGCACTGTTAACCTGTCCATGACTTTAGGTTTGTTTCCTCAACCTCAGTGGACACAACACAAACACATTTGTCTCTAGGAAAACCAGGTTCCCGAAATATAAGACTTCATATGATCCAAAGTTAGCACAGATTGTTTACATCCAAAGAAAACTCTTCTAGATTCTAACTAGAGACATCATTATTTTGAAGTCATAAGAAATAAGCACTTCAAAGCCTTTGGAGTCTCCCTCATGAGAGTGTCAGATTGCACTTATTACTTTGGGGATAGCTGAGAGCTTCCAATGTATCTACAATATTTGATTTCCGCTTGAACACCGGCAACAAAAGTGAGTTTGCAGAAGGTCTCTAAGGTAAACTTAGTGGGAAACAAGATTAGTATTAAGTGTTTTCTCTGGCTTTCTTTCCAAGGGATCTTCCTTCTCAGTAGGGCCACTCTTTTCACACTCGGAGTCATCATGAGTTTTGCAGGTTTGTCAAAATACTTCATCAATTCAGATTAGACCGAATCTGATTTGCACACATTCAGGAAGTACAACCTGTGGCAAATATATTGAGTTTAAAGTAGGCTGATGCATTTTGGAAGAAAGAAAAAGGTATTCTATAATTAATAGGATTAGAGAAAACTGGCATTATTAGGCACTTTGGCTTAAAATTAAGACATATCCCTTTCCTATCCGTAAGGAAAATGCTAAGATATAAAGCACAGTCTTACATATTCAATACACACTGCTTAAGAATGGGCCCCGTCAGGATTCCGCTGCCTTCAATTTGTTCATTTGCAGTGCCATTTTTACACATGCTCTCCTCGCCCTTTGTCCTTGGGCTTGGAAAAATGGCAAGACGTGTATCCCTGGGCACCAGCTGAACTCTGGTAAATTTAAACTGGCAATGTTTTCATAGGACCGCTGTGGAATCGTAGCATTGGTTTCAAGAAGCCCTGCTTTTGTTCTGTTCTCTCAGTCTTGAACAGGATGAGAAGCCACAGATGCTGCCACCGCGGCAGCCCAGGAGCAGAGGATGGGCCAGCCAGGGGGACAGAGTCCTGGAAGGAGGGTGGACACGTAGAGCGGGGAGCAGGGCTGCAAAGACCAGCTTTGGAGTAGAGGGTGATTGCTCTTTCTAGAAGGTGGTCTCCAGGACATCGACACTGCAGACGTGTTTTTAGAGGAAAGAATGTTGTCCTTCAGTGATTGGGTGATCTCAACAGGCGAGGCAGAGCATGGGACAAGATTTACTCTAGCCATAGAATTCAGTACAAACATACATCAGTTTCCATATGATCCTAAATGGGGAGTGTGTGTAGGTGCATATGTGTATGTGTGCTTTGGTGCAGTAGCAGATGGACTAATGCACCAACTGGCTTCATCTTTCGGATGAAATCATTAGTATGTGTCTCATTTCTTTATTATAATATGATAACCCAAGGCTTAATAAAAGACTATCTTTCTGCCATACATACAGTCATTATTCTTGCATTTTCCAAACTTCAAGCAGTTTCTTCCTGGTGTTTTCAGTTTAGTCACTGTGTTCTGTTTGCAACAGAACCCGTTGTCATCCTTGGGCACGAAGTGCCATCCAAAGGACTAGGTCATTTTGGCCTAAGTTCTAGGGGGGAAAAAACAGACATGAAACATATTTTCCGATACACAAAATATGACCCCCCCCCAAAAGGAAGTGGAATTTCATAATAATAATCACATTAACTTACTTATACCTTTTAAATATTTGGCCTCCGTAGTCGCTTTATGTAGCAGGGGCTATATTACAGACAAGAGTGCCGGGGCACAGAAATGTCACAAGACAGCATCGGAATGGACAGACAGTTTCAGATCCAGCGATTATATCTGGGAGCCCGACTCTAGGGCACATCTCTGTATGAAATGAATATATACTGAAGGAGGGGGGTGCTTGTTCAAAAAAAGCAAAAGCCAAACTCACTGGCTCCTAGTGACCCTTTACGACAGGGTAGAACTCCCCCGGTGAGTTTCTGAGCCTGTAACTGTTTACGGGAGTCCAGAGATCCACCTTTCTCCCACAGCTGCTGGTGGTTTCTAACTAGCAGCATAGCTACTCTAACACCGCGGCTTCTGCTGCTTGTCGTTGTTAGGTACTGCCAAGTCCGTTTTGATTGGCGACCCCATGCCCCGTAGAAGGAAACAGTGCCCAGCCTGGTATGGTGGTAGGTTTGGGCACATTGTTGCAGCCACCAGCCACCGTGTCAGTGTGTCTTGTTGAGGGTCTTTCTCCGCTTGAGTGAAGCCTGCAGAATGTAGCGCATTAGGAGAGATGGAGGCTTAGAATATAGAATGGGAAGGCCATTGTAGACGAGAATAGCAGAGCGTGGGACATGCGTGTGGTGCAGTCAGAGAATAATAGAATCCAAACCGATCCAATGAACTCTTCATGCTGGGACCTCAGGAGGAGAGGAAGGAAGTTCAGTGATTCATAACAAACAACCTCGTCCCTGTCAAGAGAGAGGAGCAAAAGGGAGGTGCACAAAATGTGTGTTTGTTTGCTTCGCTTTGCTTTTCTTAATTTGCTCTTCCATTTCCAAGACAGATGCAAAACCTCTTAGGTCCAAGGTTGTAGGGGATTTGAAATATCCTACTAGGTTGTTGTAAGTTGCTTGAAGATGTTTGTAAGACTTTTAGCTAAAACAAGAATTATGTTAAGATTCCTGTGGTTGTCTTGCTTTCTTTTTTTAAAGAAGGTAAAGTGCTGAACAATTTTATATAAGACCGGAATACTCAAATCCACCTTATTAAACTAATAATGTGTAATTCGTGTTATGGCTGCAACCTTGGAATTTCAGACATTATACTAAGAGAGTTGTTTGTGAGACTTGTTTAAAGCAATGAATACCAAGCTGATTCCTTAGATTCTAACCTAAAATGATTACAAGAGGAAATTTTAAAAGTAATTGTTAAGTAATTTAAAAACATTCCTATTTCTTACAGGTTTACCTTACACACTTCATGATGCAGAAAATGTAATTAGTCCCCAAATATTATATGGCTCATTGGAACCAATTGTCAGCCCTTAGGACTATGTGAGCCTTTGAGACTATGACTCATGATATTCACTCCAACCACACCAGACAGAATACTTTAGATGTATATATCATAACTGATCTTATTATAGCAATGCTTCTAAGGTTTTACTCATATTTTCCCCTGACCCTTAAGGGAAAACTTTTTGGTATTTTCCCCCAATACAAAGAGGTTAATACTTCCACAATGCTTACTAAGTAACGGGTATATTATGAATACATTAAACACAATACAAAAAGGTTAATACTTCCACAATGCTTACTAAGTAACGGGTATATTATGAATACATTAAACACACTTAATCTGTTCAATTTTGTAATAACACATGAGGTGGGTACTCACTTTACTGATGGAGAAATTGAGTCACAAAGATACTCATAATTAGCCCAGTGGAACATAGCTATTATGTATCAGAGCTTGACAAACTTTCCCACTATCACTATGCTACGTTCTTCTCTAAGGGAAAATTAAAGCCATACAGCAACCACATATTGCAACCCCAAACACGGTTGAGATGCAAATGTCCTATGGAATCAACTACCATACATAGAGATGAGGTATCTAAAGGTGATCCTGAAATAGACCCCTACCAAAGGGGTGAAGAGAGAGTTCTGGGGTACAGTTGGGGAGGCACTGAACTGCTAACTGCAAGGTTGGTGGTTCAGACCCACTAGCTGCTCCACAGAAGATGAGGCTAGCTACTCCTGTGCCGATTTATAGTCTCTGAATCCCTACGTAAGGTCGATGAGTCAGAACTGACTCAATGGCAGTGGACTTGATTTGGTTTGTTTTAAGCAGTGGAAGAAGCTATGTGTGCTGTCTTTTACTGCAAAACAAATCATCCCCAAATACTGTGACCGAATTCAGTGATGTATTCTCAGTCTCTTGAGTCAGGAAGCCAAGCATAACTTAGTTGTGTCTTCTCACTTGAGGTTTTCACAAGCTGTCAAGGTACTCATTGGGACTGAGGGTCTCGCATCCAGACCTGACTGGGAGAGGACCTGTTTCCCATCTCACTTAGGTAGTCCTGTTGGCAGGTGGCCGGGGCCATCCGTTTCTTCCACATGGACCTCTCTAGGGGAGGATCACACATGGCAGCTGCCATGCTTCAGGAAAGGCAGGGAGAATGGATAATTCAAGACAGAAGCCACGATCTTTGGTGTAAGCTCTATGTAACCATTGTTTTTACTACATTCTATGAATTAGAAGCACGTCACTACATCCAACACAGATTCAAGGAAGAAAGGCTACACAAGGGAATAAATATAACAAGGTTGAGATCAGCTGGGGCCATCTTAGAAGCTGCCTACTGAACGATGTGTCTTTCCTTGTCAGCTTAAACTTAAGTCAAAGTCACTATGGAGTTATAAAGAACCATCAAACGTGTAACCTTGTATATATCTTTATATATGATGGAAGGGGCAGTGGTTATATGTTGGGCTGATAACTAAGAGATGAGCAGGTGAATGACAGATGAGCCATTCCACAGGACTGAGAAGGGATGTCTACACTCTGAAGAATTAGTCTTAGAACCCACAGGGGCAGTTCTACCCAAGTTCTACTGAGAGTTGGAATCAACATAGTGGCAGTGGGTTTGAGATAGTTAATGGATACAAAAACTTACCTGCTCCAGAGAGCTTTTATTTTTAAAATAGAAAAAGACAATTTATGATGTTGCCTCCATTAACTTCTTACCGATTTTGCTCAGTTGACTGTATTGTGATAAGATGCTACCAATTAAATCTTCTTTGCTTCAGAGTGATTGGTCCTTCTTTACAGACATAGGCGACCATGTGTTTGGGCAGAATTGGCTGGTTAATTTGTTTAAACAAGTAGTTAATTCAGGCAAGCAGCTGACTTGACTGATTTGAGCCCGAGTAGCACACTCGCATTCAGCTGAGTTAATCAGAGAGAGCGCTCATTAAGCCTTAGATTGAAAAAGCCTTAGAAGTAAGGGAAGTATTCCTTAGTCTATTTTCCAGATACACAAATGGAAAACCTGAAGGATTGATTAATGACATTGTTGAGGAATATAGAAGATTATATATTATGTTTTCTATATAAAAGTCCATTTGATGAACCTGTCAGATAATGATAGCAAGCTTAACTTTTGAAAATGCCCTTTCTCAAAGAAATCCTGGTGCTTGTTGCCAAAATAATCCTTCTGCACTTACACGCATCTTTCTTTTAGTTATCACTACGCAACCATCCTTACCTGTAAGGTGAATTGGTAATTGATCTACTTATTACATATTTGTTCATACTTTAGATAATTTCCCCATGGAACTTATTCATTTGCACAGTCTTTTTTTTTTTTTTTCATTCACCCTTCATTGAGTGTCTACTCTGGGCTAAAAACAACTCTTAACAGTGTAATACAGCACTAGCCTTACCATATCTTTTCAAAATTTATTCTGTTTGTGAGAGCATTTAGTACCTCACAAGGGGCTATAGTGGTATTTACTTCTTAATCTATTCATTAAAAAACAAGTTCCAAAAAGTATGATTGTTTTAGAAAAAAACTGTTCTCTTAGAGAACATTAAAATAACACCAAAATTGATATAGGATTCTCTAGGAATGAATCTCCATATGGATATAAATAAAAGAATCAACACAGAGACAGAGACAGAAATTAATCTAGTAAGAAATGAACACACTTATTGATTGGATCCAACCCTTGATTATGAGTCAGTGACAAATCGTAGAAGAGGGATAATGATCCACTACGAAATGGAAATAATTTAGCTTGATTATTCGTGCATTTTCAAGAGCAGCTAGATCAGCAGCTATATGCTAAGGAGTTGTACAGCATCATTGTGAATTAACAGAGTGATGTGGTGATTATACTTGAGATATCATAATCTCATTGCGTCCCGCAGAACCAAAGATATGCTCTCATGCATTACAAAGAATTGCATTATAGTTTTTTTTCCCTTTTGGAATTGTGTGAGAAGCCCTGGATTCAATTGAAATGGGTGAGAGTTTTCCTTCCTCCATGGGGAGGTGGTACATTTCTTCATCCATGTCCCTAAAGTGTAGGCCCCGATACAGCATGATGAGACACCCTAATAATGGCTATCTTGACCTTTTCCAGCCACGTGAAACTTGATTGGTAGGATGAACAAATTAGGAAGGGGGTAACATTTAAAAAGCCTGTGCCATTAAAGCCCTTCAAAACGAGACAGAGCACAAAATCATTCAGGCAACAGCCCTTGAGTCAAGGAAATCATTGGCCATTGAAGTCCAGTCTAAAAACTAAATACAAAGTTCCCCTCGTGTTGCCTGAGGGGCGTCTATTTCAAATAAAGTCCAGATGTGTTGTTGGTTTGCTTTAGGAGGCTGGATTTCAGTACCATTTAAAAGCACTGTTCACCTACATGCATCTTACAACACCCCCACCCTCACCCCCACAATTGATCTTGTTATATTGTATCTCTTTTTACCGTTTTTTCCCCCTTTTACCCCACTTAATTCAAGATCAATCTTCTTTTTCACTCAGCAGCTTTTCACAGGCTCACTTCTCCCATCCAAGCAGGTGCACACATCTCCTACATGGGAGCACTGCACACCTGCTCCCGGATCCAGAGAAGCTTCCCTTTTCCAGTGAACAGGTTGTCCAGGAGTGCGAAAGCAATAGGACCCCAGGCAAGCCTGAGGAAAAGAGTGAATTAGGGAGATGGAGAAGAGAAGCATCACTGACAAGCTGCAAGAGACAGCTCAAAGGAATTTTTCCAAATGCATCCAAAACTTCTAGGGCAAAGGCCAAAAAAAAAGCACACACACCCCCCCCACACACACACACACGAGTAAACGGTACTCACACTGTAATGCATCACCTTATTGTTTCAATCAATGACAAATGCACAGGGTTTTTTTGGTGAATGAAAATCCTTTTCTACTCCAGTCTGAATCATGTGTAAGGGGCCGTGATCATTTTGACAGAAGGATCCCGGCAGGTGAGGGGCATGTCAGGCTTCATGACTGTTCAGACATGCTCCAGGAACCCATCAAGTTAGAACCTACATCTTAAAGTTCATGTTTCTTCCTGTTTGGAAGGAACTTGCACTGGTGGCTGGAAAGCTGCTATTTTTGTGAAGATGTTAGGCGGCACTGATCGCAATATACTGTCACGGCGTGTGACTTCAGAGTACACAGTGAAGCGTGTGTGGCACTGAGGAGAGCTCACAATTGGCATCTCCCTTTTGTCGCTACTGTCTGCCACCGGATTGGTTCTAGCCCAGACGGTAGCACTCAAAGGGTGTCGCTAATGCTGATCTCTAGGGAATCCCCAATTAAAAGATTTGAAGGGACACATTGAACTCTGAAGGGACACATTGAACTCTATCGGGAGTTGTAGAGAGAAAATATGTCCCTTAAAGACAACATCTATCTGAGAGCTGAATGGGTCAAGAAACTACATATTAAATAAGTTGTCAACAAACAGAGTAGATATTTTCTTTTTTGCCATTCTAACCAGACCCAGGACAAAATGCGTCGGAGAGACCTCAAGTGTACTTCGATCTTCAGCCTTCTTTGCTTCTCCTTCAGAGAAGAGCCGGGGGAGAAGGTTCAGTTGTTCTTTTGCAGTGAGCACAGTAGCTCGTATCTTAAGCTACTAAAACTATTATAGCCAATCCCCTCTCTTAAACGTCTAACTTGGTCAAAACTTTGTTTTTGTTTGGTTTGCTTTTCTCTCACCTTATCCTGCTCCCGTTGTCTTTCATCGTTCTCCTGCATTTTTTTTCTTTTAACACCTGACCTACATATGACAAGGAGCAAGGCTGCCATTTTTAGTCTCATCTCAGGCACTTTGCACTTACTGTTCCTTCTCAGCATCAGGAGCCATTCAAGTCTCAAATAACATGATGATCAATTCCTCACAAAACGCCTCACCCAAGCACCTATTGAAAGCAGCTGCCCTCCACCCCCACCTGCCCTTGCTCTCAATCACCCCCCCCTCATTGATCCTTTCCCAGCACGTTATCAGCAGTTGAAAATGGCTTATTACTAATCTATATGTTTACCTAACTCCCCAGCACCACGAGGGAAGTTCTTTGAGGCAAAGACTACATTAGTAACCTTTCGATCAAATTTGAGTCCAGAATTGGGCCAATTGAATAGTTGACTACCTGTCTGCCCTATAGATTCTGATTGACTATACGACTTCAATATAATTGCACTTAAGTTAACCTTTGATTAGAAAGGGGAGCAGTGCATCGGATTAGAAGTGAAGAGAGAATAAAAGATCTGGGGAAGCTTTGAGGAGAATGTGACATCCGAACTGATGATCAAGAGCATAAAGGGAATGTCCAAGTGGAAGAATGTTTTTCCAGGTGTGGGATGGTTAACAAAAACTATAATAAAATATCAAATACCAAGCAAATAATTGTCCAGTGTCTCAGAGCATCTAGTGAATGGAGGAAAAACACTAGATTGGATATTATTTTAGGTAAAGTTCACAAAGGTCTCAAGATGGCAACCTATGAAAATTAAATATTTTTCTAAGGAGCAAATAATGTGCAACTGTAAACCGTATAAGAGAAGCCTAAGCAAAACTAGTCTTAAAATTAATATTTCAAACAAAATAGGATTTGTTTGAAAAGCCCTGATGGCTGCATCACTAACTGCCCCATCCTTCCTAATTTTATACAGAAACCAGAAACTGATTTCCACTTGCTTTTAAAACAAACTATGTGTGTCTTCCTGGTAGAGTAGTGGGTTGTGTGTCAGCCTGCTAACCTCAAGGTCAGCAGCTCAAAACCATTAGCGGCCCAGAACTAGAAAGCTTTCTGATCCAGCAGACATACACCCTCAGAAATCCAAAGAGGCAGTTCTTTTTTTAGAGGGTCTCTATGCGTTAGAATGGACTCAATGGCTGTGAGTTGTCTGTCCCTCCTCCCACCCCACCCCAAACTTTGAACCTAAGCCTTCAGTGGGTTTGTTGGCCAGTAGCATTAGCATCTCCTAAAATCTTGTTAGAGATGCAGAGTCTCAGGCTTATTACAACAAATCATTCCTACTAAATCTGATTCTGTGCTTAACAAGATTCTCAGGTGATTGCTATGCACTTTGCAGTGTGAGGAGCGCTGCACCTGGACAATCGAATCTCGGGCAAGGGAGAGACATTTAGATTACAACTTTCAAATCGTGTCCTCCTCCAATAAAACCCAAGCACATGGAGCATTTTCAGTTGGCAAGCAGTGCAAATACAGATAGTATTGCATATGTCTAGTGCGTGCTCCCGATGGTGAGGAAGGCACGAGAAGCGAAAGAAAGGTCCATTTGGCAGAAGCTATGGAATGAGTTGAGAATGTGATTGGCTACTCATTACAGAAGATAAAGCATGCATTCCAAACACGATTAGAGAACAATATGCGCTCATCATTAGTCAAGTGCTGGACTTTGCGCTTCAGGCGCTCACTGCCTTGTGAGCCCAGAGAAGGTAAAAATTATGGTACAGAGACGGGTTGAATTTTTTCTCTCTCAGTCATCGCTGCAATTATCACAAAATTATACTGACCTTTCGAAAACTCAGTCAACTCTATGATCTCCCCTGGCCTTGAATTCTACCTTCTGACTAAACATGTCACAGGGAAATCATTCTCTTTAATTGCTTTTAAATTGGTAGTCCTTTTGCTCAATCCCTTTGGCCGGCTCCCTATAGTTCCTTGTATTACAATTTAGTGCAGAAAAAATTGGAACCAAAACTTTTGCCAAAGATTATTTGCTTGAAGTCAAGTGAAAACACATGGCTATTTTCAGAAAATGGATGTGTTGATAGGGCGAGCAATACCCACTTACGAAATAAACATCTAGCTATGTGGCAGGTGGGCTTGAACGGCCCCCTTGGCAGAGTCAGCAGGGCTTCTTTAGAGGATGTCTGTCTTGGTTTGGGGTTGGGTTTTCTTCTCCAATGGGTCTTATTGTGTGTGGGCTAAAGGAGAACCAGGGGGATTCATCGAGCATGTCCGTGTCTTCCCATGAGAAAAGATACAGCCTGCATTCCACGCACTATTAGAGAGCAGTGTGGCCCCATTGTTCTACCTATAGAACAAGATAGAATTGCCCTTTGGGGTTTCTAAAACTGTTAATTTTGACAAGATCAGAAAGACTTATTCTTCCTTAGAGCAACCTCTGGGTTTGAACTGCAGACTTTGAGGTTAGCAGCCCAACTATGCCTCCTCTGAGGTTAACATGAGTGGATGCTGCTGGATGGGAGGGAGGTCAGTTTTAGGGTCAAGAAAGTAATAGTCAATAAGAGAAGGTCAGCACTAATGTATATGGCTGCATTTTATTGAGTTTTGTTTTTAAAAGTTAGAAACTAATAGTTTTCTCATTTAGAACAACATTGGAAATGGAGACACTTCATGAACTAAAACAGACTTTCTTAAGCATCAGTTTTTGCAAGCTTTTAGTGTGTTAGTCTGGGTTGACAAGAGAAACAAATCCAGAGACACTCATATGTGTGTAAGAGAGAGTTTTATATCAAAAAGTATTTGTATATTAAGAAAACATCCCAGCCAAGTTTAGATCAAGTCTATAAGTCCAATATTAGCCCAAATGTCTGATACCAATCTATAAAGTCCTCTTTAGACTCACAAAACACATGCAATGATGCCAAATGCAGGAAGATCATAAGCCAGTAGGTGGGAAGTCTTGTGGATCCAGTAGCTGTAGAGGCATCTCAGCTTTGACGTGGATCTGTGCATGGCTCCTCCCCCTCCCAGGCTTCCAGGCTCTGGCTGCATCGGGCTCATCATCAGGAATGTCCCACAGGGAGTGAGCGTGTGTCCCACCTTCAGCAAGCTGTATATCTCCTTAGTGTCTCCAAATGAGGTCATCAAGTTGCGACCTGATTGACAGGCTAAACTCTACCCCTTCACTCTTTATACTCTCAAATAGACAACAGATTATGTAACTAGCACAATTAGTAAAGCATAACTTCCATAGCTAAAAATACGGCACTCATGTAAGTATTAAATGAATATATCAAAAAATGTATCCAACTCGTTGCTGAATGACAGAAGTAGTCATTGGTAAGACTGGTAGGCCCTTTAATAAAGGCACATTAGAATAAGAGTGCAAGGATGATTACGGAACTGATTAATGTACATTAGGGCCATAAACTAAGAACTTTGACATTTTGTTCCCTGCTGAATTGAAATTACTTGTATTTCTAGCAGACCCCTCCCCCCACAAAAAAGTACAAATTAACCTGTAATACCACTAAGTCAGGACCCCTAATCAGTAGTACATATGAGTGTAATGTAGTATACATCTCCTAAATAATTAAATCATCTTTGTATGGATTTACTTATTAATTAAAGCCTGCCTATGAAGGTGAAGATTTTTTCAGTTACCTGCTCTGTTATCAAATGCTAAATAATTTTAATACCACTTATGATTGTCTTATAATTTACATATAATTGAGTTCAAACAGACCTCTGCCTTTTTTTCTCCTTTGCCAATTCTGACACTATCTATCCCTCTCCCGGCAATCTTCATTTTCAGTGGGGTTGATAATTCATTGGAATAGCTACCAGGCCTCACAAACTAGACTTAAATTATGGGTTTTATTTTAAGTTATCAGATTGCAATTCAGGATCAGAAATACTCAGGACCTAGTTCTTCCAGGCCAAACCAAAAATCAGATTCACTGCATAGAGACAATGCTGACTCATAGTGACCCTCTGTGTGTTTCCCAGACTATAGGTGGTTATGGCAGTAGAAAGCGCAGTCTTTTACCTGAGGAGATGATGGTGGTTTGGAACTGCTGACCATGCTGATAGCAGCCACCAGGACTCCTTTCAGGATAGCTTTTTCTCAGCAGGCTGCAGTCATACCTCTCTATGTTTTTTGGCTTCTCAGGGCCATGGGCCCTTTGTCTTTGCCCAGTTCAGGTAATTCCACAAAGTGCTTTTAGTGTTTCCAATATATAACCAAAAGTTACCCAGACCACCATAAGCTTCAAACCAAAGGCATTTTTCTCTAGATCCATGGATCAGCAAAACCTAGCTTCCCCAATCAACCCTGGAGACATTTTCGTCTGCAAGCGAGCTTCCTGTATGCAAGTTCTCAGTATTATTCATTCCATAACCCAAAGCCCCTTACTCTGTCTTATCATGTTCTCTCTCTGCTGTTCCTCCTCTGCCACCTTGGTAGTGTCATAGTTTCTGTGTCTGGATGGAGGAAGGTCAATGCACAGGGATCTCATGGACCAAAGGACACTCACCACCGCTAGGTCTTAATACCTGATTGTCATAAGCCCTCCTCTCCCGCTGCACCCTTTCAGATGGCTCCTTTTATACCCAGCAGTATGGCAAAGTTAACAAATCCTCGTGCTAGAGTTCCAAGTTTTTACAATCCATTATCTCTGTTTAGACGCTCATAGCTGAATCCTGAGCATCTTTCTCCACCATCTGTTACTCAGACCCCTCAGAAATAGAGTCATTCTGTGGCTGTTGTAAAGATTGTGATGGCTAGAAGAACCATGTTATGTAATTCACTGTCCTGTAATCCTTTATTTTTTTCAACTAAAGTCAACGGTCATTTGCCCTTTATGAATCTCTTAGAAAATAATAACAAGGAAAAAATAGGAAAAAAAAAGAAAGAAAATAATAACAGTGTCAAATTGCCTAAATGTTCTTCACTCAGAGCCCTGGTGGCATTGTGGGTTACATGTTTGGCTATTAACTGCAAGGCTTTGATTTTAAGGACTAAAGTGCACCTGACCCAAGCCAATGGAGCCCGGATGGTATAGCCGTTGTGCTTTGGGTTGGGTTTTGAACCCTGGTGTTCCAAACCACCAGTAGCTTTGTGGAGAGAAGGACTGAGCTGTCTACTCCCATAAACAGTTACAGTATTATTCAGTACAATACAGTATTGGAAACCCACTATAAGTAGGTTTCACTATGGGTGTCACTATGAGTCAGCATAGACTCCATGGCAGTGAGAGTTGAGTGAGACCCAAGCCATGGGATTTTCAATGGCCTCAGGTGCCTTGGGATTTTCAACTGCCGCATTTGCATGTGAAAGCTGGACATGGAATAAGGAAGACCAAAGAACTGATGCCTTTGAATTAGAGTGCTGACAAAGAATATTGGAAGGGCTGACAAAAAAACAAACAAACTGATCTGTCTTGGAAGAAATGCTCCTTACAGGAAAGAATAGGGAGACTTTGTCTGGTGTACTTTGAACATGTTATCAGAAGAGATCAGACCCTGAGATGAACATTATGCTAGATAAAAGAGCAGGAGGGTGAAAAAGCAGAAGACCTTTGACAAGATGGATTGACACCATGGTTACATTAATGGGTTTAAACATAAGAACAATTGTGAGGATGGGGCAGATTCAGGAAGTGTTTTATTCTGTTGCAAATAGGATTACTAGGATTCAAAACCAACTCGACAGCCCTTAACAACATAAACAACAAATAACAATGCCATGTGATCTTGCCAAATTCTGGACGGACCAGATGGAGTGTATTGTCATGTGTGTTAGTCCAGGTTGACTATAGAAACAAATTCATTGACATGCATATCATACATCAATAAAACATCCCAGCCCAGACCTGATAACGTCCATAAGTCCAATATTAGCTTATGAATTCCTCTTCAGACTCACACAGTGCATGCAATGATGCAAAATGCAGGAAGATTACAGGTCAGTGGGTACAACATCTTGTGGATCCAGTGGCAATGGAAGCATTCTCAGTGCTGGCATGTGTCTCCAAGTGGCTCTTCCAGCTCTCTAGTGTTACTCCTCAACATGGCTCCACATGACTTGTCAACAGGAGGGTGAAAGCAGAGAGAGAGAGAGAGAGGCCCACCTCTTCTGATGGCAGAAATCAAGAGAGAGAAAGTTCCCAGAATCCTCCTGAGAAGGCCAGGCCCAGAAGGAGGCATCATCACACTGGCCTGATTGACAGGCTAGAGTACACCCCTATACTTATTTATCAAGTTGACATGAAATTATGAACTACCATAGACCACCCCTTGTCAGCTTGACACCATTAAACAACTCTTTAATCATACAGAATTTTTAAACAAAACAACAATAAAGTCATATCTGTGCCTAACAGACTAAGCTAAAATGCATACAATTCAAAATGTACCAGCCTTATTTAAACATAATATTCTATAAGTGAACAAAACAAAAATGTTCCATACCTATCCATTGAAGTTATGTGAACACTTACACCTTAAATCTGTAATTCTGTCAGCATATTCCCTGTCCATGAAAGTTTGTAAGCCAGCCTTTATCCCCCAAATGTTGGATATCCAAATTCTATATTGCCCACTTATATAAACCGAATTCTCTGAGAAGACAGCATGTTCTTTGTTATGAAGAATCTTCATTCCAGTTGGAACCTTGTGAGTCTACATCCATAAGTAAAGTCAAAGCAGACAGGCTGTCAATAAAGTCAGAAGTAATATGCCCCAACTTACAGGCTCAAAAATCTAACCTTCATCTGGTTGGGTTCTGGTCAACTCAGTGTGGGCCGCCACCTTGCTTAGCCTCACCAGGATCCCCATTCCCCTCCTCCACATTTGACCATGGGCTCCATTCAAAAATTCTCAACAACCCTAGCATCTATGGGCTAGGTCGTGTTCTGCCCAACTTATTAAGCTTCAGACCCACCAATCAGCGCTCATCTTCTCCTCTAATCCCTGTGAACTAGGTCCACTGGTATCAATGGCCAGACTCAACCTCTCTCTCCCCCTTCCACAGAACAAGTGGATCCAGGTGGTCACCTAGAGAGCCACAGGCTACCCTCAGGCTTCCTTTAACATCCAGTCCTAGAGATCTTACCTTGGTACAAGAACGGTTTGTTCTAATAATGTGGCAATATATGATATTCACCTTCCTGACACGATCACTAAAGACAAAATGGGTACATAAGCAAATGTGGTGAAGAAAGCTAAAGGTGCCCAGCGATTGAAAGATATAGTGTCTAAGGTCTTAAAGACTTGAAGTTAAAACAAGCAGCCATCTAGCAGGGAAGCAACACAGCCCACACGGAAGAAGCACATCAGCCTGTGTGATCATGAGGTGTTTGTGGGAATAAGTATCAGAAATTAAAAAACAAGCAATCAAATTGACATGAAGGAGCATAGACCAAGTGGAGACCCAAACCCCACCTGTAAGACAATTTGTCATCCCTCCTAGAAGGGCTACACAAAAGGGATGATATATCCAGGGTGCAATATAGCACTGATGAAACACATAACTATCCTCGGATTCTTTAATATTTTCTCTCCCTACTATTATGGTGTTAGTTTTAGCTCATTAATCTTGTGAGATCTGTGTATGTTTAGTTGTATAATTAAGATCGTTAGATGCATGAAGTCCAAGATAGATAAACCCTTCAGAAATAGTAATGGGCCTAATGATTCCCTGAGGGTACAGGAAGAGAAGGGATTAAGGGGGAACAGGTAGCAAGGATGACCATATAACCCCACTCCAGGAGAACAAACAACAGAATTGTAGGTTAATAGATAAATTCACCTATAAGATATGGCAATATAATAATAATTGTATAATACTATTAAGGTTTCCTGAGGGGCTGTGTGGGGGAAGGACGGGATTAAGGGGATCTGATATCAAAGAGTTCAAGAAGGAATAAAATATTTTGAAAATGATGGTGGCAGCAATTGTAAAATGTTGCTTGACCTTATTGAATGATGATTGTTATGATATCCATAAGAGCTCCCAGTAAAATGATTTTAAACAAAACAAACGTTCATCCTAGGGAGGAGAGTTCCTTCATGGCTTCAAATTTTTCCAGCTTCTGGGACAAATCACTAGGTCAAAATTAAAGAAAAACAAACTCAAACGGTTCCTTTTTTCTCTCTTCTTCAGTCTGTCAACACCCCCTAAGCAAATCTCTTCAAATGCAAATGTCCTGGGCACTCAAAGAACTGGGTGGGGCTTATCTTGTCAGAGTCTTCTTTTCAGGCATGTCCTAACCCATTTAGAAACTCAAATTAAGGCTGAAGGCAGGGAGTTTACAAACTCTCTACTTTCATACTTCCTATTAATGATTTCTATTATTCATTATATCAATAAAAATAGACAGAAGAAATAGTATAAACCTAGCACCACCAGATCCTAAACTCAATTCCTAAAACAGTCTATTTCAATTCTGACCTATCTTATCATAATCCTTATCTAAATTATTCCATTTACAAAAAATATGGCCTCAGGACACTGAAAGCATCAAGTCAAGGTGGGGCCGTCTGTCAACCATTTGGACTAAGCAGCATGGAAGAGAAGTTCAAGATAAAATTTCGCTCTCTTAGTTCAAAATTTACATTTATCGCATTCATTTTTGCCATTTCAAGCAGGATTACCAAAGACAACTTCTAGTAATCAGAACTTTCACTTCCCATGTCCTTTCTAGAAAACAAATGATTAAACAAGGTAGTCTTATCTGTCCTCCAGCTAGCCAAAGAAGAATTCTGCAAGAGGCAGAGAAAAGCATCCACTTTCCGTCTTCATGATTTGTATTAGGGTGGGTTGACTACAGAAACAAATTCAGAGACATGCATGTATGTGTAAGAGAGAGCTTTATATCTAAGAGTAATTGTATATTGAGAAAACATCCCAGCCAAGTCCAGATCAAGTCCATAAGTTCAATATTAGCCCATATGTCCGATACCAGTCTATAAATTCCTCTTCAGACTCATGCAGCACATGCAATGATGCTGAATGCAGGAAGATCACAGGTCAGTGGGTGAAAAGTCTTGTGGATCCAGTGGAAATGAAAGCTACTCAACACTGGCTTGGGTCTCCATGTGGCTCCTCAGCTCTCTGAGTTTCTCAACAGCAAGGTTCAGCAAGCCTCCACATGGCTTGTCCACAGGAAAACAAAGACAGAGAGAAAGAGGCCCACTCTTCTGATGGCAGAATCAAGAGAGAGGAAGATCCCAGAATCCGCATGAGAAGGCCATGCCCACAAGGAGGCATTATCACTCTGTAACCTGATAGGCTAGACTCCACCCCTATGCTTATTTATCAAGTTGACATAAAATTATGTAACTACCACAATATGGTTCAAGGAAGAAATGGCAGAGCCTGAACCAGGGTGATAATACCACAGATGGAATGGAATAGTTGGATCTGAGATATACTTAGAATATAAAATGAACTGGACTATATGCCTGATTTAATTTTTAAAAAATAGGAAAGAACAAGCATCTATGATTGGATCACATTAAGATTAAATATTATCTTTGACATTCTAGAAGGTTCTAATAAGACTGATGTTAAAAGGTAGAAAGAAACTTGATTCTAGGATGTGGGTCAGTATTGGAACCAGAAATGTAGATACAGTCAACACCCATTGATGGTGGTAGCTGAAAATCAGGCACCTAGAGAGTATATGTCACCTGATAAGGACCTAAAACCTACTACCAAATTCAACTGAAAAAGTGTTAGACAAAGAGGAAGCAATAAAGAAAAGTCAGAGAATAAGACCCTTAGAGTATGGCCATCTGAATGCATGCACAATAATTGAAAGTAGAAAGAAAAGAAATACGAAACAGAATTGAGTTTTACTTTCTCATATATACATATCACATACTTGTTATAAAATTCCCATAAATGGTCATGGAGTCATTTTAGCATCTCTTGTGTGCTCGAGTTTGTTAGTGGTATGTGATCAGTGCCCATCTTTTAAAATAGAGCAAGTCAAGAGCTCTCAGGCTGAGCAACTCAGGAAATAGACGTAAAAGTTAGAAGCACACAGTTGGTCATAGATCTAACCACCAGTCAGTGTCTGGGGATTTGGTTTGCTTGGCCAGGCTGTGGCTAAGCTGTGTGTGGATTTGGTTATTGGGAGCGCTGGAACACTACCTGGATCAATCATTTACCAGGTGTGTTTCCGTGTAGACAACACCCTGATCCATGGAAAAGCTGACCGCCCAGCTTGGATGTCAGCGGTGGAGCAGATCCAGATATAGAATTTTGCCATTGGCCCAGTAGCTATGAGCTGGCTTACATTGTGGGCAGTGGGGATTCTGGGCAGTCCCCTCACTCAGCAAACTCATAGCGTTCCATTTACTTTGTCTTTGAGTTGCATGAGGGTGAGTCTCGGTTGCTTGTTATTCTGCACACTCACCACATTTACTTGCCAAATGTGAACTCCACCTGAGTATTCATCTGGCGCTGTCAGTTTTACTACCACTTCAACATTCCGATAGCTGACTTGACAGCAGATATAATTTTGACAAAATTAGAAAATCTTGTGGAATGAGTTTGTCTCATTCAATTTCTGACATAGAGGTTAACGGATGGTTTCCCTGCCCTCCCCCCTTTCTCCCCTCCCCTCGGCTGTGTGGAGGATACAGTCTAAGCAGCAAACCAGAAAGTGAGCCCCCCACGGAAATCTTCCAATGGACGGTGTCAGAAGGAGCCTTTGATTATTTGGAGAAACAAACAACTTGCGACAGGGACAACCTGAGCTGCACTGTGCCTCCGTTCACAAAGCGGAGCAGCAGCCACGTTGGCATATTTATAACAGTGGGGCTCCGGGTCCCTTGGTTCACAGATTTGTAAAGCCACCAGCTATGATGATTGTCCATTTAACTGCAATTTTCTGCTGCCAAAAAGTTTCCCTGTAAGCATCCAGGGAGAATGAGAATGCACTGTTCAAGGAGGCTGGCTATCTATTTTTTCCCTTTCCTTTTTGGAAACAAGAAATAATGGTTATAAGATTTTTCCTTGTTAATATTCTGTACTTAAATAAATAACTGAGATCAACAGGCATTATGTCATGCTTTTCCTTTGAAGAAAAAGCATAATAATGACTGTCTTATAAGTGGATTGATTTTAATAAGTAAAATATTAAACACGTGTACGGGCATATGACATGTGTATTGTTCTTGTTGTGAGGTGCCCTTGGGTTGGGCTCATGGCTGTACCATGGGCAACAGAACAAACTACTGCCCAGCCTTGTGCCGTCTTCACCAGGATTGTTGTGTGTGAGACCCTGGCTGCGGCCATTGGGCCAGGCACTCTGTGCTGTACTCTAAAATCACCACGTCCGTGGTGCTATTGTATAGGAGAGAAATTGAGACACAAAGGTTTTCAGCAAATTGCACCCAAGAACCCATAACTGTGGAGCTTCAAAACTGAGATGCCAAGCTATTTTTGAGTCACCACTTGGTGTTCTGCCCCTTGTTTTTGTTTGTTTGTCTGTTACATCAATGAATATGAATCCTAGGGCTCTGCCAGGGATGATACAATCTATTCATATGCAAACTGCCATGTGTGTCATTTTCTACAGCCATTTAGAGTCGGTATTTATTTCTTTGCCTGGTGTTGGAGGGTCCCCTTTCTATTTACATAGCAGCAAGTTGGGTGGGCTTTGTGTTGCTGTTTGTTTACTTGGAACACTGCATCCAGAAAAAAAGCTGTTTACAAGGTTGCTTCTGGGGTTCATTCCACGGTGTAATATCAATGCTTGGTCTGATCTCACACTTCTGAAAATTCAGCATATTTAAATTCCTTCATAAAGGTTTTGTGTAGCAAAGAGGAACATATTCTGGCCTTTTGACATATGTTGCTTTTTCTTGTGAGCCTATGAAGGTTTAATTTTTACTAGAAACTCTCTTGATTGCTGCTTCTATGAGCATTGATTCTGGATTCAAGTAAGATGAAATTCTTATCAACTTCATTCTGTTCTCTGTTTATCATGATGTTACCTGTTGGTCCAGCTGTGAGGATTTGGGTTTTCTTTACACTGAGTTGTAATCCATCTTGAAAACTGAATTCCCTGACCTTCATCAGCAAAGGTTTCACATCCTCCTCACTTTCTGCAAGCAAGATGGGGTCATATGCATATCACAGGTTGTTAATAGGTCTTATTCCAGTTCCAATGCTGTGTTTGTCTTCACTTAAGCCAACTTCTCTGATTATTTGCTCAGCAGAGATATTCAATAAGTATGGTGAGAGGATACGATCCTGATTCATACCATTCTTGAGTTTAAATCATGCACTATCTCCTTGTTCTATTCAAACAACTGTGTTTTGTTGTGTACAGGTTTCTAAAGAGCATGAAGAAATTTTCTGGAATTCTTAGTCTTCTCAAGGCTATCCATAGTTTGTTGTGGCCCACACAGTTAAGTGCCTTTGCATAGTCAATGGAACGCAAGTACACATCTTTCTGGTAGTCTCTGTATTCAGCCGAGAATCATCTGATGTCAGCAATGATAGCCCCGATTCCATGTCCTCTTCTGAATCCAGCCTGAGCCTCTGGCAGCTCCCTGTCAATGTACTACTGCAGCTCTTGTTGGATAAACTACAGCAACATTTGACTTGCATATGTATCAATGATATTGTTCTATAACTTGAGCATGCTGTTGGGTCACCTTTCTTTGGAATGGGTACGGGTATGGATCTCTTTCAGTCAATTGGTCAAGTAGCTGTCTTTCAATTTTTCTTGCATACATGACTGGGTGCTTCCGGGGTTTCCTCAGCTTGTTGAAACATTTCCTTTGGTATTCCATCACTTCTTGAAGCCTTGTTTTCCAGCTGATGCTCTCGGTGCAGTTTGGACTTCTTCCTGCTGTGTCATTAGTTCTTGCTATTTCTTGAAATGGTTGAATGTGGACTAGTTCTTTTTGGTACAGTGAGTCTATTATTTCCATCTTTTTTTGATGCTTCCTGCATCATTCAATACTTTGCTCATAGAAGTTTCAATATTACAACTTGAGGCTTATTTGGTGTTTTGATTTTCCCCCCAAGTTCTTTCACTTTAATATATGCTCAGTGTGTTTTCCTTTTTGGTTTTCTAACTCAGGGCCTTTGCACATTTCATGATAATACTTTACTTTGTCTCCTTGAGCTACCCTTTGGTGCAGCCCTTTGACTTCATCATTTCTTCCTTTTGCCTCAGCTACTCTTTAAGTAAGAGCGACTTTCAGAGTCTCTTCTGACATCCACTTTGATCTTTTCTTCTTTTCTGCCTTTTCAATGACCTTTGTGTTCTTCATAAATGTCCTTGATGGCATCCCATAGTTCATCAGGTCTCTTTTCCTTGGTGTTCAATGCAGAAAATCTTTTCTTGAGATTCTCTTGAAACTCAGGTTGGATATACTCAAGGTCATATTTTGGCTCTTGTGGACTTCTTTTGATATTCGTTGGCTTCAACCTGAACTTGCAGATGAGCAATTAATGGTCTGCTTCATGTCAGCGCCTGACCTGGTTTTGGCTTCTGAGATTAAGCTTCTCCATTGTGTCATCCTACAGATGTTGACACTTTGATTTCTGTGTACTCCATCTGGAGAAGTCCATGTGTTTAGATTCCATTTGTGTTACTGGAGGGAAAAAAAAAAACATATTTGAGGTTAAGAAGCCATTGGTCTTGCAAAATTCTGTCATGATTTTCAGCTTTGTTTCTGTCATCAGGACCACATTTCCAACTACTATTCCTTCCTCTTTGTTTCTAACTTTTGCATTCCAATCACCAATACTTATCTGTGCATCTTTATTGCATGTGTTTGATCAAATTTTAGAATTAAGATGCTCATAGAACTCTTCAATTTCTACAACACCAGCTTTAGAGGGTGTTGCATAAATTTGAATAATCATTCAAATGATTTTTTGTATTTGTGTAAATATTTTCCAGGCACGGATAGCATTGTACTTCAAGATAGATCTTGAAATGTCCTTTTTTTTCCCAATGAACGCAACACCATTCCTCTTGATGGTGTCCTTCCCAGCATAGTAAACCATATGTTTTTAAAATTCAAAATGACCAATACTAGTCCATTTCAGATAACTGACTGAGAATATTGATTTATTTGCTCCATTTTATGTTTAACATCTTGCAATTTTCCTCGGTTCATATTTCATACATTAATAGTTCCCATTTTTAATTGCTGTTTCTAGCCGTGGCTTTTCTTTTTAGTGTTATTCCCCATCGAGATCGTTGAAGGCCCTGAAGACTGTCCTCCTGCAGGCTTTCCTCTATTGGTGTCACTTGGATTCGCTCTCCTTTGAGAAGGCCAGTCTTCCGCAACCTCTTTTTAGGTGCCTTGTAACCTGAGTGGCTCATCTTCTGGAATTGTTTCCACCAATGTTCTGTTGCTCTTCTTTAGATCTTCATTAATGAACTTTGTTCTAAAGCTTCCACAGGGTTTTTGTTCATGAATTCTTCTGATGTGACCAGCCTATTCTTTCTTTGTAGTCTGTTCTTCCTCTGGAAGTTCCGCTGAAACCTGTTCCCTTTGGGTGACCCTGGTCGTACGTGACCAGTCATGTAGCGTCCAGCATCACAGCAACACACAAGCCACCACAGTGTGACAAGCTGATAGGTCTGCTTTCCACACATATGCAGGTGTGTCAAATAACTCCTCACGTCAAGTCTTTTGTCCTTTCTTTATCTCATTATGAACTAGATAAGGAACCAATAAGACAAATCAGTCATTTGGATTTACCTCCCTATGAGCCATTAGTACATCTTCCCATGGACAAGCTAACACACATTGAGTGAGTCATGGCGTGGAGATTTAGAAAATTAACAATTGTATAATCCATAGCGCCCCCACCCCAAAGGAAGAATAATTTAGCCTGTGTGCCTTATTTGCAAAATACACTGAAGAGGATGGGATAGTAAAGCTATTTAATACTTTTTGGACTCTTTAATCCTAAAGTGTTATAAAAATGTTTAACATTAAAGTATAATAATTTCAACACATTAACATCTTGCCACATCATTCCCACTACTCAGCACATTCAGACTAATTTTTCAAATGCATGTGTTCCTTTATTTGGGAAGCAAGAAAGTGAAAAGGGATGGCAAAATGCCTAATGCACATGGCTGCTAACCAGAAGATCCGTGGTTCAAATCCACCAGCTACTGAAAGTTGTGGCAGCCTGAGAACCCCTAAGGCACAGCTCTGCTTAGTCCTAAAGATGGAATTAACTTGTGAGCAGTGGGCTTTATTTTTATCTCTAAGCTAAATGTAAAATACACAGACAATCATATTCCCACTCATATTATTGAATATGACAGTGAGCAAAAAAGATTTCTAATTAAACAAATGCCACCAGTCTGAAATTTAAAGGCTGAATGACCCTAGTCATTAATCCTAAAAAAAGAAAATCAATATGTACAGAACCTTGTTGGGGACTTCTGGTCATTTGCCTTCCCCAGTAATAATCAGTGGCTGCATCACAGGGTGTTTCCATAAGCTAATGAAAATAACAGAATAAAAAAAGGACACAGAAGAGAATCAGTAAGTCCTTCTTGGCCTAATTATTATGAAGTGAATTCTTTTCCAACTGATCTCCAGACCGGAGTGAGGACATATTTTCCTTCAAACACTATTTGATTCGCTATTTGATATGAATCACAAAGCTGAGAACAGAATAGGTATATACTGCAATTCATGATTAAGTAAATCCTAAGCTTAGAGTTGAAATGTTTCCAGTCTATTGACTTTAACATGACAAGCTGCAATAAACAAGACAAAGATAGTTATCTGCCTGCCTATGGATCTTTATCTTCTGATTGAAAAAATGTAGAATGTTCCTCCTTCACCCCAGTCATCTCTGAAGGGTTCACTCTTTTTGTCAATATTGCTTAAAAGGTGTTTTCATAATATTTCAATCTATTGTGGAAAGTCAAATCGGGAGGAAATATGTGGAGGAAAAAAGTAAATTCTTTGGTCTAAAGGAAGCTCCATCAGGCACAGTCTAGAATCAATGCTCCTAGAGCCCTAGTAGCGGAGTGAGCTATGACTTGAACTTCTGACTAAAAGATCATCAACTTAAAGCCCCAGTCACTCCCTGGAAATAAGACACGACTGTCTAATTCCATAAACATTCTCAGAAACCCAAACTGGCAGTTCTACCCGGTCCTATCAGGTCACTAGGAGTCAGAGATGCTAACCACATGGGAGAAAGATGATACTGGCTACTCCACAAAAGATTGACTGTCTCAGAAAACCCATGCTGGATCACTATGAGTCAGAGTTGACTTGATGGCTGTGGTTCTTAATTTTTTATAACCAATGATCTCTTTAGATATTCGTGAGTACTTCTTTACCTAGGACATCATTTTATGTATGAATATAAAGATACAAAGACACAGCACTGTGCACACAGCAGCTTAGTGGAAGAAAGGTGACATTGTCTACTTCCATAAGGATTTACAGTCAACAACCATACACCAGGTTTCCGTGATTCTGAATCTGCTCGATGGCAGCAGGGCTGTTTGGGGTTTAATATATCAGTGCTATGGGATACAGGAGACTTAATTCAGATACTCCTGGAATGAATTTTCCACTTAGAACAAGATCCAAAAATCCAGGTGTGGTTTTCACTTTGTAAAACTGTATTACGGTAATTCCTTTTAGATAAACTCAACCATGCATATTTGGAGAACGGAGAATAACATAGGACCCCTGACTTAAAACGTGGTTCTCTTTTGAGGTTCTAAGTTGGTTCTGGAACAAGTTGAATTATATATATATAATTTCCTTTTACTATTAGTGTCTTTATAAATATAATCCTTATTTGTCTTTGAGGGTATGAGAAAGGTAACATCAGCAGATTACACAGTATAAAGTATTTAGTACATATTGCTAATCAGATGTACAAAACAAAGCAAAACAAAACAGAGCATCATAAATGCAGTTTGTTATAACTCAAATATGTCATAAATTAGGGACAATATGATGTTATATATACCTATATTATAATGCTATCTACTTATGAGGAGACATCAAATAGTTTATGGAATAATATAACTAACAGAAATGGAATTTTTCCATGAACTTTGTAAAACCCCTTCACGTGTATGTGTGTGTGTGCATGTGTGCATGTATGTGTGTGTTTATAAGGGAAAGAAATGAGACGCAAAAGACTATCTATATACACATAGGTATATATGCTATGTAGAGACATATAAAGGGGGGGGGTTGATTACAAAGATCTAGGTACGGCCCCAATCCCAGGGGGACCCACAGCAGAAAAGTGGCTGAAATGAGACAACAGTCAGTGGAACTTGAAAAAAGAAAAAAAAGAGTAATTTATAAATTATCAAGGGGACATGGGGGAAGGAGGGTGGGGGGGGGAGGGGGAAAAATGAGGAACTGATGCCAGGAGCTCAAGTAGAAAGAAAATGTTTTGAAAAAGATGATGACAACATATGTACAGATGTGTTTGACAAAATGGATATATGTATGGATTGTGATAAGAGCTGTAAGAGCCCCCAGTAAAATGATTTTGTTTAAAAAATGACGCTTAATATATGTATACACACACATACAAATAGATATATATGAACTGAGTAGAACTTTCTTTTTTTAAGCTTAGAACTTAGGAGAGTTAATATGGTTATTTCTAAGTATAGATATAATATTAATCACCTACAAACCTACAAACTCTCTCACAGAAGACCCAAATTAAAGCCTGTAGTGGTTTCCATAGCAGAGTGTTTGGGTCCTCTGGCCCAGTTTTCAGGTCTTGTGGTTAAAACTGTGTCTTCTCTCTGAGAAAAACTGTCTTTGGAACAGCTATTCAGATTTGCATTATGCCGTAAAACAACCAAGATCTCCTTGGGGAATTATTCTTGACTGTTCTATCAGAGTCACGAAAAATGATCAACAGACCGACGGCTGAAGCATGACTATTTAATCAGTCACACCCAAAATGGGCGTCTCTTCTTACCTACTCTTGCTTAAAACAATAATGCTTTTCTTCTAACTGGCAGTTGCATATTCTAAATCACTTCCCTACTTTCCGGGTAAATGGTAGATTCCTTATGTTAGCGTGACTGCTGGGGAGTTTCTCTCCAGGCTGCATAATTTTTTTAAAAGCCTTTAGCATTGTTTTAAATACAAATCTATCAAAATATTTTATGGAATTGGTTTTATCCCAATCTTAATAGACTATTTGGGAATTGTTTTATTCTTTTTGTTACAATGCAATGAAGTTCACGCAGGTATCATTTTAAGTCACCAGCTGCAATGTAATCAGTAATTAAAATTATAGCCAACTACAGGTGCTGCTAATTGTTAATCAATTAGATGCATAATGATTGCAGATCTAATTGAAAACCTGATTGAAGTATTGATCATTACCCATAATTTTATTTTTCAGAAAGGAAATTACCTCTTCCTAGGCTTAAATTGAAAGGTGTTGTGAGGGTATGGTCTTGGGAACTCTGCGTAGCCCCTCTGAATTTTAGTGGGAAATGGATCACTTCTCTCTGCATGTATAAATAAAACTGGTACAGTTGATCAGAACTGACCTGGCTAGCTGTTGAATAAGCCTGTGAATTTTAATTGGTTTATTTGCATATTAACAAGCAACATTCTGCAGATGGTTCTGCGGAGTCTGGGTATCTGGATTTGGCAAGTTCTGGGACCATTATGTAGGATTGTAACCGTGATAAAACACTGATAGAATCATTGTTTTGCCAGGAGGCTGCAGGAAGTATCACTGTCAACCTGCTGATCAGCTTTTACAGGAATTAATTAGTTCACACATTCATAGCAATTTGGTGGTTGGAATGTCTGTCCGACCAAAACAAACAAAAAATGATTGTTAAAATTCACAAGACTGGCTCAAGCTTAGAAATGTTTGATCTACTCATCTATAGTCAGAACTAAAAATTATTTGCCTTGACTAATCATTGAATTGCATGAATGGGAGACAGCTTGGCAGAAATAAGCAAAGGCTGGTTAATATATTTGCATTTCATGATTTGTCAAATAATGACCATTCTAATGCGTAGACATACATTCTGACTATAAAGTCAAACTTCATTTCAACCCCCTAAGATAGTGTGGTGTGTCTAGTCAGCATATAGGGTAAGTCCAGCTCGCTGCAGAGGACACTCTTTAAGGACATGTTCTCAGTGTATATGCCTCTGTCCTAGCCCTTCGCTTGGCACGCCGCAAGAAGAAGCTCTGAATGGAAGCAGTGTTTGAGACTTATTCCGTGAAGTATGTTTGGGCCTTCACTCCAGCGAGAATCCATAATAGGCAAGCCAAAGAATTTTAACCTTTTTATAAAAGCAATCCAATGTTTGGACTACCGAGTTCCCCTATTTACTCATATGCTGAATATCAACGATATTGCGGTACCATGGACATAGAAACCTCGTCTGCCAGCTCCTACCACGTGCCTGGTGGACTGAGTAAGAACTTCAAAATACCCGGTGTTGGGTTTTTAAGAGAAGAATCTTCTCCGATGATGCTGACTTTTCTCATATGCTAACCACATACACCCCACTATCTTCTCAGTGGTGGAAATGAATTCTGACTGTAGTCAGAATGTATGTGTACACAGTAGAATGCTCATTATTTCACAAATCATGGACTCCACATGCTATTAGCCAGCCTTTGTTATTCTTGCTAAGCTGCCTCCCATTCAAGCAGTTCAGTGATTAGTCAATGCAAATAATTTTTAGTTCTAACTATATAAGAATAGATCAAACATTTCTAAGCTTGGGCCAGTCTTGAAGCATTGGAGAATGGTTTTAAGTTCAGATGTTTCAAGCTAGGGCTTCTGAAGATCTAAATAAATATCATCTTTAAGTAATGCAACAGAATTGAAAACATAAGGACTATAATATTTATTATTTTCTCAACTTGTATGGGGTACCAAGGATGAAACTGTGGTATATGTTTGTTTGTTTGTTTGTTTAAATCTAACAATGTTAGTGACACCTAGAAATTTTTGGTTTGGGTGTAAGATGTAAATAGTCAGGCACCCTACAAAGAAATAAATATTAAAGTATGCTGTGGGTCTGTCTTCTGACATTACCTGAAGATTTAAATTAGGGAACACAGTATTTATATGATCCTTGAAGGAGTGTCAGAATACCTCAAGCCATCATTTCCAACAGGCAAGCGGCGCACACCCCTCTGGTCCTAGAAGTCCCAGCTGTTATTATGAATTATGTGAATCTGACCTATAATCTTAGCTGGCATTCGGAACTCAAATATTTCCCCTTATTTTTACAACACAATTAAAATATTTAGTCTCACTTCATTTTATGAGACATAAATAGCTATGTAAGTACTCTGTAATTACTGTACGTTGTCACAAATGACCTCATAAATACATTGTAATGTCCCATGTAATTACATGGGAAGTCGTGTCTTTGAGTTGGCTGCTCTGAGATTGAAAGCCTGCCGTTGTAGAGATTAATTACTTGGGGCCTAATTTGACAATTTGCTTGAAGATAGACACCTGGTAGATAGCTGCGTCTATGTTTTTAGAAGAAAACTATTTGTGGCACAGTCAAATCTTATTTTCTTATTTAATGCCGACCTAGTTTTAGGGGTTCATTCACCAATCTTGGCTATGCCTCAATGTCGATGTACATAAAGCAGGGGACATTCTTCTGTGCAGGATGAGACAGATTTGCCATTTTATTTCTTCCATCAAATAGTGGATAGAACTTCTTTTGTCAAAATCAGTACAGAGGTTCTGACTTTTTTGTTCCACAAAACCTTGGAGTAGAAGGTGTTGTAAAAAGGATCATTTTTATTTTCTTATTAAGCATTGCCCACCTTTTAAACTAGTACTTCAAGTACTGAAGAGCACACAGTGACCTGTCATCATCATTTTAGAATGAGTGCATTCAGGTGATCACCCGAGTTCTTAGTGTTCCTTCAGATAAATGCATTCGATGCCAGAAGAGAAAGGATTTCCATATGACAAGATTCAGAATTTAAACTCTTTTCACTTTGCCTCAGGATGCTGAAACATAGGATGAAATCAATTATTTTGATGTTACACCATTCACCTTACTGCATGATGGTTCCTATACTCTAAAACAACAACAACTAAAAGGAAATAGGAAATAGGTAGACATTGTGTTTTCTGCTTAAATTATATATTGGCTTGTTTCCTTGTATCTTTCAAGGGCGTAACTTTACATGTAACCACCCTGATACATTTCTTTTCAGCCTTTCTTAGCTCGAGTCCCCGTGTGGATGGTGTTACGTTGTTCTTGGTCATTTCACTTAATAGAAACGAATATTGAGGCAAAACCGAGTGCTCTGAAGGGGTTAACGGGCCTCCTTAAACATCTAGCTTACTTCCCGGGAATGATTTAGGCACTAGAGAATAAAGCCTATTGATACTGACACATTCTGAAATGTATTACTCGTACGATCGCTTTATCATGAACTCTAGGGAACAACCAAATTGCTTTATTGTAATGGAATTTTGTCAAAACGTGAATACCTTCTAGAAATTACATTTCCAGTTTCTAGGACCTAGAAGGAAACAGGGCTGGCTTGTAGGCTATGCATAACAAATTAATATCTGGAAGGAAAAAAAAGGAAATAAAAACTATTTTAAATCCAGGAGTTGAGAGAGAGAGAGAGGTTGAGAGAGAGGTTAGAAAAACAGGAATAAAGAAAACAATGCTGGGGCAGAGTAGCCCCTTCAGTCAGTTTGTACTTTGTGCTTGGGTAGGATTTTCTTAGCTGATTACACGTTAGGTTAGTTTTATGTAGCCAAGACATTCTACCCAGAAGGAAAGATTTTTTTTTCTCTCCTTATTTTGCTGCTACTCATAGAGACCTTACATAGTTACCTAAATGAGAAAGAACTTCCTCAGGGCTCTTGATAGTCAGTGGACAAAGCATTGAGACTATCGGCCACTCATCAGAATATGGTAAAATCCTGTCCGAAATTATTTAATTCTTTATGGTTGTGTCTTTAATGCACTCATCTGAGGCTCAAGTGAGCTGGCACCTCAAGTCTTTGAAAATTTGCTTCAGCTTTGCATTTCTGATGTGTGTCTGAGAGTAGCTGTACATATGACAATAACAAGTTTCAAAATGAAAGTACAATAAACATTGCATTTCTCAGGATTTATAGTTTGCTGAGCCCTTGTTGATCATGTGTCACCAACTAGATGGGATACAGAGAAGATCTTCGGATGTACAATTGGTACGGTCAGATAAATGATTTCTAGTGTTATGCTGCCAATTAATAACATTTGGGAATTTAAAGGCATGATTCCTGCTCATCCATCTCCCTATTCACATTGAATGAATTTTATTTGTAGAACTCTCTGTAAACAATGATTTGAAATTGCATGCTCGATGAGGAAGGGCATCTATCAAGATTTTCGAAATGTCAGTTAGAGGAATTAAGGAGCACTTTATTTAATGTGAAAGAACGCTGGTGGTCTGGAAGGCATTGGGCTGAGATCAGCATGCCTTGATGGCAGTGAGTTTGTTTTCTTATTCAATATTTGGAGTTAAATCAGAAACAGACCACTGACTTTTATTTCAGAGGCTGGGCATGGGTGTTCAGGGCACAAGTTGACCTAACGGCAGCACTGAAGACTGTGTGGTCTACTCCCAGTTATTGCACACGCTCCTCAACCAAGCTCAGCACCTTCTCTTAAAAGGACCCAAGCGGAACTCACTGCCAGCAAGTCAATGCTGACTCATAGCAACTCCCTGGGGGTTCTGAGACTGTGACTTTTTATGGGGGCAGAAGGTACAGTCTTTCTCCCGAGGAGCGGTGGGTGGTATCGAACTGCTGACCATGCAGACCACAGCCCAACTTGTAACCACTACACCACCAGGGTCCCATTCTTAAAGTAAAGACCTACTAAATAAGTGTCCACTTTAAAGTGTACAAAATCCAGCCTGACCAGACCTCCAAATTGTCCCTCCCCAAGGGAAGTGCCATGTCTTTCTGGGCAGTGATATATTGGTGATCTGACATGGAAGGTTGGGACCCCTTGATGACCCTAGTTGCTTGGATCAAGAGCCCCAAGCTGCTAAAATGAAGTGGGGTGGGTCAGTGATTTGCTTCCCTCGGTTTCCTCGGGTTGGCAAGGTTAAACACTAGAGTTTGATTAGAGGAACAAAGGGATTTGGTAGCATGCCAATTCCCCCAAATCAATTTAAATTTAGTACAGTTGACTTTAACTAGGAAATATTAAATGGACTATCTAAGATATGAAACATATGGCAGCAGACATTTCTCACGGCATGTGCTTTATGTACTTTTAAATTTGAAAGAAATCCACTGTATACAACTTAAAAAAAAAAGATAGGTTTAGAAAATTGCTGGGTGTGGAATATAGGGCACGTGTCAGGACACCAGTGCCCATAAACCAGAAGGGACAAATGATGTAATTAGAGATGTTCACTCGGGAAGACTAATGGCAGCTGTGTCTGGGTGGTAGCATCAGAGCGGGATGACAATGGACGTCAGGTGGTGACCCAGAAAACCAGAAAGTCATAGGAGTTCAGGTTCTGAAAACAGGGATCAGGTCTAGATTCAGAGATGAAGCTACCTCTCCTGGAGGAAATCTGGAGTGTCTGGTAGGGTGCAATGAAGATGCTAGCTGCTGGAGAACTTGGAAGTCTCAGAGATGCTGTGCGGATAAAGCCAAGAGAGTGTTCACAGAACAGGAAGGCACTGCCGCCAGCAGAGAGACCCAGATCAAAGTAAATTAGCAGTAGCTGCTTTGAAGGTGAGTAAAAGTGGACTATTTTCTCAATAGACCTTAGCTGACTGCATAACCAGGGCCAGTGTTCTCCCGGAGTCAAGTTGGCATATTCTCTAGATGAAAGTGCCTATTGCATGAGCTGTGAGGCTCAGGGGACCTACCACGGTACAGAGACAGTAATGATCACTTCCTCACTGCCATCGAGTTGATGCCGACTCATAGTGACCCTATGGTGGGATTGTCCCCATGAGTTTCCAAGACTGAAACTCTTTAAGGGAGGAAAAAGTCCAGTCTTTCTCCCTCAAAGCGGCTGGTGGTTTCAAACTACTTCCAGATCACAGCACAACCTTATGCCACCAGATAATTTTATAACGACTGACCTTGCATAGTTACCGTGGCCATCAAATAATTTTACAACTAGCTAAATTCACAGATGAAAACCAGTTATTTTATTTCAAGAACCTCAAATAATACCATTATATAAGCAAGCCTTCAATTTTATTTTTTTGTTGTTGTTCTATTAGACAAATCAATGTGTCTTTCCTGAAGTGAACATGTATTCATAACATTTTATTTAAAATCAAACATTGGCCAATTTATATATATAGAGATTTTTATTATTGCATCAATATTTAGCTAAAATTTCATATGGTAGTGGCATCATTGTCACTCTGGAAATGTAATTTGAAAGTGTGCAAAATCACTAAAAATGATTGCTAACAGGACTTTATGACACCTGAATAAAATGTACATAAATAATCTCAAGAATGTCGGTTTTAGCATGATAACCAACATCATAACTTCATTTTGCTCAAGAGACTGTGTATTTATAGCAGAAAAATAAAAACAGGTTAAGTCTTCAAGAAGATTATATAACTAAAAGAAAAAATAAACTTTTATAATATAGTATTGATATTTTATTAAATCCATATTTGCATGGTACCATGAAGTTTATAGGCTTATAAAAAGGCAAAACAATTTTTTTCAAAATTGTTCACAAAGCTGTATACATAATAAAGGTTAAAATAAAGTTTTATTAGCTTAATTTCAATTCCAATTTGAAATTCAATTATCTGTGTCAGAATATATAGAAATATTTACCCAATATTTAGAAATAAATGTTAAATATTTAGAATTAAATGTTAAGTGCTGTTATGTAATTGTGAAATTATTAACATGCTGGGAGTTTTTATTACAAATGATAAAAATTAGAAAATTGCCTTTCCCAATATTAGCTTACATATGAGAAACCTGGTTATATATTATTTTTATTTTGACATCCTCTGTAGATTACTATTTTTTGATGTTCCCCATAGGTCCCATGATATTTTTTCCTCTCTCTTGAAAGTGGATTCATTTTGAAACAATCTTATCCCAATGAATGCACTATCATCTACCAAACTGCTTATGCCAGAAGCCTAAGAGTCATTCTTGATGACTCTCTTGCCTTTACACTTGACAGTCAATAAATCAGCAAGCCCTGTCAAGTGTAGCTCCGAAAATATGTACCTCTTCATTTCTCTGCATTCCTATGGCCTCCAAGTTGTTCCAAGATCTCTCTTCACTACCCAGACCTGAAGGTTCTACTGGAGTACAGCAAGAAATGTGAACAATACCATGTGCTGAATAATAAATATTCATCAGAGAAAATGGACTTTTAAAAAAGTACTACTAGGTAGTTTATTCTTTCAATACCCTTTTTGATTTTTAGAAGAATAACTGATGGGTCACTTTATGGCACAAGTAGATCCACAGTCTGGGTCTTGTTGACTGTACTTCACCTGCTTACTTATGACCTTCGTGCTTCTGAGCAGTGTTCTCTTTGATTCCCACTCTCTTGCGCTGTCCCTCTCTTCCAACTTCCCTTAAAGTCTTTACAATTTACTGCATAATTACTATGCACCAGCACCCTGATGGAATTTTCAAGCATTACGCCATAGTGTCCTTTAATCCTCACTACCATCCTCTGAGGTAGGTACTGTTATTAGCTCATATTGCAGACGAGAAACTCGGGCTCCGAGAGCTTAAGTGGCTCACTCCAGATCCTGTGCTGGAGGAGGAGAAGCGATGTGGCTGTGGGCAGGGTGACACTGGAGGACGGTGAGGGATTCGTGAGCGATTGCAATATTCTAGGCCAGGCGTAATTTAAGGTCTGAATTAGGGCAGTGGCAGAGGAAATGTCAATATGGGGACAAGGGAGGATAGGTTATTTAGAAGTGCTGATGAGCACTCTTTAATAAAATATCTACCAGACCTCATGGGGCTTGAAAGTATATTTCATTTTTCAAGCAACTTCACATGAGATTCAACAAGTAATAAGAAGTAAAGAGCACGAATCAGGGAGAGAGTCCAAACGCTATTTCCAATTAAGTTTCAAGATCCTTAGATTATTGCTGTGCTCCAGAGAGTGGTGGGTTTCTTTGCTTTTGTTTTGTCTTGTTTCATTCTTTCAATGGATTCCCTCAATTTTCCTGCTATGGGAATGTTAGGGAAAGGCTCTTCTTTACGAGAATAACTGAACAGGCTTGTAAGAGCATGAGAGAGGCTTGCCTTCTCCTAGAGTCCACGGACAGAGTGTGGCAAACTGTGACTGCGCAATGGAAGTGGGTGGGATTATATACAGAAGTCTATGACATGTGGCTTCTCAGAAAGAATCTGAGGTGGCAGGCTTATCAACTCTTCATTTTCCCTTTTTGCACCTACTGCTTATCTGGATCTAGAGAGCAGGAAAATGGAAGTCATGCTTTCAGGAAGTCCATGATACAGATAATGGAAGTCATGCTTTCAGGAAGTCCATGACACAGATAATGGAAGTCATGCTTTCAGGAAGTCCATGACACAGATAAGTCCACAGGGCTGACTTGGACAGGCCTATGCCAGGCAGTTGGAAAAACAATGGCCAAGACTTTTATTAAATCAATAAACCAAATTGGTATCTACCAGGCTTATTTGAAAAATGATTCATTGTTTTTGACAAGTGAAGAGGGTACAGAGGGATTTGTAGAAACAAAGTCACACCCCTCTTCATCCCCACACCCAAATCTGGGAGGAGGTAAAAGTGGAGTGAATCCTTGATTCAGGGGAGATGACTGCAAAAGTGAATAGGATTACTTTTTTCCTCTCAAATAATACAAGGAACAAAAGTCAAGGCACAGATACTCGAATTGATTTTTTAAAACTCAAAGGTCATGTGTTAAGGACTTTTCATACAATCCATTGTCAGGCTCGCCCATGAGCACTAGGGCTGGGTCGTAATAAAGAAGGCTCCTACAGCAGGAGCAGCATTAGGCGGCTTGATGAGGAATGAGAATAGAAGGCTGGTCCTGAGCAATGTGGAACCGGCTTTGCATAGACAATAAGACTCTTTATAGTATCGAAAAAGAAAAGTGGCTAAACTATCCTTTTAATATTCCAAATTACTATGATCTGGGCCATCCAGCTGTATAGTAAACGTCAGAAGAATCTAAGCAGAAAGAAGGTGGGGGAGGAGGGGGAGAAAGGGGGATCTGATCACAATGATCAACATAAAACCTCCAATCCCCCCAGAGGGACCAACAACAGAAAATTGGATGAAGGGAGACAGCAGATGGTGTAAAATATGAATATAAAAATAATTGATAAATTATCAATAGTTCACAAGAGTGGGAGTGGGGAGGGAGGGGAGAAAAAGAGAAGCTGATACCAAGGGCTCAAGTAGAAAGAAAATGTTTTGGAAATGAGGATGGCAAGATAATGGGCAAATGTGCTTGATACAATTGATGCATGGATTGTTATAAGAGCTGTAAGAGGATTTAATAAAATAAAAAAAATTAAAAAGAACGTGATCACTAGAGTCTTTTCAATCACCTAGAACTCATTTGTAAACAGTGAAAAAGCATGAAAGAAAATAATAATCTATAACTTATCAAGGGGTCATGAGGGAGGGTGGGCAGGGGAGGGAGGGATGAAATAAGGAGCTGATATCAAGGGCTCAAGTGGTAAGAGAATGCTTTGAAAATGATGATGGCAGCATACGTGCAAATGCGCTCGACACACTGAATGAGTGTATGGATTGTGATGAGATGTAAGAGCCCTCAATAAAAGTATTTTATAAAAAAGTTTAAATATTTTTTAAAAAGAAAGGGAAAGCATGAAAGACCCTAATAACTTAGCTGCTTTCCACAGAGGAGAATGGGCAAAATGACAGAGTCACATCCGAAGAAGAAGAAGAATCAAGAGGGGGCTCACCGCCTGGTGCACAGTGTGTTACTGAGCATATTTGTTCATTGCTACCAGACATTGATAATAAAGTATGGGCTATGTGGGAGTAATTTATACCACCACTGGAGATTGTCAAATACGGTATAGAAAAATTATTATCTGTCAAAAACGATTACTCATATAATCATCAGTGTAATTAAATTCTCCAGACTTGTCAAGTGATTGACAATCATTGGGTGGACACACTAAGCATGATTACTCTCCCCTTTGCCATGACTGGGGCCACTGCAAAGCATTAACTGGAATTCAAAAGGTGTAACTCTCAGTCCCAGGCTTAATGTGCACATGTGCAGGTAGATTTCCTGCTTTAATGTGGTTTGGACTTATAAAAATTAGCATATCCCTTTAGGAAAAGGCGCTTGATTGCCCAAGGGGTGCTTGTGAGAAGATATAGAGAATGTCTGTAAAAACTAGTCATTTAAATTTAGCGCTATTCCTTTCAATAATATTTTATAAACTAATATAGATGAATAGAATTTTGAAGTGGAGACTCAATGACTCCTTCCGTGTGTGTGTGTGTGTGTGTGTGTGTGTGTGTCTACTTGTGTGGGGGTGTGCATGCACATGTGCAGGAATGCAGGGTGGGTGGTGAGGATAAAGTGGCAAATTCATTGAGTGACAGTTCACAGTGGCCTTAGATCAGTCGCATATTTATCTCTATTTCTGGCTCCCTTTCTGTAAACTTAGAAAATGATGGTAACAGCTAGCACAATTACATTAAAATGCTGAAACATAAACATGAGAGAAGAAATAGGACTCAATTATAGGTGAAGCTGGTCATTTAAACTATGTATACTAGATTCTAAAACAATTGACATTAAAGAGCATGGTCGGATGTGTGTGTGTTTGTGTGTGTGTGTGTGTGTGTGTGTGTGTGTGTGTCTTTGTGTCCAAGACCACAAGTTCTTTCAAAACCAAGGACGATTGATTATTATTCTACTCCTTAGTGTTTCACCCAAAGAACTTAAGACACATTCTTTAAATGAACACGTTGGTCTCGCTTTGGGAAGTTTGTTTCAATGTACTTTTCCATTCTATGGGTCTACAAGTCTCTGTTGCTCCAGCCACAGTGGAGCTACTTGTTCATTCTCAGATGCTCTCGATTTTGAGTTTATTTTTGCCATACTTTCTATCTTAATTTTTCCCCGTACTCTCCATGAAATCCTACTCACACTTGAAGGATGGGCCTCTTGTAAATTGACTTGACCACCCAAGGCAGATTTAATCTTTTTCCCTAGTGGACACTAGGGTTTTCTGGGCATCTCTAGTTTAGCATTATATGTTCCAATGATTAGTCTATGTGTCTATTTCCTCCATTAGCATAGACACACTCGGACTAATTCAGTTTTACTTCCTCAACCCTAAGGCTAATGCTGCAACATTCTTGGGATAGACGTCAATATGCTAAATGATTATTTGCAAAATGTATTTGGCACTCAATCTCTGAACTGCCCTTGAGAGGTAATATCACATGGTAAAGAACACCAGCTTCCCACTCAGGGTAGCTCAGTTCAAACCCTGCCTCTACCATTTCTTTGTTAAGTGATTTTAAAGGTCCTAAACCATTCCATGCTCTCTATTACTTAAACCTACCAAGGATGTTACAGTGGTCTCTAACTCATCGAGTAACGAGGAGGATTAAATAACATTTATGTAGAGAGGTTAGCCGGGTCTATGCAAAAAAGTGGTCACAAATAGGGCTAGATACTTAGTTTGTTTTTCCGTCCACATTCAAAAGGTAAACTCACTGCCGTTGAGTTAATTCCACTGCATAGTGGCCCTATTAGGACAAAGTAGAATGTCTCCTTGGAGCCTGTGAGGCAATCCATCTTTATGGAAGCAGATGTCACATCTTCCTCCCTGGACCGGCTGTTGGGTCTGAACCATCAACCTGTCTTTCAGCAGCATACCACTGAACGCTCACTGTCACCTTGCTCCTTTTAAGGGGGCGTGGGAATGGACTCAATGATCTTAGTTCTGGTATCTTCTCTGAATTATTCTAACAACCAATCAGATCAACTCTATGCAGCTTAAACTCATTGCCGTTGAGCCCATTCTGACTCACAGTGGCCTTCTGGGATCCATGTAAAATCATGAAAGTATATTTATGAAGGGGGTGTAGAAAGGGGGAATGGATCACAGGGAGCTACATATAACCTCCTCTCTGGGGGACGGGCAGCAGAGGGGTGGGTGAAGGGAGACGCCAGACAGTGTAATATAAGATACAATAATAATTTATAAATTATCAAGGGTGCATAGGGGAGAGGGGAGGAGGAAGGGAAGGGGAGGAGGAAAAAAAGGAAAATGAACTGATTCCGGGAACCCAAGAGGCAAGCGAATTTTGGGAATAATGAGGGCAACAAATGTATAGATGTGCTTTACACAATTGATCTATGTATTGTGATGAATTGTATGAGCCCCAATAAATTGATTTAAAAAAAGTATATTTATGATATAATTTGGTTATACCCTCAAATCCTAACTCCTTAGTAAGGGATGACAAGTCATTTTCTCTCCTTTCACAGAAGGACCTGGTTATTTGCAGAGCACCAGCAATCAGTAGCGGAGCTGGAAAAGGGCTGTGACTTTGGTCTCCCTAGGGAGGCTTCCTCTCCCTCTGCCACACTGCCAGTCTTTGAAAAGAGGTCCGGGACTTGTGGCCCAGGGGTTGCAGAAATCCATTTCTTGGTTTTCAGTCTGGCCCCTTCATAACAGCTACTCATATGTTTTAATCGCCTTTTAAGAAAAACCCTGTGGGGCTATTTTTAAAACAGTGTCGATATCGATATATGTACTTCAGGCACACTATTCAATAAGCAAACATTTAAAAGTTAAAATATTGTTTCAGGACCAACAGACTTTCAACAACACAAAAAAGACTCCTTCCTTGCCCCACCTAAAGCCCAGTTCCCAAGTCCTCAACAGCCCCATGAGCCTCACATTCAGCAATTACCATATATACTCATGTATAAGCTGAGTTTTTCAGCACATTTTTTTATGCTGAAAAAGCCCCCTTTGTCTTATACTCGAATGAAGGTCGCCACTTGTTCTCCGGTGCAGTGTGGGTGTTCTCCGATCTCTCCCACTCATCTCGGGGCGCCTTCAGCCTCTGTGAGTGATCAGATGACTGCTGATATCATTGCTCTTCTTTCCTCCTGCACGCCGGCAGTCTCTGTGTTGTCCATGCCATACTGGGCAAGAACCTGCCTGCTGCTGTGTGCCGGTAACTGGGGCACACCGCATCCTTGTCAGATGAATGTTGGATGTGGCGCTCTTCTTCCACTCTTCTCCAGGGCTGTGACCAATGACGTAGCCTTTACAGTCTTACCCGTGCTTGGTCACGCCCCCTTGCTCCTCCCAAGCATTGCTGAATACAAGTACCTGTATATCTCTGCTCCTGTATATACAGTACATTTATTTATAGTACTTAGTCTGCTATATTTTATTTTTTAGTTTCTTATTAACCCCTATCTGGACCCAGTGTTGAGTATGCTGAAATGTGTCTTCCCCCACAACTGTTTTGTTTCTCTGGCCTTAATAATTGGCTCACTTTCTTTGTTCTTTTCATCTGCTGAGTTATATTTGGACCTTCTGCAAATTCTCCATACATTCTCCAACTCCTTGAAAAACCTTTCAAACACCGATTTTATCGCTTGCTGTTGTTGATGAGCATGTGCCCAGAAGAACCTATGCCAATTCAACAAGGTCTGCATGTGGATTTTAGTGAGGTTGGCCCCATTCTTCAAGCCGTCACTGTTTTCATCCTACTGTTCTGAGCCGTTCTCCCCACTTTAAGAGACGTACTGCTCTCTAAGGTGCCTGTCTTTAAGTTGCTGCTGTCAGTTCACCCGCATAGAGTTCTTGAGAGAGCACAATGGTCAAGGAGGGTTCTCTTTGCTCAGTAAGCTGCACTCTTGTTTGATTTTATGACAACGTGAGGAAAGGCTTTTAGTTCAAGGTTTAAAGATGATCGAAGTCAATATCAGGGATTCACCCAGTTTCTGTGACTAGAAATTCTGGATTTTATGAGAATTTGAAATTTGGTTTTATATCTTCCCCCCCTTTTAATCAAGATTCTTCTATAAAAAATGCATTAAAGCACTCAGTCATTGTAGCAGGGCATTCTTCAGTTGTGTTGTCTTATGGTAAAAGAAGACATCAACTCAGAGAGGCCAGTAGCCACTCATTCCATTTCCCTTTCGTATTCCGGACTCTCTGGAATTCTCTGTTGCTGCAGGTGAATAGGGCCCACTTATTATATCTTCAAAACTTTCTTTTTTTTGCTTGCAAGCTCTTAAGAGACTTCAATTGTTATGCAACAAACTAGAAGATAGAATGGAAGTGCTGAATGAATTATCACAATATTAGGTCAATGAATTGGGATTGCTCGTAAAACTAACTCTAAACCCCAAATCCAGAAACTAAATCCCAGACGATGTTTGGTGGTAAATTAGCAGCCTCACCAACTACTACTATCTTCTTTTTTTCCTTTTTGTTAAGTTATAAATATACCTCTGACACAATTTTTGCTAACTCTAATTTTTTCAATTGTATTATGTATTAAGAGCCAAAACCTATCAAATTAAGTCTGGGTTTTATGTTGTTGGTATTTATTCCTAGAGCTCTTTTTCTTGAACACCTGTATCTCCCTTTTCCCATCTTGTGACTGGCTTCTACACATTTACACCAGGGACTTTCTCCAATGTGCTCTTTAGAGCACATTCTCTTTTATGCTTTTCATTTCAACATTTTTTTCTTTCTTGGCTCATACTCAGTCTTCCTCAGCACACTGTTGTTAAAGACAAAGAGATGCGTATCATCTGAGATCATGTATGTCAGACAAATCTTGATGTTCTTGTTTTGGTTTTGTTTTCGGTTGAATTGACTCTGACTCATGTAGCCTTTATGAGTAACAGAATGGGATGTGAGCAGGTTCGGTGCCATCTTTAGTATTGTTGATGAATGAGCTTGAGGGCTTAGTTGTAGCTGCCACATCAATCCATCACATGGAGTGAGGATGTCCCTCATTTCCCTTGACTCTCTACTAAATGTGATTGTACATATACAGATGCATACCATGATACTCATACGATACTCTCTAGACTTGTGTGTTTGTGCTGTACAAGACTCTAGGTTTACCATACATTTGGATTAGAATTTTATAAGTATAGTTTCATTATTTACTAAATTTGAATGTTGTTTTGGATAAATAGGATACTCTTCTCACTCCCAATAAGTTTGTATGCGATCTAACTTTTTTCTTTTTATGAACGTATCTGTAGCTTTCCTCTTTAACCCATTCCTGGTCCTTTGGAACTTTGGTCTGTCTCATCAGCGTGCCATGTGGCAGGGTTTTGTTTCCTGTGTTCTGTCAGACATTCCACAATGCCTTTCAGACTGACTTGTCAAGTCTTCCAGTTTTGTAAGGTTTTATTGTAGGGTGGGAAACGTTACTGCTTTCTATTTTTTTTCTGATAGCTCAGTCTTTCCCCTCAGTAGGCTGTGTCAGACTGTAAATTCAACTTTCAATTCTTCTCCTTTTCCCCCCTGGTTTTCTATGACTTTTGTCTTCCCCCCATTAATTTTTGGGACTTTTAATTTAGCTTCCTGCTCAACTGTGGAATATTTAATTTTTGCAATCAGATTATAATCGACATTTTCCCCCTTAAATTCTTATTATTTCTATATTTATCCCCTGTTCATTTAATGAGTACAATTTCTTCTCTTAAATTACTAGGGCATTTACAAGAGTATTGGATAATATTTCTGCTATATACATTATTATTGTTTACTTTAGGTGCTGTTATCCTTTTGTTGGTATTGTCCAATATTTTTTATATTGTCCAATCTTTTTAATGTTGGAGCGTTTCTTTGCTGTTTGATGGTCTTGAATTGCCAGTTTAAATTAAAAATGAAATCTTCAAAAGTTGATTGCAAGTTGTCAATTTCAGTGCATGAGTGGGGCTTGTTAAGTGGTAGAATCATAATTAAGGGATTGATAAAGCATTCAACTGCTGTTTTCTCTAGGACCTAGCTATTCGTTCTCTCTAGAGACAGGATATGGCCTGCTTACTATTGATTGTGGACTTGAATAAAGGACCAAGTCTTGCCAGTCTCTATAGTGCTCTATAGGTCTGTTCCTACAGCCCCAGAGAATAAAGTGCACACGATTCTAAGGACAGAGGACTCGTTTTACTGGATAATATTAGGAATCTGTGGACTCACGGAGATTTGTGATTTTTCATTCCATCCCGTACTTTCAAGACATCTTTAGGTGCCACTGGGTTGGTACCAATTCATAGCAAGCCTGTGTGCATCAAACTGAAACACTGCCAGGTCCAGTCCAGTACGATCCTCACACCTTTTATGTTTGAGCCCAGAGTAGCAGCCACTATATTGATCCATATAATTGAGATCTTCCTCTTTAATGCTGACTCTCTACCAAGCATGAGATCTTTTTAAAGGACATGATAACATGTGGAAAGCTTATGAGACAAAGGCATTCTATGAAACATCAATTTCCAGGCTTCCTGGAATTTAGGTATGAAAATACCCTTGCTTTTTATTTGTACACTTTTAGTATTTAAGTTTCAGCCTTTTCCTTATGTTTGGTCACTACACAACTTTCTCTCATGTATAATTTACAAATATTCGTTGACATGTCCTATCGACTCTTGTCCTGTGTTTTGTCATTTTAGGGCTTAACACATTTTTAAATAGTTGCTTATTATTTTAGTGGTATTTTTGCAAGGGAGTGACAATAATGAGAATAATGAATTTAACCAGTCAAATCCATTATGTGTTTTGTTCAAATCAATCCAGTAGAACTGCTGTCAGGCAGTAAAAGATTTTCCTTGCAGGGTGCAATCCCTAACGTGTCTCGCCTCTCTGTCATATTCACAGTTAGGTTTGAGCCACTTCTTGGGCTCTGGATCCTCCGGGTCTTTCTCCAGTGTTTTAATCTGCATCATCTATTATTTTACAGAGTATCAAAGTAAGCTGGCTGCCTCCTCCATCAGAAACACAAAATGGATTTATTACAGGCTATAAAATTCGACACAGAAAAACGACCCGCAGGGGTGAGATGGAAACACTGGAGCCAAACAACCTCTGGTACCTGTTCACAGGTCAGTGTTCACATGGTGGAACCTTGCACGGTTTTGATGAATTAAGTGCTTTAGGAATAAAATATACTCTCACTTCAAGGGAACATTGATTTTTCCCCCCTTCCTGGCAGGTGACATTTATTGGCCTGAACAAGAATAACCTTTACATGTTCAACTTTATATTCTCTATAATGCTTATATTACATATGTTGCTTCTTGGATTATCATCCTAAGAAATGGATCATAGGCTTTTTGTGCAGCCTGAGTGCCATCCGCATTCGTTTGGTAGCACTGCTGAGTCAGCAGGGACCTCCTAGTAGCTAATCATTTTAAAATGCCATCTTATACAACCTTCCAAGGGTTAGTCACGGGGTTCTCTCACTCCCCTCACTCTTTACAGGGTTAGGGGTGGGGTTAGAAATTTGGGAGAAGGATGGATTGGCCAATAAATAGAGAGATTAGTCTACTTCTCCAAACTATAACATTTATAGTAGTCACTTTACTGGTGGAACTCATAGTAGATAAAAGTGCCATGGAAAATTTGAGAATTCTCTCTTTAAATGCAAAATGGCATATCACATATTTCTTTAAGTGTTGAAGACCTTAATAGATAGCACTTCACATTTCTAGAAATGAGTGATTGGGTTAAGTAAATCAATTTTGGAGATGCTAGTCCAGAAAAGTCAAGGAAACAGGAAGGTTAGGAATCTAATCATCCTGGGAAGATGAGGAATCTAATCATCCTGGATTATTTGGGCAGACTGCAACTGTGGAACAAAAAGAGAGTTTACTGGGCCATGTGGGGGTAAGAGGCCACATTAACTGCTGCGTCTTACCAAGTCCAGGGCTGAATAGTAAGTCTGAGCAGTTTCTCTTTGGTCTGTCATTGGTCAAAGTCCACCCACAAGTTGTGGATTACTCTGTTCTACTTCCATGCAAGCCAGAGCTCGTAGTGAGGATACAGACCTGGAGTGCTCCCCCTGTTAATCAGCACGTCATATAGTGGTTCTTTGGGCTAGCATAGCAGCGATGCTCCAGGGTATAGATAGCCCTGGGCATAGTATGAGCCCGGAGGCAATGGGTTCAGGAGGCAAAGCATGCAACAGTGGCCAAATGGGTTGGCGGTGGGATTAGGCAATTCTAAGAGAGCTCAACTGGGTCGTGGTAACATTCAAACTATAAATAAGACAGTTTACAGCTGATGGATCAAGTAAGCTAATATTGCAAATGAGGGAAGGTACATAAATACAAGGGGGGTTCAAAACATTCCTGGAAAATTGAATGAAGAGCCAATGGAACGTTCCCACACATTTTGGGATGACCCTTACACTCCTTGGATCCCCTATTTCTCTACAGCAGGTACTAGGTAGATGCCCTTTGAAATCATAGCACGCATGTGTAGACACACATGCACAAACACCCATGCGGGTATACACACACAATGTGCATGCATACATTGTAAGCTTCTTGTTCAGCCAACCCTCTGAAGTGTCATACTGGCCTAGTTATTCTGCCTCCTTCGGCCAAATCACGAGTAGAAAATGTTAGCATGCTATTGGAGGTGCGTTCCGGCTAGATGATCTGCAATCACATTACCTGCTTTGCAACAGAAGAAAATAACCTGAACATGTATTGAAGAGCAAGTACGGAGAAGCTATGAGATTCTCCCTCCTCATCTTAAAAAGTTAAGAGAAGTCAAGACTGTTTCTCTTTCTGTATGAAATAGTGAGAAGACCCAAACATTTCTCAAATTAAATATGTATACTCATTAGGCTAGTGTCATAACATGTAATTTGCCTTGAGAGAAATCATCATTGTTGGAAAATATGCATGAAAAGGTTTTTGTATAGTGCCTAAGACTGAAGATTAAACGAGAGCCCCATGGGGTCACGTGGGGGTCTTGTGTGTCAGAGCAGAGCTGTGCTCAAGGAGGTTTCCAGTCACCAGTTCGGGGGAAAGCAGGGCATCAGGCCTTTCTTCCGAGGCACCGCATGCTGCACAGGTGTCATGTCTCCCGCACCCTCCAGGGGCTTCTTTACTCCTTAGGAAGCTGGATAAGTGAAAATAACCTTGGGATACCACATCTGTTTGTAGAGTGGTAGATTAGGATGGTCTCAAAGCCTTGTTTAACCAAACCTTCTTCTTCAACAGATATAGGGAGTTGAAGCCTGAAATGTTTCCTATTGTTTTTCCAATGAATGAAAAAGTTTAAAATTATAGGTACTTACAGCACAGAATTGAAATGACCAATAAACATGAAAAAATGTCCCATCTCATTAGTAATTAGGAAAACATGAAAATTAAAATAAAATGAATTAACATGTTCCTTGGATTAAAGTAATCAAAGTAAGAGGGAATGCTGATATTCCATGCTGGAAAGCCAATGAGAAAGATAAAATCGTGTGGGGCTGCTTGTGGGGCAGAAACTTCCTAGAATCTCTCTGTGGAACTGCTTAGTATTAGGAGTTATTTAGGTACAAATAAATGGAATTAACCTATTCCACTCACTCTTCATAATCCTAGATTTTGACTCTACAAAGTTTTGGCCTATTCCCTCTAACACAAGTCAAATCATAAGGACAAATAATAACAAAATTATATAGACTGTCAAGTGTACCTTTTCCCTACCAACGACTCTGTGTTAGTCTTCCTAGTTCCATCCCTATAAATTACTGCAAACTTGGTAGCTTAAAATGCATCCTCTTGTTCAAAGGTCGGGAATGTTGGTTCCTTCAAGAGGCTTGAAAGGAGAAATAACCCAGATCTCTGGCCCAGAGTCTTGGTTGCCGGAAATCCTTGACATTCTTTGGCTTGACGCTGCTTCACCCCAATCTCTGCCTCCAGGTGTCCATGATTTCTTCTCTGTGTGTCTCTGGATCTTCTTATAAGGCCAGCAGTCACTGGATGTAAGACCGATCCTGCAGCCAGGATGATTTCCTCTGGAGGATCCTTAACTAATGCATCTAACAAGGCTTTATTTCCAAATCAGATAACAGCCTGAGGGCTTCATGGGCAAGATATAGGTTGTGAGTGGGATGATTCAATCCACACCTTTATTATTGTTTTCTCAGAAGGATAATAATTTTAATTGTACTCTCATAGATTTTATTTGATAGCAAATCATTCCATTAGATATATATATTTCCTCTAAGTTATATGTGGCAATTTGAGCTGCTAAGCAGTATGGGCTAAACCATCACTACTCGGGTTTGATCTTCCAGCTAAAATCAAAGAAATTAGGTGACTCAATTAGCTATTTTCAGGGAAATATTCACCAATGCCCATCCCTAGCTGCCTGGACTTAGAGAAATCTACATTCCAAGTCTAGAGTCATCATTCATGTAGGTACTTCTTCCTGCATTTATAAAAATGCATATCTGAGCAGTTACATTATTTCTATACCTGAAAAAAAAAATAGATGCATGCAAGTCTTTTCTCTTTTTTCCCACAAATGGAAAAATATAGCCCAGCATAGAAATAGCCTCAAATTCATAAATAGTGAAAAGCAAGTTTTGCAAAGCCTCTCCACTGCTCTGTGGCTTGGATTTGATATTGCCTGCTGCATAGCTGGACATGGTGGAAATATCGTCAGTGCTCCAAAGCCTCCAGGAACTAGCAAGTAGAGCTCTACAGTAGTAAAATATGGATGTGATTTTGACTTGTCCCCAAGATATGTCTAATAACATATACACTTGGCAGTAAGCAAAAGTAATTGATTTTCCATATGAATTTGCAGCACTGAAAAATGTACAGGATTTGACACCCTCTGTTTTCAATGTCTGTAAGATACATAGGTGTATTGATTTGGTTTTTAGAAAATTGGAAATGCCAGAATGCTTCATTTGGATGATTTAAATATTCAGGTGTAGAGACTCAAACTTTTACTTTTTTTTTTTGACAGTCTTCTATTTGTCAGACAGGTGTTTGGTGTTCTGTGTGGGTTTTTTTACTAGGATAATGAGACATCTGCAAGAACAAAGTAATTCAGAATTATAACAAGGATTTTAAAGCCACTGCTCTCGTTTTATTGTGGGAAACCATGTCAGCTAAATTGTAAAGTGCTGTTTTTAATTTTTAAGTGCTCTTCAGAGAAGATTGTTTGGAAATGAATGTAAGCATTTTTTTGGGTATTTCATAGCCAATATAGAATAAGTATACTGATAAACATGCATTGGTATTTTATGGAGTAAAAGATTGAAACAATAACATAGCAATTTTAAAAGAAGGTTGACATTAGGGGGAGAAAATGAAATTATACTGTTAAATAATGGAATATTTCTTACCATATGTTGTAAGAGATTAGAAATAGAAAAGAAGAATTACAAAGTTCGAAGGCTCTTCATAGTGGGAATAAAAGGAGACAGGATAATCTGCTCTCAAAAATAAGATTTTTATTATAGCTAGGAAAACCATTGCTACTTGTTCCATACTCCTTTGAGAATAAAATTATACTTAGAAGCAGTTACAAAGCATACATACACACACACACAAAATGCTATTGAATTATATGGTCCTTGGTGACTGAGATCTGCATGGTCAGTAGTTCAAAACCAACAGCAGCCTGCTTCATGGAGAGACTGCACTTTCTCCTCCTGAAAACAGTTCCAATCTTAGCAACCCACAGTTGCTATGAGTCAGCACATGACTTGATGACAGTTGAGTTTGGAGTTTCGGTTGACAAACACTAGGAATGACAGTGTAACATAGTAGGAATGAGAGTTTTATAGCAAACATAGGAAGGACACTTCACCCATGTCCCTGCACCTCCCCTTTTCTTGCCACAGCTGTAACTGAGGTCTGGAGAGTGCACTTGCTATGAGCCCCCACTATGCAGGGGGAGGCTTGCAAGTTGATTATAGGGGTCCTGATGCCTAGTTAGGTAGGTGATCTTGCTTCCACATCATGGTTTCTCCCTGAGTTTATTTGATTGTGAATGATGATGGCTATTGCAAGCACTCCCCAGGTAATGAACGAGATGTGTTCCAAAGAGCTTTAAGTCGAGTTTGTAAGTAAGTTGGAACAGGTGCGTACAGTTTTTATCTAACCTTATTTTAGTTCAAGAAGGGCTTGAAGCATTTTCAGTTATTTAAAACCTGCACGTGTAGCAAGGGAAGGTAATTACAATGAAAAAAACACACACACATTGTAACTAGAGGTAGGTTCAATCCTTTCAAAGTGAAATTTTCACATCATAATAAAAGGCAAGGATGTGTTATCCATACATAAGTTAGCTATTCATAACCCATAACACCGTCTGTCTGAGTGTGTGAAAGATAATTATATTGAGCATCATATTAACAGATGTAATAATAACAGTAAATATCCATAATGTGTTGAGATTTAACCCATCAGTCACTATTCTAAAATCTTTATGTATGATTTCTAATTTAATCTTTATTGCAATTTATTTAGATATTCCCACTTTATTGATTTGAAAACTGACACAAAGAAAGAGGTAGGGCTTGTAAAGTCACAAAGTCACACAACTATTAAATGGTGGACCAAAAAGCCAAGCTTAATTTGACATGAATTCAAAAGCGCCATATCTAAAACCCTTACACCAAAGGTCATGTGTTGCTGGACCTGGGCCATGAATTTATGATTGTGTGAATGTATAAGAGGATATGGCAATGTGAAAAAAATGGAAGGAGAAATTCATTAGATAATGCAAAATTGAAGACCATTTTTCTACAAGAGCTAAATAACTCCAAACCAATCACACACACCCAGTCATCAAATGAATCACAACCCATAGTGACCCTGTAGGACAGAGTCGAACTTCCTCACAGGATTTCTAAAGATCTTCTAATATCATCTATCAGGGTCTAGCTCAGGAAACTGCTCTTTCTTGGCCATTGTTAGGATAGCTCTTGAAGATACCTGTTCTTCCCAACACAGTAGCATGAATGATTTCACTGTATTTAAACTGAATGTTGGATGTTATCGGTCTCTTTATGGGGCTCCCTGTTGAACAATATGAGTAGCAACTCAATCCTGCCTGCCTAATCTTCTGTGTTCAGTCCTGGGTGTATCATACACACACGTTTTGTACACATTTATAGTGCTTTAAAGTGTCTGTTGCTGTCCTTCTTGGGTCCCAAGATTGGGGTGTGTGTGTGTGTGTGTGTGTGTGTGTGTGTGTGTGTGTATATGTGTGTGTGTGGTGGGGGAGGGTACCTTTGAGGAGCACAAGAGGGTCTATGGTGTATCTATAGACCACAGGATAGAAGCTGGAGTCTGCACCCTAGGGTAGTCCAGCCCCTGCTTACCCCAGCTCACAGAACTCTTACTTAATTTCTCTAAGTCTTTTATTCTTACCTAAGATGGGAGTCATAATATAGTTGCTGCCTCCATCACAGAGTGTTGGAAAATCAAGTGAGAAAATTATCTGTGAGAAATACACTGTAAATTTGTTAATCAACTTTGTTAATGAAAGGTTTGAGTCTATAAATTATGCTTGTAAGCAGTTTGCCACTTTATAGTCACAGGAGCACTCCCAAAATTACCCAAACCCACTGTTGTGCCGTCGATACTAACTCATGTACTAACCCTATGGAACAGGATCGAACTGTCCCTGCGAGTTTCTGAGACTGTGACGTTTCACAGGAGGAGAAAACATCATGTTTCTCCTGTGGAGAAACCAAACCAACAGCCAATAAGCTGATTCTCACTCATAACAACACTGTGGGGCAAAGTAGAGCTGTTCCACTCGGTTTTAAAGTCTGTAAATCTTAACAGAGGAGATTGTCACAGCTTTCCCCCATGGTGCTGTTGGTTGGAATACTGACCTTTAGATGAACAGGTAAACACTAACCCGCTCTGCCGCCACGGGTCCTTGAACCAGAACCAGGAGGCAGTAAAGAACTAGAAATGGATTGTGAAGATTTTGCTTATGTGATTGTGGGCCTAACTCGCCAAGTCTGGAGTCAATAAGGATGACCATTAGAAAGAGTAGCCAAGAATAAATGTTCTCCTTCAGGAAATCTTTACTCTCCTTTTAAGACCTTTCAACTGATTGACCCTGGCATTTCCAGATTAGATAGGATCGTTTACCTTACTTAAAGCCACCTGATTGTGGATTTTAATCCCATATACAAAATAACATGCGAGCAACACCTAGATCAGTGTTTGATGGAATAATTGAGGGCTATGGTCAAACCAAGATAATTCATAGACTTACCACCACCGATGGTATTTCCAATCACTTGATAGATGCAGTACAACTATTGTCATACTAGATTCTTTATTATGCTAGCAAATGAAATTAAATCTCTGCTTAATATCATTGATGAATTAAAACTCAAATCCTTTCAAGAAAAAAAAATGACTATGAAAGTTATGGGCTGAGCTCTGTAAACAAGCTTTCTTGCTGGGGCTCTCTCCCTAGTAACATTTTAATCCCCCAGAGAGCTCTGCAGTACTGCCTAAGAAAGTAACAGTGGCCATAAAAGGGACAGCGTGTTAGCAAAGGTCAGATCAGTGGCATGTGAACTCAATGACCAGGTCAGGCAAATGGTAGCCTATTTGACATAACAAAACCTTTTGGTTCAAAAGTATCACCTCTTGATGATGTTGGGGAGTACACCTTTCACCTTTCTTTTCTCTGTGTTAAACCCTGATTTGTCAGATCAGCCTTATTAGAGCTTTCAAAAGTTCCTCTGTGTGACCCCTTTCTATGTTTCAGGCACAGTAGCAGTGTCTATAGATAAAATAATGAAAATGCCGATAATAATAAAACCAACAGCACCCCCGGCAGTATTCTCAGTCCATATTTCATAGAGATTCAAGTATGAAATTAAGAGACTTCTTAACTAGACAGCATAATATGTTGTAGATAGCTTTGTAAGTGCAGATATATGTATCAAAGCGAAGCCAACTGCCACTTAACATGAACAGATCCTGTCTACTCACCACTGTGCGCCACTTCCTATTGGTAGTGGATTAGAGTTTCCCTAAACACCAAGTTTTGCTTATCTTGCTATGCAAACAAACACACACATTAATTCTTACAAATATGTAGCTTTATATAAAATAAATGTATCATTTCCCAATCACTTATTTTCTTTATTAGGATTTTTAAGGCCATAAACAATTGTGCCATTTCAATTTAATGGAAAAACAGAAATATCTTTTATTTTTATTTTCATCAGGGTTTTACTTATTTACTTATTTTCATTTGTTTTATCATAATTTGTCATGTTAAGGAGCTCCTTGGAGCTTTAGGTAAGAGGAAAGCCATTTATATCAACATTTTACACACTTTTGTGTAGTGATCCACAGGGGTGTTTAGTCTACACTACCTAAACTATCTATACTCTCTTAAATAAGTTGCAAGTTTATCACTGTGTACAATAGCATGTGTCCAGATTACCAAGGACATTAGTTTACCTTATGCTCTTGTGGGGAAGCTACTGCAAATGAAAGTATGCTTTGTGATGACTTTGAGAGAGAAAAGCCCCGTATTTTCTTCCAAAGTGCAATAGCTTTAGATTCTTCTTTCTTGGCCCAAACAAAACATAATCACTGACCTTGAATAAATGATGGAGGCATAAATTTTCAGATTCAGTGGTCTTGATTTATAGGCAGGTCTCTTCTGGACTGTGAGGAAAAATGATCCTTGCTATTTTTGATTATTTCTTCATCGTTCATATTTTATATTCTGCATCTGCCCCGAAGCTATTTTCAAGGATACATTAAAAAAACTGGAAAAAATAAATGAGAATATATGAAAACTAATTTGATTTCTTGCTATGATATCCCTGCCCTTTTGGCCAAAATAACAATAATTACCACAACAATAACAAACAACATAAAGAATGTCTTCTATTGTTAAATTTTAATAAAATGTTTGAAAGCAGCTAAACATCTTATGTTCAAGTAACTTTTTTGGCCTCTGAAACATTTCTTCACAGGCTTGGAGAAAGGAAGTCAGTACAGTTTCCAAGTGTCAGCCATGACAGTCAACGGCACGGGACCACCTTCCAACTGGTACACAGCGGAGACCCCTGAAAATGATCTTGATGGTAAGACCCATCCCCAATCTGTACTATTATGAATTTTTGGTATTTGAGCTTCCAACCTTTCAAAAAAAACCAGTTGATGAACACCAACATTGGAGGCATTTATTGTTCTTTTACCTTCAGAAGAGGGGGAAACAAAGACTTAATGATTACAGTCTTGGGGCTTGTTGGGTGTGGTAAGTGAATTCCAACTCTTGGGAATCCTCTGTACTGCAGGTGGACACTCTTCCCAGGACTCCTGGCCCCTCCTCCCAGTCTTTGCTAGGCAGGGACCAACTGTTGCAGCCATGGCGTCAATTTAGCCCAGTGGTTCTCAACCTTCCCAATGCCGTGACCCTTTCAGACAGTTCCTCATGTGGTGGTGACCCCCAACCATAAAATTATTGTCATTGCTATTACATCACTGTCATTTTGCTACTGTAATGAATCGGGCAACCCCCGTGAAAGGGTCATTCTAACCCCAAAGGGGTCACGACCCACAGGTTAAGAACTGCTACTCTACCTCATTGAAGGTCTTCTTCCATTTCCTGACCCTGTGCTCTACCAAGCATGATGTCTTTTGCCAGAGATTGGCTCCTCCAGATAATATGCCCCAAACACATGAGATTTCATCTTCTGATACTCAACTCTAAAGAGCATGGTGGCTGGAGTGCTTCCCAGCCAGATTGGTTTCGTCTTCTGGCTTATGCTTCACCATACCATCATTTAAAGACATCAATTCTCGTTTGGTCTTCCTTCTTTATTGTCCAGTTTGGGATAATTGTGAGGTGATGAAAAGTACCATAGCCTGGGCCAGCTGCATTTTAGTCTTTGTGCTATACCAGTTTAAGGCCGTCGTTGGCAGCAGATGTTCCCAGTGCAGTACATCACTTGCTATCTCGATGATTGTTTCCATGAAAATAGATTGGGATCCAAATAAAAATGAAATTCTTCCCCACTTCAATATTGACTCAGTTTGCGTTGATGTGGCTTACTGGTCTAGCTGTGAGAATTTTAGTTTTATTAATACAGAGATGGAATCTAGACGAAAGGCTTTGATCATTACCAGTGAGTGCTTCAAGTTTCCCCTGCTGTCAGAAAGCAAGGTAGTATCACCTGGATATTGCAGATCGTTCATGAATTTTCCTCCAAACGTGATGCTACATTCTTCACATAGTCCACCTACTTGGATTGTTTGCTCAGCAAACAGATTGAATAGGCATAAAGTATACAACCCCAGTGCACAACTTTCCTCATTTTAAGCCAGGTTTGCTGTAGTTCTCTAAACAACTGCTTTTTGATGTACATACAGTTTCCACAGGAGTGCAATGAATTGTTCTGTCATTCACACTCTTCTTACAGTGCTCATACTTCATTATGACCCACATAGTCAAATACCTTTACATAGTCAATCAAACCCAAGGAAACGTTCTGGTACCCGTTTCAATAACGCCATCGCACTAGCCATTCTTTG
>NW_022111300.1:39681030-39699800 GCF_000313985.2 Echinops telfairi
AGGCGAAACTGGGGTCCTGGTAGTTGGGGGGAGGAAGCGTTCAAGAACTAGAGGAAGGTTGTGAGTTTCATTATTGCTATACTGTACCCTAAGTAACTCATCTCCCCATTCCCCCTCTGCAAGGTATGTCCAGTTGTCTAGAGATGGGCATTGGGTTCTTAAGATGATTCCCAAGATAACTGACAAAGATCACTTAGGTCTATAAACCTGTAAATGGAAAAAATACTGGAGAGTGTAAATTCTAGGTCCTGTTCTTTCCCTCTTCCTTTTTCTCCAAATGTTCTCTTACCTTAGTTCTTCCGTGATCTTTTATCATGTATTTACTCCCTATTTATAGTTCTCCTTCTCATTCATTTTTCTCTTTCTCCCTCAAAATAGCACACCTGCCGAGATCTCATTTTTCTAAGATGAATATAGCCACAAGCCAATCAACAAATGTTATTTCCTGAATGCTATTACCACATGGCTCTTAGCGTGCAGCAAGGAAAGGCATTTTCCAGTGACATTAGTGGGAATCCCCCTTGCTGTAGGTCAACACTTGCAAAATATTGGCAACATCCAAAGCTTCAATATATGATCTCTATATGGATAGGGATTGCGTAGATAGTCAGACAAATAAGTAGGCTGGTAGACTGATAGGTAGATGGAGATGTAGGACAGAAAGAAACAAGACTTACATTAAACTGAGCCTGAAATGTGTACACCTTACCATGGGCCGAATAAATGGCTATGCAAAAGAGGTTCCTGTAGAGATTGATGGGAAAGGAGTGGACAGCAAGTCAAGGCTCGTTTGAAGATCAGACGATGGTGTTGGGAGGGCACGGAAAGAAGACAGGCAAAGCTGAAGCACAGAAATGACAGATGATAAGGTTCATACAGATAGGTTTGAAATATGGCAAGACTAAATTGATATTTTACTTTATTTAAGGAAGTCATTAAAAGAAATTGTTTAGTGGCTTAATTAGTTTTATATTTTGAAAAGATGACTGAAGTGAAAAATGTATATTCAAAATTAATAAACATGGGTCAACCCAGTTCAGCCAACTATTCTATTTTAAAGAAATGTTAACCTGAAACCAAGAGGTATGCAATATGTCCAACATATTGCATAACTGATAACATCCACTTTTGTTGATGTTTTTCGTTCATTTTTTAAAATGAAGTATAAAAATAATAAATAAATAGATTAAGTGAAGTTCCACAATATCAACAACTTAGTAAAAATTCACTCGACATCTATTTCTTACTGAGGATGTATCTCTCCCCAGGTGTTTCTCTAGGTCTTGTCATTATAGCAACCCTTAATGCTTCTCCTCTTAAGGAGTATACCTTTTATTCACATACGGATAGAGAGTTGCTGTGAATCAGAATTGACTCAATACCAGTGAGTTTGGGAGGGATACATAGATAGTAATAAATTATCGGAAGGGGGGCGGGGGAATTACTGAGAGTAGGTAGTGATGAGTAAACACTAGTTTATGTAGGGGGTTGGGAAACATTTTCTAATCAGGGAATATATGAACATGGACTTTCAGAAAATGCTTTGAGGCAGCTTGTGCATAGGTCAAACCAGAGCTCCTTATGAAGCCAGAACAAAACAAACATTCTGAGTCTGGAACACAATCACTGGTTGAGCTATGGCAAATGTCACCGGAGTGATATTCCTAAGGACGGGTATTAGCTAACCATCAAAAGACCCCTAGAATTAGTTATGAAAATATTTTCCTCCATTTCACTTAAGAAATTGCATTTGCAGTGTAAACTCTTGTGTGTATTCTTTCATCTACTCTTCCTGGATAGATCTTCTTAGTCCTACTTGAAAGGAAAGCAAACCTAGTCTCTGAAAGTTAAGCTGTCTTGACCAACAAACCGGCGGATGCTTCTGGAGGTGGAACTCAGGAACAGACTGTTGGAATTGATGTCCGGCACAGGTTATCAGACCAAAGCCTCCTGAACCCGTAGAGCTGACCAGTGGCAACCGAAGATAGTGATTCAAGGCAAAGGATTCTAAGAAATGAGGTCATATCTTTTATGCCAACTTAAGTGGCTGTATCTCTTACTGGAAGGCGTGAAAATAAATGAAGAAGAGGCGCTGAAGGTCCTCTAAAATATCTGGGATGAATGGGCCTCTCCACTTGATTTATGTGCTCTCTCTCCCGACTCTGAGTGAGTCACCATCTAAGAGGGATCAAAATAGAACACCACAGCTTCATGGATGACCAAAAATGCGTCCTATTTAAACAGTATGTTTTTCATACCTATGAGGCCTTTGTATACTCTGGTGTGTACATCGGTTTCCATCAAAGATTACTATGAATTTTCCAAGATAATGGTCTTAATCTATGTTGCTTAATTGGATTTGCTTGAGCTTTTTCATACTCTTGGTTTGGTAATGCCCCCTCTGTATGCAGCACTCTCATTGTTTTTTCTTGTTTGAGGAATGATGTCATTTACTATGGACTATAATTAAGCAGCTATAGGGTGCTACCTGACAGAAAGTACATGCATTAAAAAAAATAACAGGAGCAGCGCTACTGAGACATTGGCAGTTGAAACAAGTAGTACTGGAAACCAAAAAATGCAAGGAAAAGGATTTGACAAGTATGATTTTAGCAGCAGCTGTGTGGACCAGCATGGTAGATATTATTCCAAAAAGCATGCTTTTGGAAAATGATTCCTGGCACTAATACCTTAACACCTTTCAATACACTTCAATGGCTGCCCCTTGTCTCATTCATTTTGATCATAATTGGTAAGTTACTTCCTGCCTATGCCCGTGGAGGGCTTACTTTACACGTTGGCAAATCTGAAAAAGCAAGTGAATAAAGGAGGAAGGGAAAAACGATCACTAGTGGAGTTGCTACTTTTTGCTCATAATACTTTTGTAGATTATCATTTGAGTTTGCTCACCTTGAAAACATAATGGGCGTGAATAACCTTTCCAGGTCATTTTAGCAAGAGAAGAGTGGACTCGCTGCCATTGAGTCACAGTGACCGCCTGTGGGTTTCTGAGACTGTAACTGTTTATGGGAGTAGAAAGCCCAGTCTTTTTCCCAAGGAGCTGCTGGTGGCTTTGAACTGCCAACCATGCGATGGCAGCCTAATGCATAACCACTACAGTATCGGGGCTCCCTATAAGAGGGTAAGGCAAGCATGGATTACTACTTTTGTAAAGCAGTGTTTCACTTGTAAAAAATTGTATGGTTTCTAAAAAATTCATGGAAAACTTCCAGTATCTTTTCATTTCATTTTTACATGAAATTTTTAAGCCCCTCACAACTTCATCTCCTCATGTAAAGACCCATGACCTTTTTAAGAAGTGAATCCACTAACCTGGTTTCAGCTCTCTGCTTGCTTTCTTTCTTTTTCGTAAACCACATCATTTAAACAATTAAAGTACACTCTTTCCTAGGATTTAATATTTCAGATTATTAGGTAAACTCCATAGGGAGCCCTGAGGGAAGAGTGGGCTCCGTGTTGGGCTACTGGCCACAAGGTCAGCAGTTTGAAACCACCAGCCGCTCCTTGGGAGAAAAATGAGGCTTTCTACTCCCAGAGAATCACAGTCTCAGAAACCCACAGGAGCCTTTCTACCCTGTCCTCTGGGCCCTCTTGAGTCGGCATCAACTTGATGGCAGCAACGTCAGCTCTGGACAGTCACAAGTAGCTCTAAACAACGTCTCCAGAAGAGAGGCATGGGCCCTCCACCTGCTGACTTCACGCGTGTGTGTCATGAATTTACCTAGCTCTTTTAAACTCAGGACATTTTCTTTAAATTTCATGGAATTTTAACTTATTGGCTGAAATGTTTACAGTGTACGGCATGAAATGAATGACTTCCCCTTCCAAAGGTATCATGGCCAATGTGGGAAAACTTGAAGTCCTGTCTAGTCCAGACTCAGAAAGGTGGCCATGGTACTTCTTTGATTCTCCTTACATTGTGGCTAAGGAGGAAGCAATCGTTTTGAAAACCAAATGGAAAGGAAGGCATTCTTGGCTGCGGCCAAGAAAATCTAGGCTGGGTGCTGCCGCAGGAATGCTCCTCTCCGTGTGGCATGTGTTTCCTCTACACCAGTCTCCTGCTGAATCCCAAAGGAGATTCATTACTGTGCTGACTCTGAGCCTTGCAAGCAGCTGAGCCGAGGCAGCCTTAGTTGCCAATTGCTCTCTGTAATTGCCTCTCTTTCTGTGGCGCAGCCTCGCCTTCCTCACCGCTCGGCTGCAGCAGGATGGAGGAATATTCCAGTTCCTTATGGGACTGCCCTTTTAATTAGGATGTTTTGTTAGAGTAATTACAACACCCAACCTCGCTGTTTGTCCAAAGTTCCGAGGAAAGCGGGTTTGCTCCTACTGACAGCTGGGAAGTTTGAAAATATCTATTCATACCTCAAATATCAGCTTAAAAATATCATTAGCATTCTCTAGGTTCTTACGGGATGTGGTGCCTAAGGGTGGAAGAGCATTGTGATGAAATTCAGCAAGGGATTCTCCAGGACAGGAGCTGGAGCATCTAGTGACACTACCCCTCCCACTATGTAGAAGAGAACAGGTGGAAATGGGTATACACAATCAAGAATACTAAGATTAAAATTAAACCTCTGCCAAAATATGGAGGAGCTTGATTGCCAGAAATCAGCAATGTAGAGACTGCTGAAAACACAAATGGGATGTATCAAATACAAAGATTGTGTGTCAAGGAGCTAGCTCTTCTGTTCTACCTCCAGGAAAAAAATGATCATTAATTATATAAGCCTGAATGGGAAAGGATAAGAAGAGCTCTAGATTGCAAATTTATTTCATTAGAGAAGTGAACCACAGACACCCAATGTATGCTCGCGGCCGATGACATGGCTTCTGAGAAGGAACTCATTCACGCTTCTTTTCAAATAATGAGAACAGCTAAGCAGATGGGTGAGATTACCTAGAGACACTGACTATTAAAATTGTCATAGTTATAAAAATAGAGAGAGAAAATAAAACTTTCAAAAAGAGTAGACAACAAAGAATTGAGAAAAGTTTTTGACGAATGAGAAGAACTTGAAGGCCGGAAAAAGAAGGAAAAGAGGGCGAAAAGAAGGGAAAATAGGGAAGAACAGCCGGAATGTGTCCGTCTGCATGGCTGTGGAAAGCCACATTCCGTGCTCCCAAAATGTCCGAGTCCTCATCCCTGAGATCCGTGATTATGCCCCGTGACATGGAAAATGAGATTTTGCAGATGTGATTAAGTTAAAACTTGCGACGGGGACAATATCTTGGATTCATGAGGGGAGATGTGCCAATAGAGGCAGAGATTGGAACAACGCAGAACCTGGAGCTATGGAATGAGGGTAGCCTCTAGAAGGTGGGAAAAGCAGCTAAGATTGTCCCCGAGAACCCCTAGTGGAATTGTAACCCTAATGACAGATACCTTGATAGCAGCTCAGAGTTCACAGCGACTTCTGACTTCCATGCAGTAAGATAGTAGTGACCTAGCAGATTAGTGAGGTACTGCTTTCTTCCATGCAGTAAGATAGCAGTAAACTAGTAAATTAGTGGGTTATTGTATTAACCCACTAAGTGGCGGTAATTTATTATAGCTGCATTAGGAAACTAATGATGGAGGTCACGGACTATGATAAATACACTAATACCAAAATAAATGTTTACCTAAATAACATAACCGGTCTGATATATTTCACTAGGGTTTCATTTAAGCATTATGTTGAGACCAAGAAGCATGGAAACAGTGAGACTAGGCATGAAGCAGGACCATAGATTGACAGGAGGGGGGAAATAATATAGGAATTAAAATAGAAATGCAATCCAGTTTTCCATAGGTTTTCCATATTCAAAGAGAGCTTTATTTTAGAAGACATCAGAGATAAATGTCATACTTTATGATGGTAGAGTCAGCCAATGGATATGTAAAGAAAAACAAACAATAAAGTGAAACATTTCATGACCTGCTGGAACATGATGGAAATGTACACACCCAAACAGATTTCAAAGGAGAAGACATAATAAGTTGTTTTAAAATATTGTAAATGGTTTCTAGTTGAAGAAGTTATTCAAAATAAAAACTCTATATAGCATAAAAGAAATAAAGGGCTTATAAGACTAATGAAAAGACTAATGAAAAGACAAGATGAAAAACAAATACATCAATTCTTAAATAGAGATTTTTACTAGTGTTAAAAGAAAATTCAATTGCAAACTTCTATGGCAAAAAAATCAACAAAATATGTGGCTGAAAAGTGGCCAATTTAAAAACTGATAGGATTTCAGGAGGATGATAATCATCCATCAAACCCACATGCATATATGCATACATACATAAAGGAAAAAGATGAGTAATTTTATATTGATAATTTAAATAAGTATCCATAGAAAACTGATTCTTGAACCTTGAGGTATCAAAATAGAGCACTTGAGCAATGCAAAGTATTTTTAAAAAAAACATTTACTAAAGAGATTAAATGTGAGGCCAAGTTTGAAAACATACCTTTGAAATACTTAGAACAAAATAAAAATATGAACAGCAAAACAATCAATTACCCATTGAAATAAAAATGCATTTAATGATTTAAACATCACACTAAACATAGCTTGAGAATTTATAAATAGGAAAATAGGTCAAGATAGATAAAAAATTAAAGAATTTAAAAGACACAAAAGATAGATGAGAATACTTGACATACATAAATTATGATGCCAGAAGCAAACAACGAATCGGGAAGGGAACATTGTTTAGAGAAATAAAAGAAGTTAATTTTTTTCAGAGTTGATGTAATACATGGAATAGCAGATTCTGAACTAATGTTATATCTTATATTCCATGTACAAACCCAGAGGCAGACAAGTAGTTGTTCATTGTTGTTAAATGGATACAAATTCATACCAAACTCATGTTGTTGTTCTTGTTGTTGGTTGTCTTTGAGTCAGCTCCCCTCAAAGTGACCCTATGTACAACAGCACTAAACGCTGCCCGTCTTGTGCACCTTCACAATCGCTGTTATGTCCTAGCCCATCATTGCAAACACTGTGTCAGTCCGTCTTGTTGAGGATCTTCCTCTTGCATGCTGCCTCTCTAATTTACCCAGCATGATGCCCATCTCCACGGGCTGATCTCCCCTGACAACGTGTCCAAAGTACGTGAAACAAAGTCTGGCCATCTTGACCCCGAGGGAGTATATTGGTTGTACTTCTTTCCAGACAGATTTATTTGTTCTTTGGGTAGCCATGATATTTTAAAGATTACTTAATAATTCAAATGCATCTACTCTTCTTTAGTCTTCCTTATTCAATGTTCAATGTTCACATGCATAGGAGGCAATAGAAAATACCATGGCTTGGGTCAAGTGCACCTTTGTCCTCAAAATAACATCCTTGCTTATCACCACGTTTAGAGGTTTTGTGCAGCAGATTTACCCAATAGTCATTTGATCTCTTGACCCTGTTCCATAAGAATTGACTGTGGATCCAAGCAAGATGTCCTTGCCAATGTCAAGCTGTTCTCCATTTATCATGATGTTGCCCATTTGTCCAGTGGTGAGGATTTTGATCACCTTTTCATTGAATTGTATTCCGTATTGAAGGCTACAAATCTGTGATCTTCATCAGCAGGAGCTTTTAGTAAGTATGGTTATGTTATCTGCATATCTAAGGCTGTTAATAAGCCCTCCTTCAGTCCAGATGCCAAGTTCCTCATATATCCCAGCTTCTCTGATTACTTGCACAGCATATGGTGAGAGGATACCACCTTGATTCACATCTTTCTTACACTGTATTTTGATCCATGTACAGGTTCCCAATGAGCACAATGAAGTGTTCTGGAATTCTCATACTTCTCAAGGCAATTCATACTTTGTTATAATTCAGAGTTGAATGATTTTTCATAGTCAGTGTAGCACAAGTAAACATCTCTCTGGTATTCCTGACTTTCAGCCAAGATTCACCTGAAGTCATCAATTATAGCGATTGTTCTGTGTCCTCTTCTGAATCTAGCTGGAATTTCTGGCAGTTCCCTGTCAATATACTGTTGCAACCATTGTTGGATGGTCTCCAACAAAATTTTACTTGAATGTGATTAAATAATATTCTTTTATAATTTGTGCATTCTGCTGACTCACTTTTCTTTGGAATTGGTACAAATATGGATTTCCTTCAGTCAGTTGGCCAGGTAGTAGCAGCCTTCCAAAATTTAGGGTTTCCATTGCTTCATCAGCTTATTGAAACTTTCAATTCAAATTCTATCAATTCCTGGAGCCATTGTTTATTTTGGCTAATGGTTCCAGTGCATCTTGGACTTCCTTCAAGACTATTTGGTCTTGGTCATATGCTACATCTTGAAATGATTAAATGTTGACTAGTTCTTTGTAGTACAATGACTGTATATTTTTCCCATCTTCTTTTGATGCTTCCTGCATCATTCAATATTTTGCCCATTAGAATCTTTCAATATTGCAATTCAAGGCTTGAATTTTTCTTTATTTTTTCAGTTTAAAATACACTGTGTGTTATTCAGTTTTGGTTTCCTAACTCAAAGGCTGTGCAAATTTCACTATAATACTTTAATTTGTCTTCTAGAGCTGCTTTTTGAAAATTTTCTATTCAGCTCTTTTATTTCATCATTTCTCCTTTTGATCCTTGGTCCTACTCTAGGATCAAGAAAAAATTTCAGTTTCTTTTGGCATCCACTCTGATCTTTTCTTGCTTTCTTCGTCACATAAAATGTTCTGGATGTCCTCCCATGGTTTATCAGGCCTTCTGTTTAGTTCATGAGATGTTGAGATGTTTTCAAAATTTAGGTGGTATGTACTCAAGGTCACATGATTGCGCCTCGTGGACTTACTTTAAATGTCACTAGTTTCAACCTAAAGTTACATATGGGCAATTGATGATCTGTTCTACAGTCAACTCCTGGCCTGGTTTTAGCTGCTGATAATGAGCTTCTCCACTGTTTTCCCACAGATAAAATCAATTAGATTTCTATGTATTCCTTCAAGAGAAGGCCATCTGTATAGTTCCCTTTTCGTTGTTGTTGACAAAAGGATGTTAATAGGAAATTATTAATCCTGCAAGTCAGGATCAGCAAACAGTCCTTAGTCTCCTCACCCAGCACCCAAGTCTCCCTCTCTGGTTCTCAGTGTCTCAGTCGCATGCTCCCTTGACCGTTGCCTCGGTGGCCCAGGAAACCAGCCCGTCATCATTTGTGCTATCTCACAGGCCCATAGTCTTAGATCAGATGCAGAGGAGGTACCCCAGGTTCTTGGGGCTGCTCCTCTGAAGCTCCATGCCACAGTCTCTGAGGTATCTGGTCTCGGCAGCCTCCACTACTTCAGACAGAGATCTTAGACATGCTTTTCCAAATGGTCCTGTGCTTTTATCCTCCTGGTGATGCCTTAGAGATGATGCATCTTTATAGACAGACAGGGTGGCAATGAAAACTGACCAATCCTCTCCATTAGTGTTCATATCCCCTGTTTGTATAGTCCCGCCCAATCATTTGGTGGGAGTTACAGAGGCGTGGATGAAAGATCCATATTAAGAAATTTCACTCCACCAGTCAGAAAACTCACCAAGCTCACTGTCATCATGTCAATGATGACTCATAGTGAGTCTATAGGACGGGGTAGAACTGCCCTTGTGAGTTTCTAAGACTGTAACTACTCGTGGGAGTAGAATGTGCTGCCTTTCTCCCACGAGGTGACTTGTGTTTTTGAACTGTTGACCTGTGGATCACAGTTCAATGCATACCCACCATGCCACCAGGGCTCCTCCCTGTGGCACAGGAGGGCTCAACGTTGACCCCAGGATGAGGTATAATGGAAGTAAGCAATTTAGAGATTTTTTGGGGTGCTATTCTTTTGAAAATACAGATGCCTAATTTCAGGCCTTTAAATTATAGGTAATAACAAAAATTAAAATCCTCAGAAAAATAAATATGATGAGAAAAAATCTTTACGGGGACCAAAGTCATAAAATAAGAAGAATTAATCTTTATTAATAATAGAATAGAGAAATAGGAAGTACATACAATTTTAGAAATGATTCCTAATATAGTCATTACAATAAACATGGATAGATTTTTCTATCCTTAGTTATAGGATAGGTCATTACAATGAATTTTAAAATCCCCACATGTAGGCTATTGACAAGAGATATCACTAACATATTGCATTGGTTAAAATCATGCAAAATAACTCAATAAGTGTTAATAAACAAAGATGTCATTTTGAAGGCTATGGGGCACCTAATCCAAGCCCTGGTCTTTTCCATTGCCTCGTACGCATATGAAAGTTGACAATGAAGAAGGAACAACAGAGAAGAATCGGTGCCTTTGCATTCTCGTGCTCGCAAAACCGCTGAATATACCAGGACAGTCAGCAGAGCGCGCAAATCTATCTTGAAGAAAGTACGCCCAAAAGTTCTTTGAAAGACAGGTTAGCTAGAATTTGTCTTCTGTACTCACGTACATATGTTATCAGGAGGGACAGCATGCTGGGTCATGTAGAGAGTGAGGGAGGAAGAGGAAGACCCTCGCAGAGATGGATTGACACAGGAATAAAGCAGTGGGCTCAGATGCAGCAGCCACGGGGAGGCTGGTGCAGGGAGAGACATTGGTTTGTTCTGTTTAGCACGGGGTTGGTATGAGCTGACTGGACAGTACCTACTAACCATATGTTAAGATATGGAAAAGTTGAAGGCAAAGGATAGAAAAAAAATGATAATAATAAAAATTAAATGTTGAGTTTCTCTCTCGGGATGTTTTAAAGCCAAAGCATCTTCAGAAGTCTAGGATCACTATCCTCATATGATGGTATCAAGATCGACTTACAAAAATATGTAAATCTTTACAGAAAATGTAAAGATAAACACACAACTTTTATAACATCTGAGAAAACTTCAAAAACTTGTTGAAAATGGAATTAAGATATTTTTTTTTAATTTAAGCACACAAACTTTGTTTCTCAACATAAACTTCATCAAGCCCAAGACACTCTTATAAGTGAGCAAATAGCCATTTAGACTATTCTAAAATAAATAAGAATCCTCAGAATTTAAGGTTATCAGTGAAGCTTTTTCTTTATTAACTGAAGAAAACCGGGTGTCCTTTACATATTTTTTAATATTAGGAAACAGAAATGAATCAAAAGGAGTCAAGTCAGGTTTGCACAGTGGATGCCTGATGATTTCCCATTAAACTCTTGCAACCGTGCCATGCCCACGAGGAGAATGAGCAGAAATAGTGTCGAGGGGGAAAGGATTTCGGGTGTGGTTTGCTTTAGGTGTATTTCAGCTGCCGCATTGACTGACTTTCTCAAAACATTCTCATAGTAAGTAGAGGTTATCCTTCTCTGATCCTAGTAACCTCTGTTCATGCCTGTTTCAGCAAGTCACCATGAGTTCATTGGGTGCAAAAATTATTAAATATATACAGAGGGTTTTTTTCATAATATGAGTTTTCTATGAACTTTTTGAATAACCTTCATATCCTCGTGCCAAACAAGTAAATCTTGACAGGAATTTATGGGCAAGTGGTAAACCCAGCAACACATATACCACATGTACTCAAGTATCAGCCAAGGCACCTAATTTTACCACAAAAACTGCATACAACATGTGCTGAAAACTTGGCTTATACATGAGAATATATGGTACTTTTGTTATTATAGAATCAGTAAATGTAACTGCTATACTCATTACTGTAGAGTCTATAACGACTCACAGCAACCCTGTAGAACAGGGTAGAACGGTCTCTGTGAGTTTCTGAGACTATAACTCTTCACAAGAGTAGAACACCCTACACTTCTATGTACTCACTCCCAATGAGTCAACTCCAGCTCACAGTGACCCGACAGAGTATTTCGGAGACTACATTTTTTAAGAAAAGCAACCTCATCTTTCTCCAACAGAGTGGCTGGTGGGTTTGAACAACCAACCTCGAAGTTAAATACTGTGTCTAGCCCATAGCAAAGACCTACTTCCATCAAGTTGACTCTCAATGTCAGTGACCCTTTAGATAGGATGTCTGAGACAGCAGTTTGTTACTGGAACTGACAGCCTCAGCTTTCTCCCATAGTGCAGCTGGTTGGTTTGAGCCACCAAACTTGGGGTTAACTGCCCAACACTTACACTGTAGCACCAACATAGTTTTTTAAATGTATATTATAAAAGTTATAAAATATAAACAAGTAAAAATAGAAATAAAGCACCAGTCTCCCTACCTAAAGACTGTAAAAGCATATACACATGTACAATATTTTGGTTTCTAAAAGGAGATCAAATGATACATTGTATTGTTTAATCCTTTTTTATTTTAATGTTGCTATATGTTGTTAGTTCCTAAAATACGAATCACAGTCAAATTTCTCCAATTATTGCAAAGCATTTCTTTACAAATATTCATAAATGCACCCATTGCTATCAAGCCAATGCTAACTCTTAGCCCCTATGTTTCCAACCCTATAACTGTTTACGGGAATAAAAAGCCCAGTCTTTCCCTCATGAAAAATATTATACAAACTATTATTCAATCAAAGACCATACCTTGCATCTACCTTTTATGTCTTTTAAATCTCCTAAACACCACTCTTTATTTTTTCCCTTACTCTCCTATTACTCATTGAAAAAAAAAAATTGGCTGGTTGCATTTTACAGGACCCTGTTTTCTGCATTTATCTACTTATAGTTGTTCTATCTTCTAACTTGTACCTCTGTTTTTTGTATATACTACAATCACATCAACTCATGTTCTGATTGATTTCTGAGTATAACGTAATAAATAAGATTGTGGGCTCTGGAACCTTACTTCCACGGTTTATATCCTACTTTCAAAACAAACAAACAAGGCCTCACTTTCATCATGTCTACAAAGAGTCTAGAACTGTCTCCTAGGTTTTCTGAGACCGCAAATCCTGCCAGGGGAAGACAACCTCATTCTCCCTGCTGCCTACCCAGTATTAGCGTGAGAACAGAACCTAATTGCTCTGAACTCTGAACTTCCTCATCTGTGGATAGAGTATATAAAAGCATCTATCTCAGAGGTCTTTGTGGGAATTAACCATGATAATGACAATAATGTGTTAAAAAGTATGCCTGACATTCATCAAGCACTTAAAGAAATGCTTATTGTTGTTCCTGTTCTTGAAAATCACATCTCAGTCTGTGACTGAAGTTCTCCTTTGGATAATGCTCAATATCAGTACTATTGGACCTATGTGGCCACCCTTGTTCATGGTAATAAAGCCTTGCCAACAGTAAAGGAGGACGGACCGGCATCTAGTTACAGAGGTGTCATAAAAGCTTCTCAATAGAGGCAAGAATGTATTTTGTAAAGTTAGGTAGTCAGTTCCAATCTTGAAACTGAAATAGTAATATGCAAATAAAAGAAAGCTTTCCATTTTTTAATTTTTAGTTTTCGTTCAAAAATAATACAAAAATTGGCTAAAATATTAAACACATTATCTTTAATATGCAAACAAGCCAGGGAAGCTTTTGACCTCTGACAATTTCTGTTATACAACTGTGTGCAGAGATTTTGGTATGAAAGAAAAGAGAAAAAAAACAACACAAAAACTAATTACACAGTAACTTTTTATTACATAAGAGGGAAAATATTGTGTTTACAGATGCTATGATTGCATACAGTATTTGGAAATTCCAAGAAACTACACTTAAAACCTATTAGAACTAATAAGGAAATCTAATAATGTATTTCGTTTCAAGATACATAAAGGATTTTTTTCTGTAGGCTAAAAATAATTAGATAAAGCATGCATTTTTTAACAACTTAAATATAATCTATAGGATGAAATATAACAAGATATAAATAAATTTTTATAAAGAAAGCCATAAACTTTTATTATTAAGGGCTATAAAATAAGACATATATAAATAGATATATCTGTTCCTGAGTGGGAAAACCTACGTTCTATAAAAGTTAGTGATGAATCTAATATAATTCCAAGAACAATGTATATCATGTGGAAAAATAAATGTAAATGAATTCCAAGTTATTTTGAGAAAGGCAGAAGAAATATTACCATTTACTCTAAAGCCGAATTTAAAATCAGTATAGCACCATCTGCCATCTGGCTGTGGCAGACCCTGGTACCATCCAGTGGGGTCTCCCTCATAGTGACCTTATGTACGGCAGAAGGAAACACCCCCTGTCCTGCACCATCCTCACAAATGTTCTTCTGTTTCAGCCCTTTTTTGCAGCCACTGTGTCAACCCATCTCATGGAGGGTCTTCCTTGTTTACACTGCCCCTCTACCAAAGACCAGTCTCTCCGGATTAAAAGGCCAAAAGTACATGAGACAAAGTCTAGCCATCCTTGCCTCTAAGGAGCATTCTCGCTATACCTCTTCCAAGACCGATCTGTCTGCTCTTTTGGCAGTCCATAGTACTTTCAATATTCTTCACCAACATCACAGTTCAAATGTAAATTTTTCTTCTGTCATCCTTGTTCAATGTCCAATATTCACATGCATATGAGGCAATGGACAATAGCATGGCAGTACCTTAGTCCTCAAAGTAACTTTTGAACATTTTAAGAGGCTTTGTGCAGCAGATTGTCTGCCATGGGCCTACACAAATAGACTAACAGGATATAAACCACAGTAACATTTCTAAGTACATTTGAAGAAATATTTTAAGTGGCATTCCACAACGGAAGACTGCATTAAATGCTGTTTAAACTATTACCAATGATTTGATAGCATAGCACATAAATTATTTTCCTTCTCTTACACATAAATTATTTTCCTTCTCTTACATAAAGCTATTTGACTGTAGGTGAGTCTCATCATGGAATTGGAGAAGAACTTAGTACTTCATGTATAATTCAAAAATTGGAAAGATTATAGCTGTTTTAAAGGACCGTGGTTGTTTCTTTTGGTTAGTTTCTATGTAAGTCTGGGTACTTTAGAGAAACAAATCCACAGAAACTCATGTATAAGAGCGAGCTTTATATAAAGGTTAAGTGCGCATCAAGAAAACATCCCAACCCAGTACTGCCCAAGCCCATGAGTCCAACATTAACCCATTTGTCCAACACCAATCCACAAAGTCCTCCTTCATCTCACAAAACAGACAGTATGATGCCGGCTGCAGACGGAAAGCTGAGTCAGTGAATGTGTAACCATTTCAGCGCTGGCAGGGGTCTCCACATGGCTGTTCCAGCACCCAGGGTTGCATCTGGGTAGGTCCATGTGGCTTCTTCTTGGAGATTTCTTGCAGGAAGTGAACCTTTCCAGCTGAGGCAGGGAACTGGCTAAGGCAGCTGCACCCTGGTCCAATCTTCACAAAGCAAGAGACCGGAGAAATTGAAAGGCGAGGCTCACTGAGCCATTTAGCTCTCCACCCTTCGATTAAACCCACATGTGTTTATCAGCCAGATTGGCACAATAAACCAACTCAGGTTTCAATATAAAAAAGATGGAGGGCCCCACCATAAATCATTTTCTGCATTTCGAGATTATGGGTTGAGCTCATAAGGTTTCATGCTTTTTCTTATTGATTGTATTTCTCTCTCAAGATTCTTCAGCTTGGAACTAGAGCCACTCTCTATTTACCATGGAAACCAGAAACCATCTAGTAGTCTTTGGCTCCTCCATTTGCCTCCCTGACAATCTATGTTCCATCACCCAGCCTGTAACTCCTCCCTATATGATGCATCTGTCGCCCGTGCCTTCTCCATTCTTACCACCATGCTTTATATGTGATGCTCATTATCTGTCATCTTACAATGGTTTCTAACTGCTTTTTTGATACCACTTATGCCTCCTTTTGTCCAAACTATAATCTTGACAGAATAATTTTCCTCAGTAGATATGAAGGTGAAATTTTCCTACTCAGTAGCATTTTTCTGTCCTCAGCATCCAGTCTGATAATCCAGCATATCTTTATATTGTCTTTTCTTCCCACTAGGTGCACATCTCATTATCAGTATGTTTCATTGGGCTGTGTGTAGTACCACCTCTGCTTAAATGTCTTCTCACATGTATTTCACACCAATGTGCCCTTTGAAACTCAGTGGATGTTTTACTTCCAGGAAGCTGCTCTGTACCATAGTAATAATGATCGTGCTTTTTTATTTTTTACTTGAAATGTTCATTGTTTTATACAGTTCTTGCTGGTAGTTGAGTATTCATAAACTTTTAAATTGATTGTAAATATATAAATATACCTAGTTAAGTTACACTAATATAATTATCTTAAGTATATCTCCCCTAAATTTAGAGACCATCCCTAGAATAAATTTGCACATTCAACATTAATGACTGAAGCCCAGAGATGGTGTGGGATGACATCAAAGATATCATATATGAAGAAAGCAAAAGGTCATTTAAAAGACATGAAAGAAGAAAAGGCAAAAATGGGTGTCTGGGGAGATTCTGGAAACAGAAATGAAGAGAAGATTTCAAAGAGTGATTCAACAAGACAAGTATTATAATGAAATGTGCAGATACCTGGATTTGAGAAGAACACGATCCGATTTCTTAAACTAATAGAATCAAAGAAAAACTCAAGTTTTGAGTTGTAATATTGAAGGATTCTTTGGGCACAATATTTCTCTCACACTTTAAAGGTTATCAGGAGAGATTAATACCTTAAGTGGAGGGTTAGTAAGGAAGAGGAAGACCCTCAATGAGACAGATTAGTATAGTGGCTGCAAGAATGGTTTTAAATATAGGAGGATTAGGAGAAGGGCTGGGAGAACTGCTTCGTTCTTTTGTACATACAGCCACCATGAATCAGAATCAACTCAGCATCACCTACCAACAACAACAACAACAACATAGGCGAAATATTGAACAGCTCAAGAAGAATAAGAAGAAGGTGGAAGATACACATCGTCAGTGTATTGGAGAATTGAGACATTCAATCATTTCAAGAAATAGCATATGATCAAGAAAGGATGTTATTGAAGAAAGAAATCCAAACTGCACTGTAATTATTTGTGAAAAATTGAGCTCCAGTAAATGATAATATGCTAAAGGAGATGTTTTGACTATGCATTCAATAATAGAAGTGCTTACTCATCAAAACAAAACAAAAATTGTGACATAGCTACCTATCATAGTTGGATTTTATGTCAGCTTGGCTGGGCTAGGATTCTCTGTGGATTAGCAGTTACAATTTAGCAATCCTCTATGGTGTGACCTAAAACAATGGAATCAACTCTATAATGGGATCTGCTGTGAACAGCCAATCAGTGGCAAGATGATGAGAGTGGAATACAACCCTCAATTCTTAGCCTTGATGTGGCCTACTTCCTATGCAAGTGGATGATGTGGAAAGGCTTGTTTGCTTTTTGCTGGTCCTGGATTCAGAATCTGGCTCATCCACCTCCAGTTCTTTACTCTTGAGGGAAAGGCTTGCTATTTTACCTGTCCCTCTGACCTGCCAACCTTGGATTAATTTGCCTCTCTGGTCACAAGCCTGACCACTGTCCTTGGACTCACCCTCTTCAGCGATCACCAGCTGGTGTTCCTGCCTATCTTGGGTTCATCAACCTCCCAAGTTACATGCGTCAGAAGATATTTCCAGCTTATCATCTGACCTGGGACTTGGAACCTGTCTGAATTCGAACAGGAATTGCCGGCATTGACAACTTCATGAGCAATTTTCTGATATAAATTCTTCTATTTTTCTATCCATAAAATCATCACTCTTTTTGCTGTTCTAGAAAACCCAGCCTAGGACACTGGCCAATTAAATTGAAGAGCTTTGTATATGTGACTATTTCAAAAAATGATTAAATTATCAAGCAATATTATTAATATCACATGTGAGTACTGTTATACTGAAGATAATTTAAAAATGGTTGTATTCAGTAGTTAGTACATCAGTAAAAGAGCTGCCAGAATTCAAAGTTGGTCTAACAAGAGGGTATAAAACAGGGATGTCATAGATGACATCAAACATATCTTGGTTCAAAGCAGAAAATATGCAAAGGCACTCCACTGTGCAGATGATAACAATTGATGGATGACATGGAGAAGAATGGGATTTCCAAAATTCTTACCTTTTATGTTGACCAAGATGTAGTCATTCCAACAGGACAAAGAGATATTGCATTTTTTACATCAGAAAAGGGTGTTTCTGCATTGTATACTTTCACTTATTTATTCTGTATGCTGAACAAATAATCCTGAGCAAAGATAGAGTATATGGAGAAGAATATGGCACCATGTTTGGAGAGAGATTCCTGAACAAATCTTGATATGCAGATGACACTTGCATACCTAAAGTGAAGAGGACTTGGTGGAAATCAAAGACTACAGCCTTTAATCTGGATGCTACCTTAACGTAAGGAAAGCCCCAATCCTCATATCTGGACCAATATATAGCATGGTGATAAGCAAACAAAAATTGAAGCTTTCAGAGATTTCATTTACTCAGCTCCACAGTTAACATTCATTCAAGAAATCAAGCAAAGGGGGCAAGGACATTTATAGAGGTCTAAATCCAGGCATGTACATATGTAAATATGTTTATACATAACGATAGGGAAATAGATCTATGTACTTATATTTATATATTAAGTATTAAGGTAGCATTTGGACATGGGGCCTCGAGTCAAGCACAAATGTGCTTGACACAATAGATGTATATATTGACTGTGATAAGAGCTGTATAAACTCCCAATAAAATGATTTAAATAAATAAATCAATCAAACAAAGTATTTTTTTTTTAAACATTTTATTAGGGGCTCATACAACTGTTATCCCAATCCATACACACATCAATTGTGTAAAGCGCATTTGTACATCGTTTCTCA